>NC_062971.1:37554955-38154955 GCF_023078275.1 Leguminivora glycinivorella
ACGCAAGAGCGATGGAGATAGATATCTACGAGCTGCGCACCCAGGAACCCAGGATTGACTGCATCATGATCACGGAAAACCCGAGAATTTCCGTAATTACTGATCATGATGCATGAAATTGCTCGATAAAAATAAAAAATAAAAGTAGTCAAGTTCTATATTCCGATCAATATAAAGTGTAATGAAAATAACGGTGAATCATTCAAAACTTATAGTAAACATGATATATAGTACAACATAAGCCTACTTGTTTACAGTGGGAATCAGTCAACCTGTGTAAGACATACATACATACATACAATCACGCCTGTATCCCATAAAGGGGTAGGCAGAGCACATGAAACTACTTAAGCTTCAGGGCCACTCTTGGCAAATAAGGGGTTAAAAGAAAACGAAACTGTGACTGTGTGTGTGTGTGTGTGTAAGAAGTGGTAAGAATACTAAAAATGTATTTTAATATTTATATTTTCACCTCCATGATTTTACGAAACAAGTTTTTTTTAGCTTACTTTAACAGCTGTGAGACTTGTAAGTCCCGCCGTTTTATAAAAAAAAAACAGTATTTATCACTCAAAAAGTGATGTAAATATTTCTTCGGTAAGCCTCATTTTGTATAGGGCTTTGAACAAGATTCCATGCGTATTGTTTTCCAATAAAACTTTCCTTATAATTAACACTTTCGCTACCAAGAACCCGACTGTCGGGCACACCGCTCGTAGAAGCGTAGCCGATTACATGGGGAAACCCGTATGTAGCAAAAATGTCGTAGCGCCGCGTAGAGCCCGGTTTCGAAAGTGTTAATATACATACATACAATCACGCTTGTATCCCATAGATGGGTATAGGCAAGCACATGAAGCTACTCAAGTTTCAGAACCACTCTTGGCAAATAAGTGATTGAAAGAAAATAAACTGTGACATTCCAATGACAGGCTGCCAGTCTCTCGCCTACGCCATTATTTAACCCATATCCCACAGTCAACTTCTACAACGCCCACGAGAAGAAAAAGGGTAGGGGAGACCGGGGCTAGTTGACTATACTGGTAGGTTGACTATCAAAAAAATGAACCAAAAATCAAACTTGAGCCAACCAGTGAGGTACGAAAGTCCGTCACCTCCCGCCGCTGTCACGGTGAGCCTCTCGTTATCGTATCACTGGTTGGCTCAAGTTTGATTTTTGGTTCAATTTTTTAATAGTTATTCAACCTACCCCTATTAAAGTCAACTAGCCCCGGTCTCCCCTTGTGAATTTCTTGGTTAAAATGTGAGCCAATTCCTAAAGAGAACATGATGTTTTAAACGCTCATATATAACGATAGTCAACATCTCTGCTGCATTTACCCAACATGTTTTGGCGGCGCCACATACCAAAACACCTTAATGAACCTCTTTATTCGTCGGCCAGAATAACAGAGTCAAAGCAGACTAACGATCCCTAAATTACTCACAGTAACTTGTACGTACGGTCGCTGAGCGAAAACATGATTTTTGTCGTTTTACAAAATAACGGATTTATGGTTTAGACTTGTGTAGATGAATGAAGTATTTTATGTTAAGAATTCAAGAAAAATCAAAGACTAGTCTAGGTAGATTTTTGGCCTTAGTGCGTTTTCACATTAGGCGATCTGATGTCGGATGTAGTAAGACACTGGTCTCACATCCGATATCAGATCGGATAATGTTAAAACTGTAGTGTAGGATACTGATTCTATTAGTATATCAAGCATCTATAATTTTTACCTTCAACATCCTTCCTACATCCGATATCGGATCGGATAGCCGAAATAACAATTTTACTGTTGTTTACGATCCCTGTAAGTACCAACACTTTTGAAATGTGTACTATAATATTTATCACATCTTTTAGTTTTAGTATTGTAAGTTGTATAAAATAGAGTTAAATTCCCGTTTGTCGTATTTGAAAGAGTTTTCTTTTATACTACGCCGGTTGCAAACAATCATACGGTCCGCCTGATAGAAAACGATCACCGTAACCTATGGACGCCTGCAACTCAAGAAGTGGCAGATGCGCGTTGCCAACCCATTAGCAACTTGTACACTTTTTGCTGTATTAAGTACACAGCAAAAAGGAGTGTACAAGTTCCAAGGAGTGTACAACCTTCAAGACAGTATGTCTCATATGAAAATTACTCTCCCACCGCGATATGGCCCGATAAATTCACTATAACCATACGGCGTACATATATATCATCAGAACGACTTTGCAACGAAATTGAATATACCTCGCTTATCAATGTGTACCTACAGTAAATAATAAATATTGTCTGGGAAATGAAATTGTTTATTGAATCGTAAAGGATGAAACGGTGCTCCAATATTATTACTGGAAGATGACAAAGGCCTGTTTTTACAGTATTCGAGTTTAAGCCTCGTTGTATTTTGTTTGGTGTGAATGATGTTGATGCCGGTTGCGGTTTCGTTAAAGATACCACATGTTACGAAGAGATCGTAACGACTGAAGAAAATTATGCTTTAACCTATATTTGACGTTCTATTTTAAATGCTTTTATTGAAAAGATCTTTTTCTACTCCCGAACTGTTATTCGTCAGTTACAGGGTCGTGCATAGATCTATAAAACCCTACATTAAAGTCTATTCCCCAAAGCCAGCGTCCGCCGGCTTTCCGCGCATGCGCGCAGTAACGAAAAAATTGAAAACGCATTGTTTGGCTCTGTAACCATGGCAACGCATTCTTATGACGATACTGCGCGCGTGCGCCGGATGGCTTCGGGTAGCTGCGCTGACAGTGCGAACCTTTGCGTCAAAATACAGGAAACAGTGTGAATTTCACTAAAGTTATTCTAGAAAACTATTAAAAACTAAGTGCATGGTCGTAGAAAAAGTATTGTATGCAACGCTGTTTACCTTAGTCAAAAAATACTCATGGCGTCTTTATTAACAATTTTCGGCTTCGCCTCAAATTGTTACCCACGCCACTCGTCTTTTTTGACCTCCTTTAAACGCCTGTAATAACGATTTTTAAATGTAATTGAAATTCACAGGTGATTATAGTTGGATTAAAATTTATTAATAAGTACAATTTTCTACTTTTCAAAAAGTAAAATAAAGCAATGAGTTATTAAGAATAAGGCAAGCCAAGATTTTGAAAAATATTTTACCTAGAATTTTTAGTTTGGTTTTTATCGAACCAGGGAACAAATCAGGCGACCTGTCTGCTCGTTTGCCTCCTATCCCATAAAAATAAATAAAATAAATAAATTGTTTATTTAATATTTTGATTTGACATTTAATTGGACTCTATTACGAACAAATTACTACTAGATATAATGAATTAAGTAGTAGTAATAGTAGCTCTTTATTGTACAAAACACATTAAAAATAACATACGTTGAGATGTGAAGTACAAAGGCGAACTTATCCCTTAGAGGGATTTCTTCCAGTTAACCTTTGAGTAAATGAGAGGAAAGAGTTAAAATCCGCCACCCGACCACGGCCGGGGTGGTATAGAGGTGAGCATGTTTAGATGAGTAAGCTAAAGATCCGGGGTTGATTCCCGGCTCCGCCACCAGTGAACCTCGCTTATTTTGGCGTATAATATATATTTCAGTTTTTAATTAATTTTATAAGTAAAAAAATGTCTGTTAAAAAGTTGCTTAGCTAATTACCTCGAACAAAGTGGCAGAAGTAACAGTATCCAGCCTGTTTGTATTCTCTGGTCCCGGATCCATCTCGGCAGTTACAGCGATATGCAAACTGCTCACAATCACGGGGCGTAATTTAAATCTACCGCCTCAATGTAGCTAGAGTGATACTGGATGTGGCATAGATAAAACTTGTTTAAAAAAATAATATAAATTATTTTGTCATGTTTAATCTGTGCACACAGGATACTATATACATATACCGGGTGCCCGGTAATTAATGGACAACCTTTTAACCACCAAGAGGGCACCTTATACTGGTCCAGAAAATCGACATAAAGGTTTAGTAAAAGTCGCCTGGTTTTCGAGATTTACACATTTTTTTAAATTTTAGGTAGTATTAAAATTTTAAAAAAGTATGAAAATCTCGTAAACCAGGCGACTTTTACTAAACCTTAAAGTCGATTTTCTGGAACAGTATGAGGTGCCCTCTTGGTGGTTAAAAGGTTGTCCATTAATTACCGGGCACCCTGTATAAGTAGGTCGGGTCATTCTGAGCATTGGACTAAGCATGGGACTAACCCCGAAATAATGAAAAAATAGCTTGTTTAATATTAAAATAGTTTACCTTTTGACAGACCTGACGATGAAATCATGATTATTCACTAGATAACCTTGCTATAACCAATTGCTTATTCAGTTATAACCCTTCACAAAATGGTAAATGATTGAATGTTATATATAATTAATTACCAAGAAAGTTCACTTTTTTATAGATAACATTTCTTTATTCTGATCGTTTTAAGCTTATACAACACTTTTTTAAGTGCGTTTTCACATTATCCGATCCGATATCGAAGTAGGAAGGATTTCAAAGGAAAGAATCAAAGATGGTGGCGTAAATATATGGCATATCGGTTCGACATCTGATATCGGATCGGATGAGTCTGATACATCAGATATATTTTTAACCTAATTAACACACCTGCAAACTTTTTATTTTTAAATTTATGTCCAAGGCACTTCTAGCTTTTCTATCCCAGCAGGTTCCCCAGGCAACCTATCTCAGCCTCCCAGAGGGCGCCACTAATAAGCTGCTAACAAATGAGTTGGCGTACTGCTCCGGATTCTAATATTACACGTTTCTTAATGGCTAATCAAATTACCGGAGTTATCGGATAATAAAACATTGTTTGCTTTGATATTGATTTCTTGGGATTTTTAAGGGGATTAGTTTATTATCTGAAAGAAAGGGGCTTAATTCTAGTGATCGTTTTAAGTTCCTACATCTATTAAGTTTTTAGAATTTCCCATGGGTTTTAATATTAATCACATTATTAACATTTTACGTTAGAATCCAAAAAACATCTGTAGTCGACTTTAGTAGTTAGCCAAGCCCAAACTGCCAAGGATAACTATTGCCCTCATTTTGTGGACTTTTCTATATTCAATCTTATGGAGTCAAGTTTAGTTCCAACGGTCGCCGCTAGCATTAATATTAATCATGCCTATAAAATAACATAAATAACATAAATAGGTATTTGTTATAATCAGGGCCACTTCTTCATTCACGTTGGCAATAGAAGTTATGGTTGTCGATCGCTGTCAAAGTGTTATTCAAATGATTAAAACTTAAAATGTCACTCTTATATTTATTTTTGTAAATCCTGTGCAAAAACCTGTTTCAACGCGCCAAACAGTAACGATGGAAAAAAGTCATCCCGAAACTACTGCAAAGCAGTGATTCAGGTCGGACAATGTAATTCTGACTGAAAAAAATCGACCGACGGATGCCGGCAGTTTTTTGTTGCGCCTCTGTTCACAAACGCTGCATAATCTGTAACGCTTCCAGTATAATCTGACCTCGTAGAAAGGGGCAATAGCTCAGTGCCTGGACATGTGTGAGCCCAACTGGGGAAGTGCCTCCGCCTTACAGAAGACCACAGCCAAATAGCACTAGACCCTACTCATAGTGTTGTGTTCCTACCGGTGAGTACGGCCGCCAGACCTCAACGAAGGTGCGGTGCGCTGGTGACGGAAGGACCTACGGAACTAATTTGTTTCATCTATTGTCCTTCGAGTCGTCGGCAACCCAAACCCTCCTTGAAACTTGTACACTCTTTTTAAAATAAATATAAGAGTGACAGTACACTCTTTTTTTTGCTGTGTTAAGGACACAGCAAAAAAGAGTGTACTAAAGTAAAGTAAAAAACGTTGACAAGGTTATCCTCGATTTGTGACTTTACAACCCGAAATTTTTTGGTACACATATACAAGATTTTGATCCTAAATGCTGAGATAAACAAAAGATTTGTCAAAAATTACCTTTTTTTTGCAAAGTATGACTTTTTTTCTATAAACGTAAAAACTCATGAATTTCAAATAAAAAAGTATACAAAGACAATTTTCATGTTGCAGTACGGGATTAGATCTGATAGTTACCCTCACTGTCCCAAACTCCACCGTGTATAGAGGCCAGTACTTTATGAATAGCGAACTGTCCCGCAGTTAGAAATTTTATTGCGTTTTTCGTCCCGGCCACCTGGTGGGCTTTAACCGAAAACTGATAAAATCGTACGGTTTGGGGTTTTTTCGGTAAACTTGAGTGAAAAAAGAATTATTCACATGCAAGTTATATTTTGTGATAATTGACAACTTTTTTTTTCGCTGGTCAGGTTCTTTCTGGATAAGGACTTTAATTGTTGAGCCATTTATGTCACAATAAGTTTGTTATTGTTAAGCTACGACGTGGCCAGTGTAAAATAAGCTTTGAAGTGGATCAATCTGCGGCTTTTTTTATTTACCCGGCCAAGGAGTGTTTACTATTTTTTCTGTTCGACGGAGCCGGGAAGCGGTTATTTCGTTTAGAGTAGTGGCCTAAGATTTGTCACTTTCCGGCCGGAAGACAGAAAACATATTACAACGCTATGTAAAAATACATAATACCTACTTTAAAGCGTAGGTTTTCCCAATAACAAACTTGCTTCAAAGCTTTTGAACGCTTCATTCAAACTCGACCGCAACGATGACGTCATAAAAATTTTCATAATGCGCCCCGCAGCTGATGCAATATTAAATTTTAAATATCGAACGACGTTCAATTTCGAACGGTTGCCTTCAAAAACTCTTATCACTCAAACATGCCGGTCAAAATCAATCTTACCGCTTAACTCTTACGGTTTACAGTATTGTATGTTTGAGTAATACGATGTTTGGAAAGCAAAAGGGGAGTGGCGCGAATCCGTGCCCGGTAGTAAAAGATAATACACGCCGATAAAATACCCGTCGGATTCTGGTGATTTGGCCGACTTGAGGACCGTACGGGTGGCATATTTCGATCATCTGGATTTTGGTTATTTTCATTAACTGTTAGAATGGAAATGATTAGGAAGTACATTACAGCTGATGCCGGGAAGTAAGAGGTAAGTGCCGGTTGAGTGTTCTAGTTATAGATAATAGGAATACGAAGTCTGCAAGACGAGGTATTTCAAGTCTATTTTAAGTTAATTAACATAATGACAAATTTCATGTACTAACTGATATTATATTTATAACTTGGTATAACATTCTGAACAATCACAACACAAAAACTAAAAGTTTTATACCTAGATAAAAACGTAAGGTATAGCGAGGCAAATCTCGACTGGGGGCAAATGTAACTGGTCCATTTTTTCCATGTTTAACAATGTTTGCATTAAATAAAAAGTCCACCGGTTATAATATAACCACTATATGTATCCACTGAAAACGCCTACCATATAATATATGGTAGGCGTTTTCAGTGGATACATGTAGAACTCAACATCACAGCATAATAATGGAAAAATGGATCAGTTAGGGCCACAAGCACCAACGAAAATGGTGGGTTAACCCGAGGGTTAACCCACCATTTTATATGGAATTTGACAGTTGACAGTCCACTAACCCTGAGGCAAGTGGGTCTAACAATTGCCTCGCAGTCGAGATTTGCCTCGCTGTCCGTTAACAGTTAATTATGTGTCAAGGTTATCATTTCTTGATATCTTGTACCTAGCTAAGCAAGAGATAAAGATTTACGATTAATATTAGCATTTCCCAAGTTAAGTATGATACCGTCACAAAATTCAGATCACTTTTTAATTTGATCCGAAAATTCCAAACTTTTCCCTAAAAATATAACAAACTTGTTTTCGTGTTCAACATAAAAACTTCAAGTACAGTCGAGTTCATAAATATGTGTACATTTTTTCACCTTATTGCAACGAATTAAGATGAAGAAATGTACACATATTTTTGAACTCGACTGTACATAGCTTCCGATCAGAATTCAGGAGATTTTTCGTCGGAGATATTGCGAAAATACCTTATATTAAAATGTAATAAAATTCCCCATCGCTAATATAATTCTGCGGCGCGAACCGGTCGAGATGGAAACATACGGAATATTTCTTAGGACGCGACTGTAATTTATAAAGTGACTAGTTTTTGCCCGCTGCTTCGCTCGCGTTAGAAAGAGACAAAAAGTAGCCTATATCACTCTCCATCCTTTCAACTATCTCCACTTAAAAAATCATGACAATTCGTTGCCCTGTTTTGCCGTGAAGGACGGACAAACAAACAGACATATACACTTTCCCATTTATAATATTAGTATGGATGGATAATTATAAGTATCTACTAGGTAACAAGAATATATACATAAACTTCTAGCTACATGAACAACTGTGTATTTGCAAATAGCAGCACTTAGCAGGTAATCTTGTGTTGTCATACTTCCGTTACTATACATACTAGGAAATTCATGCAGCACAAATGCCACACTTACTTGGATACCACGAATAACAGGAATTATTCACTTTATTCAGCTGTCTATTCCTTAGATGAAAAGTTACCTGAATATTTTTTCCATAGCTTATAATTTCTTTTTACTTGCCGCACCCCCATTTTACTACTAATTGATGTGGCTGATTATTTTTTAATCTACTTGAATTCGCAGTTTAACTAATAAACATATTGGCTGTTATATAAATATCTTGTTCTTCACAATGCACTGTTCTTAAATTATAGCTATTAATAAATAATCTTTAAATTATGCAGATAATAAATCTAACAATGAACAACACTGTGATTAATATTGACGTTAACATTTTTTTTTCTAATGTCTGCTCTATGGGTTTCAAAGGCGAGATTAACTCTTTTCGTGTACATAAAAACTACATGGAGATATGGCGCAGAACCAGCCGGTTATCTTCCAAACCATGTTCAAACCATTTCAAACTTAATTCGCAAATCGAAAAAATACGTACATTTGCTTACATTTTATCACCCATATCTGACAATTTAACATTTTAATAAACTAGAAAAAAAAAACAATTTTTAAAAATTAAAAGCCGCGCGCAGCCGCCTATACAACCTCCCCGTACGCTCCCAACTTTCGCTCGCTCACCGCCCGCGTCGCTACCGCCGTCCAATCGATACCGTAACCTAGCAACGATCACCTTCCAAAACAAACAATCAGAGGCCCGGCCGAGAGCAAATTTACTTTCTTATTTTATTACTTGTGTCAACATTTTAGATCGATATTATTGGATTTGCTGTATCATGTTCTTGTAGACAGACAACATGGTGTTGATGCCAGTTTGTGTGCCCGAGAATTGCGGGAAGGATTTCCGACACTCGCTGAAGAAGCCGAGCCCTAACTACCCTTATGGGGCCAAGACGAGGAAGCCGCGGTAAGTATTTATGAGTTTTAGCAACTGCATTTTATATGTTGATATATTTTTGGAAATTAACAGGAAATTTTTGAGCAACTTTAAGAAAAAAAGAAAAAAATAGCAAGAAAACGCAGAGGTTTTTCTGTATGTAACTTATTTGAAATTAATGATTTTGAAAAAAACTGGGACGAGACAGATGATGAGGTAGCTGAAGACGCCGGTTCGAATCCAACCTTTGCCAGTGGGACAATTGCGCATGTTTTCTTTTAGTAAATAAAATAGGTATTTTGATATTTATTATTCGTATGAATTGCTATTATGAGAGAACATTTTAATATCGTATCAGATAAATGTCAAAACTGCCAAGTTGGTCAAAAATAAATAAAAATAATGTATATCTACCGCCTTAACAATATGCAAACAAGACTTTAATTTTTTTATTCATGCTTATGTTATGCAAACTAAAACCTTGTACACCAACAGGCTGGTGCCAGCCTTCACCATACAAGCTATGCAGAAGAACACCCGAGTGATCCCGCCGAAGAAATGCGGAGTCTTCGACCCAAAGCCGATCAAGCCGTCCATGTTCAGGAAATGCTACTCCAGAGGCGAGTTCCCGGTCACCATCGAGTTCACGAGCAGTGGGAAGCGACTCAGTTGGAAGGTGAGAAATTGTGAACGGCATTTAATTACATCTTATGAATGCCATTACTTCTTATGAGTGCCATTAAATCTTTGGATCGTCAAGGACAGGTTGAAGCAAGTTAATCGTGGACAACTGTAGCAGCAGTGCATAGTTTAAGATTATATATTATGCATCATCTATTTTTGACTCTAATGACAGCATGTCAAAATTCAAATTTGAATAAATCTCCATCAAGGTCATGCATTTAAGGGTTAAGGCTATCACGACGTCCATGTTCAGGAAATGCTACTCCAGAGGGGAATTCCCGGTCACCATCAAGTTTACGAGCAGTGGGAAGCGACTCAGTGGGAAGTTGAGACTCATTTTTTGCCAAAAATATCTGGAAGTATCTTAACTAGATACTAAACTTCAGCTAACAGCTTGCAGCGCCATTGAGTATGCACTATGCAGTCAAAGTAACCCTCAAGTAAGGTTTTCAACATTTTGAACAGGACTTAGTTGGTACATACATACATACATACAATCACGCCTGTATCCCATAAAGGGGTAGGCAGAACACATGAAACTACTAAAGCTTCAGTGCCACTCTTGGCAAATAAGGGGTTGAAATAAAAACGAAACTGTGACATTGCAGTGACAGGTTTCCAGCCTCTCGCCTACGCCACTATTTAACCCATATCCCATAGTCGCCTTCTACGACACCCACGGGAAGAAAGGGGGTGGTGAAATTCTTAACCCGTCACCACACAGGCCACATTAGTTGGTACATGTGCCACATTAATTAACCTTTTGAACGTCAAGAACACCTAGATACAGATTCGTAACTAAACGTATCCACGCCACGGCGCCTTGTACATGGACACATTGTCACAAATAAGAAAGCTTTCAAAATGAGGGCCAGTAGCTGGCCCTCTTCCAATAATTGGCCACCTTGTACTAAAAAACCTTTGTTGTATAATGGCAATTTGAATTCATCTTAGCATAACGTGGCCAGTTACTGAGAGGTGGCCAGTAATTGAAATTTAATGTAAAAAGTAACACTGTTAGGTAATAAATTTTTAATTTATAATTTTAGTTAATAAATTTTAATTTTTAGTGTAGAGTAGCCAGTTATTGTGGTCAGTGGCGTGTAACTGGAAATTTATTTTACGCTGATATTTTTTTACCACGTCTGTGGCAAACAGGGGTACGATCCGCCTGATGGAAAGCGGTCACCGTAACCTCGCCTGCGACTCAAGTAGGAATTTCAAGTAGACAAGGGTTTTTATTGTAGTTGTAGTGTTTATGTGATGAATCGCGCTTTTCTATCTCTTAACTAGAAAGTTTAAAATTCAACAAGACTTGTCTTATGTTTATGGCGATGCTTTTAACGACTTTAGGGCTTCTCAGCTTCTCAGCTATCAATCATCTGACAACACTGTAAGCATTGTATCAGGTGCAACGTATTAACTATCTCTACTGCACTCTCTAATAAATAGAGACGCTTAATATTTGTCAAGGGGAGGATGGCGGTCAGTTACGGATATGTTATCGATACGTTTATCAGCTACAGGTATCCTAGAATATTACTGTGATTTGAATAGTTAGTAAATCTATGTCATTGTTAAAACACGGGCAAGGTGTTACAACTCTAGTGTTATGTTTTTAGAAAACCCAGTTATATATAAAATTCAGTTGCCGTTCTCTACCTTAGTTAGTGTTAAGAGTAATTTCTTATTAAGCTACATATAATTTTGTCATGGATTTAAATGAAATATTTGTATAGGCTACTAGATTCATATCTAACTTGGCACAATAAATGATTGTCTTCAGTAATATTTGACATAAGAAACCAATATTTAATGATTTTTGTACGATGACTACGTATTTTTAATTCAAAAATATGAGTATTTTTTTTTTAATTTTGGCCACCGAAATCGCTGTCGGTCTTGTAGTGACGTCATAGAATTTATGTCAAATCAATCACTGACATAATGACCTTTATGCCTCGTACTTAAAGTGTCAGAAAGAGTTGTTTTCGCACTGAATGACTTCATTCACAGAAAATCTATAGATGACATGGCTGATGCTGTTTTTGCCTGATTACGTAAAAGTATTGTTTAAAAATATTTTTCAGTACAGATGGTGTTTTTTTTACGCACTAGTGCGAGAAGTGGTTCATTATATGCTAGGTCGAAACTTTGGAGGCTCATCTGTACTGAAAAACGTCGTACGATACACGTGCGAAAAGGAAATTCGAAACTCGTGTCGATTTAAAACATGGTTTAAATCGACACGAGAGAGATAAATTGATTTTTCGGTTAATTGGACAGTAAGTAATAATATAAGTTAAAAATTTAAAAAGGGTCAAGTAGCCTATTTGTTACAGGTCCCGATTGAAAAGCTGGACTTCCACCATTACCTCCCAATGTTCTTCGACGGCCTCGCAGAGGGCGACTACCCATTCAGCTTCATCGTGGAAAATGGGATCAATGACCTAGTCTCCAAAGGCTCTTACAAGATCCTGCCTGTGGTGCCGCAACTCATCATACCCATCAAAAGTAAGTTGCTGTACTTTCTATTCATGTCAAGAGAGATTTTCGAGACAAAAGTCATTCATTATACGAGTACTGTAATTTTGTTTAATCACGCAATTAGTACTTATTGAGATAAATTCCAAATACCCAAACATAATCCGGTTGCTTTTTATATACACCGTGTTTCACTTAACACTAAAAACCTGAAAACAGTTTGTTCAAAATCGAGAGTAGAATCGATTGAGCTATATCTTGATGGGGGTAATATTTTTATTTAAATTAGTATTATTAGTTATTTTTTACGTGCCCATTCTATTGTACTCGTAATACAACATTGTGTATATCGCATTGCTAGAGGTTGTTTACCTTTTTTCAGTATTTAGGGGTATTAATACTGGCCGGTTACTTGGACGATTATTTTTTCCGCTACTAGTTTGACGTTGTTTGTCAGTTTAATCTTAATGTTTATCATAAGTCATAACAAATTGAACTCGTACCTAATTACAACCTTGTCATTTTGAATATTGAGTTTATTTGCTTACTGCGATTACCTGTCCAATTTGAAGTTTACTGTGACAAAGCTTTAAAGTGTTTTACAGTGACATCTTAGCTGTCTATTGATAAACCTTATGTCGTTGCAGTAACGTACACAAATAAATAGTCTTATGGTTTATGATGGTAGTTAGCAATTATTTTATTGAGTGTAGAGCTAAAAGTCAAGTAGAGCTGTACAGAAAATTAAAAATTCAATTAAAAAAAAAGTAACGATCAGATTAAAAGATGAATACTCTAGATGAGTTTAAAAAAATAAAAATCAGTTGGGGTGTCTGAGGTTTTGAGTGATACCGGAAACACCGTGTATTTTATATAGGAAAGAAAGAAAGAAAGAAGATTCGTTTATTGCCACAACACAGCGAATACAAAGATAATATTATGAGATAAGTAAAATGTAGGTATACCTAAACTTAATACCTATATTTCCTATGGCATCTTCTTCATCACCAGATAAACCTTATGTCATCAATCATCATGACATATGATGATTCATAATTAAGTAATAAAATTCAATTTTAGTAAGAAATTCCTATTTTATTCAACCTTCAAAGTTAAACACTGAAGAGAACAGCTACCTCAGTCTGAAATGAATACTCTGTAAATTAAATCTCTAAGCAGGATATCTAGTTTCACGGGCAATGTTAAAAACAACTTGATCGAAGCAACAAAATACCGATCAACTGAATTCGTAAATCTGCTTCTACTTGCGGAGCTCATGACCAATATAAACTGACCCTTTTCAGTAACTGACACATCTTCGGGATGAAGCCAGCAATGTCATTTGGGCCATTTTTTCGGATTTGGAAATTATGTGCTTTCCAATCAGAATCGCGAGCTCTTTCAATCCTAATACTTAAGGAGAAAAAAGTGTTACTAGGTTTTTTCCCATTCCGTAACTATTTTTCATACATTTTGTATGGCGGTAACGAAATGGGAGGTTTGAAAGATGTATGGAAATCTTGGGACATTTTCTTCTCCTGTCAGGGTCGAAAGATCTCGCGATTCTGAGTATGAATCGCGTAAAAAATACCCATGTTACAAAAAAATGTTACAAAACAACTTTAAAAAAAATGGCCTATTTATTCAGCACTGTTATTTTTGCGATATTAACTAACAGGGCGGCTGACGAACTGGGAACCTGGGAACTATTTCTTGGGGCCGCTAGTAACAATACAATACCTAATTTTAAATCGTTGAGCCGACTTGGAGAGAGCTTTTATATGACATTAGAGGTAAACAAATAGTACTGAATGGTGATCAATTGCCATATTCTACAGACAACTACAAGACTGAAAGGTCTTTTGAAAGAGAGACTTGTTTCTTGAAGAACACCTTCCAGAGTGTTGCTATGAAAAGCAGAAGTTTCTGGAAAATAGTAGTAGTAGTAGTAAACTCTTTATTGTACAATTAATAACAAAAAACACAGTAATTACAGTAAAGAACAGTAGGTACAGAGGCGAACTTATCCCTTTGAGGGAAAAATCGCATTGTTGAGAAGTAACTTCTGTGGTGAAGATGAAAATTGTTGTCACATAATCAATGGCGCAAAACACCACATAGAAAAAAAAACAGAAGAGTTTGAAATTTATGAAGTTACAAGCTTTTGCCCGCGGCTTTGCTCGCGTTAGAAAGAGACAAAAAGTAGCCTATGTCACTCTCCGTCCCTTCAACTATCTCCACTTAAAAAATCACGCCCATTCGTTGCTCCGTTTTGCCGTGAAGGACGGACAAACAAACAGACACACAAACTTTCCCATTTATAATATTAGTATGGATAGTTGTGCCACTTTGGCAACTTCACATTTCTTCTGTATATTGATGTCTGGTTTCCATGACATAGTTTTTTTATTACGCAGCCTTCAGCGGAGATACGAGAGTCTGCGCAATTTCCATTCTACCCCCGTTTTATAGTATCGGGTTACAGATTAAAAACAAAGTAGGTGAAGAGTGAGCTCTACAGATACACAATAAGCCTGGTTTGCTTTGTCTTCGTTTAGATAAGCATTGTTTAGGTTACTTTATTAGATTACTACCTTATATTCATATTATGTCAAAAAAATAACTGAAATAATATTAAAATTAATTAGATGTTTCATAGAATTAAATGTGGTTAGATTAACAATGTGTGTGTAAGATATTAAATGGCTTTTAGAATACAATAATTCAATGAAAAATTGGATTTTAGAACGGAATTTAATAATAAAAAAGGCAATTAAAAATAACAAAAAAAAATATGTCATCAAAACTCAACCTAGACCTTGTAACCACAATGTTTAGGTAGAATGCTAAACATCATTCGGTTTCGCTGGTGCTAGACATTGGATAATAGACATAGCACCGGCGAAACCGAAAATTTTTAATAAAAATTAAAAAAAAACCCCGACACCGATGGACCGATTTTCATGAAACATAGCTAAGAACACTCGCCACTAACTCAGCTTTAAAAAAAAACTAAATCTAAATCGGTTGATCCGTTCGGGAGCTACGATGCCACAGACAGACACACACACAGACAGACAGACACGTCAAACTTATAACACCCCGTCGTTTTTGCGTCGAGGGTTAAAAACCAACGTTTTCAATTTCAGCAACCTCAGCCTGTCACATTTTGCTTAGTATTAAATTTTCATTTCATTCATTATTTAAAAGTAACTTTTATTTCCAGATGCCCTGTCAACGAAGAGGCCGAACGTGATATGTCACACGCTGAAATGTATCCAGATGATCATCACCGGCTCAGACCGGGTGGGCGAAGCGTTTGTGCCATACTACAGGCAGATACTGCCCATATTGAACCTGTTTAAGGACAAAAACTGTAAGTAGACTTTACTACTTTACTAGAAACTTCCTGCTTCGCATAGCTAAACTGTAAAATGAACTGTCGTCTGCGGTATGGAAATGCATGGACTGATACGAATAGAATAGAATAGAAATCGTTTATTCGTGGTAAACATTACAAATTGGTATTACAATAAAAACTGACACATTTTGAACAGTTCTCAGCGAGCATTCGTTCGTTCGTGTATCTATAAAGGTATGGAAGTCAAAGGAATCAGTGTTTTCGATCGATCGAACGAATGCTCGAGAACACGCAGCGGTACGGCACGCGGTACGTGAAAACTAGCGTTGAAAAATACATGTATTTTACATGACTTTTTCAACGCTAGTGAAAACGCAGCTTAAAACTGCCAGAATAAACCTCACCCAAGAATTTCAATCTTACCTATTTCTAAATAACGTAAGTGCTGTTTTAAAACCACTTTATCTCCACTGTAAAGCTTTTCCCTAAACCTTACCCCGGTTACCCCTCTCATTTGTCGGTCATCCATCAAGCGACATAATCGACACGTCGGGATATTGTTTCCAGGTTTTAATAGACTTGTCAAGCGGTAGATTAATTGCGTGGTCGCGAATTGACACCCGTTCGCTCCAACTTTTTGGAGTACCTGCGGTGTTTTCGGGCAGTTCCGGTTTCCGGGCAGTTCCGGTTTTCGTGGAATTATTTGTTAAAAATGTGAATATAAACCGTTAATGGCTAAAAAATCTAAAGACTATTTCAAAATATAAAAGGGAACTTGACTGTAGTTAAAATAAAATATTTCATACCATGCACGAAATGAAGCATCCGATAATTATAAGAAAAACATGCACAGAAGTTATTTTTAAATCCAATTTCTATTTAATAACTCAGGTAGAAATAAATAAAGTAACTGAGTTGACCGTGACGTCACTCAATTCGATTTCATATACAAATTCCATGTTAGCAAGTTGTTCAAATTCGTTTTGACAGTTCTTAAAAAGAAGCTGATTTGACTAGGAGGCAAGTAGCTTATTATGACTTAAGTTTAAAATGCAATTGATCAAATTGACAGTGACATAGACATAGACAGACATAGACATAGACAGACATGGACATAGACAGACATCGACATAGACAGACATAGACATAGACAGACATAGACATAGACAGTGTAGAACATAATCATGATGATGATCATCATAAGACAATACTCGAGACAGAGGCAAACTATGATGGCGTCGTGTGTATGCAAAATAGTCATAATTTAAAAATCGAAAATCAAAGAGTATACGCAACTTGGGCTCACTGTTAAAGCTAACCAATATACTGCTTGTCTTACCTGAAACAAATATAAAGAAACATTAAAAACTGTTAATCAGAAAAAATACGTAATACTTAACAAACTCTCGACAATAAACCAGTACATAATTGTACGCAGAGTAGGTACCAGCAAAATCTGGCTGTAGCTATTTAGTGGCTATTTTATTTAAAAAAAAATGGAGTGTAAAAGAAATTAAGTACATTATACAGTAGTTTGAAATATCGCGGCTTATGGTATAAAATATGCCGATATGACACATCGCGCGATGTTGTAATCATATCGACCAAAACCGACAACGTCGCGCTATTATTGTAATCAGCTTCCCTAGCGACTTGTATCCCTGGCTAAACATTAGAGAATATTCCTATGATATTGTCAAGTCTCAACTATCAAACGATAGTTGAGACTTTATTAACCCTACAAGCTCATAGGGACTTCTGAGGTTAATTAAATTACTTATACTACCAATTATCTCTCGAACCTCGTTCGCCTAACGCTTAGGTAATTTTTCCCCGATCAATTTTACATGCCAGTAAATGCCCTCTATCGGTGAAATAATTGAATTAACATCCACTCCGTGTACGCAGGAACTTTGTGGGGCTCACAAAACTGCGTTACTGGACTTAATTTGATTATGTGCCGTTATTAACAAGCTTCCGTGATGTTTTAATATACTTTGTGGAAAGCTGTGTTGAAGGTATATGTTGTTTCATTAACGAAGACGTGCACACTGATTAGTAATACCATCAAAGGTTAGATTCAACAAATACAATCAGCATAACAACTTGCATCAAAAAGACGTTTTTATTTATTGATTTTACGATCGCTACGGCAATTGGCTGACATCGCAATCAACCATTTACACCAATGCTTTACATAAACTTACATGCGCAATATTCTAGAAAAGTGTAATAATCACTTACAGGCAAACTCCACATGCAAATACCTCATGTAATTTAGAAAGTAATAACGAGGGTAGGTAACAATTAAGGCTTACATAATACTTCTGAAAGTCATATAGAACATACTTTAACTTTAGGGCAAAATCTTAAATATACAGGGGAAGAAAAAATAGAATAAAATGTTATATCTAGAGTGCATTGCTAACAACTGTAGTTACTTGAAAACGGTCAGTTTTTTAATTGACCTGCGTAATTTACTAGGTGGGTCAGAGTGTATATCAAAAACATCACTGAGTTCATTGGCAATTTGACAAAATCTGCTCATTGGCGAATTCCTACCCAGCACAGAACTCCTGGCTGGTGGGCACAGTGGTGTTATAGGATTGCGTGGGATTCTAGATGGGGCTCGAAATCGAAGGAGACCTAATAACTGAGGGCAATCTATCTTGTGTTGTAGAATTTTATATAGAAAGAATGCGTCTAGAATTCGTCTACGAGTCTGAAGAGAATCCAATGCCAAATGTCGAACAAAGCGTTTTTGCACTCGTTCTAGTCTCAGAGAGTGAGATGCATAGTGAGGTCGCCAGACAACACTGCAATATTATTGATAAGAAAAGCACTTGTTTTAAACAGCGCATATTCTTATCTACAAAATCAGTAGTTAACATCAAGGAAAAGTTACTCCCTGAATTAATTATGATTTTTTTCCTGACGCTAGTTTAAGAAAACCCGCAAATAGTGCTCACGTCTGAGTGAGCTGAGCTCAATTTTGTATACTTTAGGCTGCTAAAATTGATGCTGTCGCATTACTTATATCCTAAACTAAAAATTCAGTAGTTTACATTTGTGTTATCATGCTACTAAAATACAGTAAATGGAAGTTAAACGACATCAATATTTGTCTAAAAATACTTCGAATCAAATGGCAATTACTTCGAAAACGTTTTAGGCAAACAAAAGGCTTTCTTGATAATTATAAACTTTAAGTATGTGTATGCAAAATAGTGTGTAATACAAATCAGGAAACACTTCCAATTTTAGATACATACTTACTTAAAGTTGTAACTAAAATGCGGTCGGCCCCTGTCGGCATCTTCATAAATTTGAATATGTACGACCGTGTTTTAGTTTTAAAATAATGTTATTTTATAAGCTAGATAACTGGACTACAGAATTATTACCTTTTCATATTTTTCCTTACAAAGAGAACGAATAAAATCAATGTTGAATATAAACTTTCGTAAATTTTCCATACAAACGTCAAAACTGCGAACAGATTCTATTGAGTCAGACACCCGATCGGGCTCGTTCGGAGCGGACGTGTCGCCAAATTTGCTCCAATGACATTTGTTTTTGACACTGGAAATCATATACGGATACAAAAAGATTGCCAGTGCTATGAATGTATTCAAAAGTAATAAGGTAAATAAATATCGTCACGTCTAAAAGAGTCTCAGTTTAAAATCGTTTTTTTTGTGTTGTTTACTACTTATTATTGTTGAGAAATAAAAAAATATATGTAACTTTAATACAACGATAAGAAATATAGGTATTTTTTGTCTTCTAAACTTTATTAAAATGAGAGTTTTAAAATTAATTTTAACTCGTTGGACTTTATTTTCATTATACTGGTCACATTATTTAGTGTGTCAGTGTGTGTAACATTCTCTTCGCGAAGAGACATTCAGTGTGGCGTATGAAAAAACTAACAGAACTAATCATTATAATTATATTATATTCTATAAACGATTATTTACGTAAATGGCGAAATTATTAATTGTAATAATATATTATCTTATCACAAAATTGTTTTGTATGACTTAACTTCTTACGTTCAATATAATTTTTAAATGGTGTTTGCACACGGGGCACGTAACCTTATATTCAGACAACTTTAACTAAATTTTGAAAATTATTATATTAATGAAGAATTCTATATATGGCAACAATTTTACATGTAAACTGACTGTCAACCTCTGTTCATACATAACCTCAACCTTTATCTCAGTGCATTTATAACGGATGTTATAATGGCTAAACCGATCAGGAACAGTGAATTATTTTAATTCATTCGGAAAAGGGTTTAACCATTTATAATTAGTATAAATGAAGCACTGTTTTTTACACCAGAGTTGTTTTGATTTTATATGGTGTTTGCACAAATTTATTTTGAAAAATAATCGGAGTCAATTCGTGTGAGATGGTAACACTAAATTGACACTGTCCGCAATCTAAACACGCGGCAGCGTGTCAAGCCAAGTTCAAGTAACCGAACTGGCAGACAACATCGTGTGTAATATTACACGAACTATTTGGAGCCTCTATGGGCGTCCTCACAACAAAAACTATTTCACATAAACGTCTTAAATTTGGCTCTTATTATTTGTGACATACATATTATGTGCCTGTCGTGATTGTTTCACCGGATGGTCTGATCGGAAGATTAGACCATTTCGTTGGATCTCCTTCTTGTTTATGTCTTATTATTTGTAACGTTTATTTTGTGTGTGTGTTAACGAATAAATTAATTATATTCTATTCTATTCTATTATAAAAGTTATAAGAAATGATATTTTATGTCATCAATTGTCATAAAACATTTTAAGGACTGCCATTGAACTTGGCACCCGTTTAGATCTCACTGCTTTTGTCGTTGACGCCAACAACCAAGGGCACCAAGGCATATAATAATATTGAACTTGGCTCATATTTCCCTTTTTTGGTTTTGATGGGATTTTAACGTTACAACTGATCTTCAGTGAAACTATAGACCTGTCTTAAGTTCCTCTCACTTAGGTCACTGACCTCTTCCAGTAAATTGCGGTAGTGTGCGAAAAGTATGTTGGTGAGTGTGACGTGCGTTAGTGTGTGTAAATGGGGTAATTTGACAGATACTGAATTTTTACCCATCGTGACGGGCTCATAAGTACTCACACCTGGTCGAAAGACCACTTTTTAAAACTGAACTAGACTTATGCCTTTTTGGTGCGTTGGGAAACGTAAATTCATTAACGTAATTTAATTGCTTTAATTTATTGGTGATGATATTTGATTTGTGTTTCTTGTCACATCTCTATATTGACAATCCTGCACTAACTAAAGTTTCTGTTTGATCCAATGGTTGACTGGTAGAGAATGCCTTAAGGCATTAAGTCCGCCATTTGTACAATTTTATGTCGTGCAATAAAGTTTAAATAAATAAATAAATAAATATTATCCTGTTATCTCAAATTTGGGAAATGCTCTTAGTTCTTAATCCTTCGACTCCCAAGCATCTATATGTATAAATTTACTTATATTTTACTGACATCATATGATGTCGCTGGGACTCGAAGGGTTAATATTCTACTTTTTTCTATCCTGGCTACTTAAAGGTCCAATCCAACCGAGTTCATTTTATTAATGTATTTAAACTTGTCCGCAGCAAATATGGGTTCCGGCATCGACCACAGTTCCTCTCGCGGCGAGAACGTCGGCGACCTGATCGAGGAAACCCTGCAGATTCTGGAGCGTTACGGCGGCCCTGACGCCTTCATCAACATCAAGTACATGATACCTACCTATGAGTCATGCGTGCTCAACTAGAGGGCTGGTCGCAAAGGAACTGGGAGATGTGGTTGTAGTATTCTGACGGTCAGTTTAGCATGCATTTGTCAGGTTAAAAGAGCAGAATTTTTAAATTATTTCGGTGTTGAATAGTCAAGCACGGTCACTTTTGCCTTTATCGACATAATGTAAATACAATGATACCGACTTGCATGTCGCGCGTGCTCAACTGGAGGTCTGATTACAGCAGATCTGGTAGGCTAGCACGGTCGCGTGATAAGCAATATGACGTCAGGCTGTCCTTTTTGCACTATTCGGTAGTGCGTTAGGGACGCACCGATACGCTAAAGTTTATCCAACTAGTGTGCTATGCCCGCCGAACCTACTAAGGTTTCTTTTCGCCTTCGGATCCAACGTCGATGGAGCTTTTAGTAAGTATTTATTTTCATCAGACTATGATTAACCAAACCGAGTCTCAACACAGAAATTCGTAATAGTCTTGCCTTGCCTATACTCAGACACACCCATCTTGGCAGTATAAAAAGACAAAGTGGTTGTGCCAGAATAAGTCTTGGTACGGGCACGTTCTGAGAGGTAAGTAGAGAATTAGTGGGATTTTAGACTAACATTTCTAAATATTTTTCTTCAGATCAGTTCAGCTAAAATAGTAGATTCACTAAGATGCTAAATTTACTTTCGGTAGGGAAAAAAACAACAGCAACAGGTAGCATAGCTTGTCTATAAAATCCTAATGAAATATTTTAGAACATGCACGTAGTTTTCATCCATACATATTATTATAATATTGTACCTACTCTATAACATGTACACATAATATTATTATTATGTATTTGAAGGTAAACTGAAATGAGAAATTATAATTCATTACGTCATATATGTTTTTATGTGAAAGGAAATGCTTTTGATGTTGTCTTGTGCATGCATAATAAAATATCGTGTAACATTTGATAATTATTTGAATTTTTCGCAATTCCTATACTGTTAAATTATTCTGTGTAGTTGACATAAGTAATCGTTTAATTATTCAGTAGATTAGTTATAATGAAATGCAAGACTCATATAATTAATTATTGTTTAATATGCTAAAGTAATATTAATAATGATAATGACTGATTCGTTATATTGTTAAGTCTTGCTTTGTTAGTTTTAGTAACAGTTTTGTGCGAATTTTGAAAGTTTTACACTGTTGCTTTATTAATAAATTTTTGTGAACATTACAGTTGACTTTCTTTTCGGATTCTTTATGAAATAACTATTAATAGATGTATATTTCACGGTTTTGTATCCGATTCCTCGGAATGTATTGTGTAAAGGTAAAACGTCCTTAAGAATTATAAGTATTTTACGCACATTGAGATCCATACTAATCCATACTAATATTATAAATGGGAAAGTGTGTGTGTCTGTTGGTTTGTCCATCTTTCACGGCAAAACGGAGCGACAGATTGACGTGATTTTTTAAGTGGAGATAGTTGAAGGGATGGAGAGTGACATAGGCTACTTTTTGTCTCTTTCTAACGCGAGCGAAGCTGCGGGCAAAAGCTAGTACCTTATAATTCAGAAACGGTTGAATCTATTTTTTATTTCCCTTATTATTGAAACTATATTTTAAGCTGTATCAATATTTCCGATACCTAGGTATTTACTAGACATTCATAAGCAACAAAAGACTGGAAGATAAATAAGTTTATTATTTCCTCCGACGCTGTCTTAACCGACGGACAAACGATACTGGCTCGGAATCAAACCTATTCGCTTGTATATTAAATATTTTTCCCCTTATAGCTCGGCTCCTTTAAATACCAGTGGCTAGATCCCCTTGTTCTTTACCACCCGTGGAATTACTGGAAGCAGTGATAAACGCGTTTTTTTTTGCGTTGTACTTTCCTCGCTATAGTGAGGGGAAAGGTTTTGTGTTACACTCGGGTGCAAATGTATTTTACATCCCGTGTGTTAAAAAACTCGCAAGTTCAGGATTCTATTCCTTTCACTTGCTTGTTTTTCAATTTCACACTCGGCTTTAAAATACAACTTTGCCCCCTTTGTATAACAAGTAACTATTATGCAAAACTTTTTATGTTTACCGATACAAAAATATACGTCTGATGTGTGATATTGTGTACTAAAACGATCGATCGATTACGTTTACAATCAAAATTGGCCAGAAGATACAAATTTCATGAGAACCGTTACCCAAAAATACGGAATTATTTTGTGTGTACAGTTGTGTTCGGATACAACTGATTAGTCAAGATGCTCACAAATATCTACACGCTACTGTATGTTTTATCCATGGTATTTTTGTAAAACGTAGTCAAAAAAATCACTACACCACAATTACCTCTTTTGTTTCAAAACTTCTTCTAAACTGAAGTTTCCTCTTAAGTTTTTACTGCGACTCCGAAGAAGAATCTATCCTAGTCGTTGAATCGAGCAAGCGCCAAATGGGAACGACTCCATCCAGTGTCACGTATCTCATACGGGACCCTTTGCCAATATTGCAGCAGCCATTGCGCCAGAAAATTGCTCTTAAACTCTAAGCAATATTACGGTTGTTATTGCATGTTGCCTGTCGCTTAGTGCGGAGCTAAGTATATTTGGTAAAATTGAATTTGGTTTATATTATGACGAGGGCTGGTTTTATGTGGCTTCGGTAATTTTAAAGCAGTGACAAGGACTTTGGTTAAAAATTAAGTAAAATTATGAAAATTTGATGAATTAATTTTCAGGCATATAAGTATAAGTAACTGTAAATGTAACTGGTCCATTTTTCCGGTTAAACATATATAGTAGGCGTGTTCAACTCAATATCACAGTGTAATAATGGAAAAAATGGATTAGTTACAATAGCCCCCAGTCGAGATTTACCCCGCTGTACCTTAATAATATTGACCATTGTTCAAATCAGACTATTTTGAGAATGGTGACTGGAATCAAATAAATAATTGAATATTAAATTAAAATGATGAAGTAAAAAGGAAGAAAATATATTCTTCACTGAATTAATAAGTCAAATCAATTAAAAACGTTTAAAGCGAACATCACCGTCGTAGTTTGAACACTGGACGTCAATGTTCTAATAAGACATTAGCAGGATCCGCTATGTACTGAGTTTACATTTCATTAAGTGTCAAAAGAGCCTCTGCGTGTTGGCTTTGGTTCCGCTCACCCAAAGGTTCGGAATATCCAAAGATTTCAAGGATGGGAAAGAATACAGACGCTATTGTTCTAGCGACCGTACAATCTGCAGGATTTCATGGACTTATTGAGTTTCTCGTGTGACTATGTAACTTTATTCCTCGATATTCAAACCCACATAATATACACAAGCCTTACATAACTCCGTTCACCAATACTATATTCATATCGGGAAACTAATCTACAATCCCTTTGCCGGCAAAATCGCATGGGCGGAAATCCGAATTGGCCCCGGTACTGAGGGATGCACGTATCCCTACAGAAACGTTAATAATTCTGCTTCACAGATTGTAAATTGCTTCACTCTGGTTCATCTAAATATTGACTGACCTCAGACACAGTTGGGAAATGAGAACAGTAGGTTAGGTGTTTATCAAAGACTCAAAGAGGATTGAGTATTATAGAGAGTTACTGTCAAAGTATAATGTGTAATCACAGTTCATAGACTGTTATCTCTTAACACGGACTTAAAACTTTTGAACCTCAGTTTTGACAATTTGGACCATATTCTTAACTCGATATGTTTTAAAATGTCAAATATTAATATTAGCGCCATCTAGCTGAGCGTACCCCTAAGGTGTAATGCCATCTAGGCAGCCGTACCTTTTGCTGTATGGTACTGAGGTACGTTTTTTTCTTAGACTTTATCCGTATAGACATACGGAGTTATATATGTCTTTGGTGTTTATTGACGACCGGTCTGTGAGTTATTGCACCACAGTAATGTTGACACTTGACACTGACAATTATGTGCCTATTTCTGGGTTGATAAACACCGTCTATATTTTTCTTTTTTGAACAGGCACTGAACGGCGAAGTGTCACTATTCAATTAAATTCAAATTCAATTCAAAACCTTTAATGTCATAAACAACACATGTCAAAAATATAAAAATAATAATACAATAAATAAGGAATTAAAATAATCCCGGGCTATCGGGCGACAATTGTTACTATTACGAAATGGGTCACTTGGCCTCATTGATAGTGACCCTGTCTGTGTAAGGGCATTTATTTGTGTGATGTGCACATCAGGCATTTGTTTCTGACTTCTCTGTCGTGAATGTCTTCTGCGTTTTAAGTTTGTTTAGGTCTTACCAGAAACGAAAGGACTACGGTCCCTGTTTACTTCGATGTCGTTGTACTGTTAATATCTGTACACTGTTTGGGTCACGCCAAAGCAGTGTCAGCAAACAAACGGCGCACGATATTATACTGTCCATATACTGTGTACTATACACGGGGCCTATACCGTGAGTTTATGACGCTTTGGAACAACGTCACTCAATAGCGAATATATAACGGAAAATGTATGAAATTTTTGGTTACAGTAACCATTTGGGAGGACTATATTTACATACAACGTATGAAATAAGATTTTGCCCGCAGCTTCGTTTCGCTCCATACAAAATTCCACCCCCATTTTGGGGAAGTGGGGGGTTATAAAGAGACAAAAAGTAGCCTATGTCACTCTCCATCCCTTCAACTATCTCCACTTAAAAAGATCACGTCAATTCGTCGGTCCGTTTTGCCGTGAAAGACGAACAATTAAAAACAGACACACTTTCCCATTTATAATACTAATCGTTCGCGTTAAATTAAAGCTAATATTAATATCTTCCACCCCCATTTTGGGGAAGTAGGGGGTTATAAAGAGACAAAAAGTAGCCTAGTCACTCTCAATCCCTTCAACTATATCCTCTTAAAAAATCACGTCAATTCGTCGCTCCGAAAACACCACAATAAATTTTATAATAATATTAATATTATGTAATATCCATACTAATATATACAATACTAGCTTTTGTCCGCGGCTTCGCTCGCGTTAAAAAGAGACAAAAAGTAGCCTATGTCACTCTCCATCCCTTCAACTATCTTCACCTAAAAAATCACGTTTATAATATTGATGGATTAGTATGGATAATAGAACTTGTGATACAGGCTCAGGTTGTAATGAAGTCGGTGATGAAAACTAGGCAATCGGGAGTCAGACGCAGTAGGTGTTATTGCAATTCAAATTGACATTGGCTGGGAAATAGGTTGGGATAGAGTTATTGCGTATTGTAATTTGAAATTAATGCAAAATTGCGAAGTATAAAAAAAAATTATGAGCTTTATTACTTAGTATGTGGTAAAATTTGTATAACGAAGTATTTTCCTGAACCGAAAAGTTAACTTTTTTATTTTTATACACACCGATATGAAATGCGCCGTCTCGTCTTATTTTCCTAATTAGTTACATATGCTTACATAAATAAACCTTTGCTACATAAAAAACCCTCCACTGGATTAAATACGACTAAGTGGAACAATTTTTTTTGTTCTGTAACATTTTGACTTAAAATAACATAACCTGACCACAAAATTAAAATTTTGAAAAACGCGACGCGTCGTAATGGACCGGTTTTCATAAAACATGGCTAAGAGCACTCCCTTCAGCCTTCAGACAAAAAAAAACTAAATCTAAATCGGTTCATCCGTTCGGGAGCTACGATGCCACAGACAGACACACACACAGACAGACAATCAGACATACAGACAGACGGACAGACAGACAGACAGACACGTCAAACTTATAACACCCGTTTTTGCGTCGTTTTTGCGTCGGGGGTTAAAAACAGATATTCTTTATAATGAATCTTAAAATAGTTCCTCGCACTCGTCACGAAAATTACCGTCTTGATTGCTTCTAAGATAAATTATTCGCTTCCTGAAGTCACTGGAGTGATATTACTAGAAGTGATACATTATTCTGAAAAAATATAATATAATGACTCTAGAACATGTTTATGGTGGCAGAAAAAAAGGTCTATCACCCGTGGTATAATAGTTTTGATGCTGTTGCAAGTTTTTCGTAGTTTAATGTCTTACATAGGTTTTATTACTGCTCAACTGCACATAGCTTGCAACATGTCATATCCAAAGAAGAAGCGTGTGAAGCATTGATGTCAAGTTTTTATTTGTACCCAACAGTGTGTGGTAACTTCTTCTTCCTTCCTTCCTAGCGTTACGCCTGCAATTTTACAGTAAACATTTTTTGCATCATGGTTGACTGTGCTAATGATCCTATACTCCAATACGGTCTACTACAATAGTGTTTTCCCCTCACTAGCTCGGAAACACGTGTTTTTCCCTTTAATACCAGCGGGTAAAAACGCATTTTATCCACTAGTGGGTAAAGTAATTTGACCTTGAATAAAGTCAAATTAACTGCTTTAAAATTTATAAAAGTAGGTGAATCTAGTAATAAAGATGATTTACCACCTGTGGAACTACTGGAAGTAGTGATAAACACATTTTTTGCGTTGTAATTTCCTCGCTATAGTGAGGGGAAAAGTTTTGTGTTACACTCGGGTGCAAAAGTATTTTACTTATCGTGTGTTAAAAAACTCACAAGTTCAGGATTATATTCTCGAACCACTCGCTTCGCTCGTGGTTCAACTATAGAATCCTTTCACTTGCTCGTTTTTAAATTCCACACTCGGCGTTAAAATACAACTTTGACCCTTGTATAACAAATAACTATTGTCATAGACACATTTTGAAAGCAAAACATCCGAACGCTGTCTCTTCAGTTAGCTTTAGATCCGGGCCTCCGTTATAAATGTTCGGCGGCTAAAAAGGTGTCGGCGGGGCGCCTGCAGCCGCCCGATAAATACAATCCGCTGTATTTATATTTATATATCTGCGGATTTCTGCGAAACTGACTGGTATACGAGTAGTCAGTATTGATGGTAAAGCGTGAAACACACCTGATGTACAGTCAACCAATTTGAATCCTAGGCCACTGTAGAACCTTTGCACAGTAAACGTCAATGTGACTTCTTATGGCAAATAGAACATGGTTTAAATGAGACAGGGTTCTAGAGTGGCCTAGGATTCAAATAGGTTGACCGTTTTCTGAAATACTGGTTAAAATAGTTGTAATTGCAACAAGGGGGAAAAGTTGTTTAACCCCAAATACCAACATTAATAGCATACGAAAGATTCACATATTTTGTGTTATTTGTTGAGAGTTTATCTAAGGCATTCAAATGGAAACGAAAGACTGATGAATCGACGAGGTCTAGAAAAACCAGCCGGCCATGCCGAAGTGAAAACTGAGGAGTGTCTTTTCAAAAGGACTTATTTCTATAAGTCAACAATAGTTATTGGTTTTACAAGGGGGCAAAGTGGTTGTTTAACCGCACGTGCCAATATTGATACCTGAGTAAGCGAAAGATTCCAATATTGAACCGCGAGCGTAGCGAGTGGTTCAAAAAGTGGAATCGTGAGCGTTGCGAGGGTATCAAGGCACGAAGGTTAAACAAACTTTGCCACCGAGTGAAACACAAATTTTCACCACACCAACACGAACAAAATACTGACTATAAAACATCAAACTAAATCAAATCCATCAATTTATTCAATATTTATGATTCAAAATCATCATGGGTTAAATTGTGGCGTAGGCGAGAGGCTGGCAACTTGTCACTGCAATGTCACAGTTTCGTTTTCTTTCAACCCCTTATTTGCCAAGAGTGGCACTGAAGCTTTAGTAGTTTCATGTGTTCTGCCTACCCCTTTATGGGATACAGGCGTGATTGTATGTTGTATGTATGTAAAATCATCATATAACGGTAAAATCTAGCAGCCAGATTAAGACATCGAGTTAAAATTTGTATGAAATTACTTTGCCCCCTTGTGGATAAAATGCAATTTTGCTATCTGTTTTCGAATATCAAAGAAAGCCTTTACCAGTTGGTGTGGTGAAAAGTTTATTTCTCTAGGAAGACATAGATAAAAATAACCTCTGTTGACTTATAGAAATAAGTCATTTTGAAAAGACACTCGTCAACTACTCACGCTACGTAACATTTGGTATAGAATAGAATAGAATAGAATATGATTTATTCGTGAACACAGTCAAGATTTTACACATTACAACACAAACAGAAAAGAAATGAAGTGCCACGAAATGGAACTAGTCTGAAGTATATTTACAGTTTTTTAATTGGCTCATTTTTATAGAAGTTCTATTGTTCGAGAGCTCAACGCTATATTTCTCCGTAAACAACTCGCTTCTAATAATTAACCAAGAAGCCCAAAGACAATGCATTTAATCAATAATCCACTATTTCACGGGCTTTATTTACAGCCCTAACGTAAATGAACTCGTAATAACGAAGAATACCCATTACCGCTTATTAATCGCCGCCATTTTTCTGTCCGCCATTTTGTAATGCGAATTGCACAAAATGGCGGACGATTCTTAAAATTGCTTGTCGCTTAGAACGTTCTTGTTGTATTGGCTGTTTTAGTGCTTTTTACTGTTAGTCTATTTCAGTGCTGGTTATTAATTGTTTAGTGTTTGTATTAAAGACGGAAATAGAACTCGATACGATTAATCTCAAACGTTTTCCAATACTGTAATTGCTTTGGCAGTATTTATTGACTTAAGTACTTTGTTATTAAATGATGTTTGCCGGCAACAACGTAACTTATACTCTATCATATAACTTTTCTTCCGTGGAAGGATTTTAATGTCACGATATTATGAATTTTGTTTCTTCATATACGGCTCGTACAATTTAGATCTAATTAAATACCTACAAATTAAGGCCAATGTGACATAAGGAGGAGAATGCAGCTTGTATTTTGGAGGTCTGCTGCGAAAATACCTAACATTACACAGAACTGTAACTGTACCCTGACTAATGTTTATGTACAAGCCAACTAAAATATCAAACGAGAGCATGAGTTCAATGCTGATCCTAAATCTTAATACAATAAGGTCAGGAAGCAAAAGTGTGTCTAGCCTTCACATTTGACCTTCACTCATTGTAACAGGTGTTTTTGTACGTTCATACTTTTGCTACTTGCTACTCGCGATTAGTCACAAACGTATGAAATCTCAATAAGTACTGATCACAACACTTACCCGTATTGATATTGACCATATTGATTCAACTTTGAAATTTAGCACCGAATTGTACTAAGCATGGTAAGTTGGGAATTACATTTTTCTTATCAAAAGCTCCTAAGCTAGTTCTTAGTTTTTTTTTTTTCATAATTTAGTCAACATTTGAAATGCTGAGAGTACGAACTTAGGTTTGATTTGAGCTATACACATTTTGTGATATACAATCAAGCTCAACGCTCGCCACGGTGTAACACACGGCCACTTTTAGACAACTTTATGGCGTCACTAGACAAATTTTGCAGCGCGATAAGAAAGAAAGGGCAGCCATTACGGTTTGCTCTTAATTCGGCTTATGTGGAAACAAATGACGGGGTCCGAGCCGTAGTTTTTGGAGATAACAGTGATTAAACACTTGTGGCCAGGTCCTGGAAAACATCGAGTGCAGTAGGATTGCGCTACATTGTCTAGTGTGCCTTGGCGTCAGAATACGACGAATTTTTTATTCTTCTTTTTAACATACAAATCTAGATTTGTAAGAAACAGGAAAACGCTACAGGAGTGAAAATGCTTAAATGGAAAGGAGCCCCCCCTTCCATTTGGGAATTTTAGTGTTATTAACTGTATTTATCGAAAAAAAAATTGTCCATTCAGAACAAGTCAGTTAAAAGATGTTGCAAAAAATCTTTAAAATCGAGGTTCCGCTCTCGACTGTTTCCTCCTTCAAAATTTAATCCATCGTAACGAAATTTGAGAATATGAATAACAATAAAATTATCTGTGTCGGACCGTTTAGTTTTTTTGGCTAATGGTTACCAATTCTGAATGCCACACCTTTTTTTTGCGCCATAATCAATAAGGCTGTTTTTACACGACTGCCCAAAGAAAAAGAGTGTATTGTGTTTAGCTTTCATGTTTGTATGTATGTGAGTTTCTTTATTCCACTATAAGTTCAGAATGCCTTAACCGATTTGAACAAATGAGGTATCGTTAGAATCCTCACGTCATCCCAACTAACATAGGCTATGTTACGTCATCATTAAAGCAATATGGCGGATTTGGTACGTCATAATACGCAAACTTAAAAAAAAAATATCTTGAAAACTAATCGAGTGGGGTATCAAAATAAAGAGCTTTGAAAAGCGATTAATAATATATATATACATTATAAGCCTTTGAGTCCTATTATGAGATAGTAACGGTTTTAAAATATATTAACTTACACGAATCTAATAAAAAAAAATATTGAATGGAATATAAAAATAAAGGGTTTAGATTAAGAATATAAGAAATATATAAGTATATCTAGCAATAACGGGTTTTAACGTTTGATTTGAGACCAAGTTAATATTCAACAATGTGAAAACATAAGGTACGTCTACGTCTATTTATTAAGCAATATACGATCATAAAGCTCCGTCTAAGCTATATTTGCGTCGACTTACTGCACCTTCATACTCAAAGAGTTGGATGAAGCCCGACGTACGCGGCCCAAGCCGGGCGCCGAAGGCGTCCTCAAATTTAAAGAGTCGCGCGTAGCCCGACGTACGCAGCGGTCCAAGGCTGGGCCCCGAAGGCGCCCTCAAAAGAGTTGGGCAAAGCCCAAAGTACGCGGTCCCGGGCCGGGTGCCGCAGGCACTCCCAAATGTAAACAGATGGGCGAAGCCTAAGGTCCGCGATCCAAAAGGCGCCCTCATATCGAAAGAGTTGGGCGAAGCTCGACGTGAGCCGTCAAATTTAAAGTCGGACGAAGCCCGACGTACGCGGTCGATGGCCGGGAGCCAAAGGCGCTCTCAAATTTAAAGAGTCGGGCGAAGTCCGACGTACACAGTGCAAAGCCGGACGCTGAAGGCGCCCTCAAATTTAAAGGGTCGGGCGAAGCCCGACGTACACGGTCTAAAGCCGGGCGCCGAAGGCGCCCTCGAATTTAAAGAGTCGGGCGAAGCCCGACATACGCGGCGGTCCAAGACTGAACACCGAAGGCGCCCTTAAAAGATTTGGGCGAAGGGCGAACGTACGCGGTTCCAGGCTCAAATTTAAAGAGATGGGCGAAGCCTAACGTCCGCAATTCAAAAGGCGCCCTCATATCGAAAGAGTTCGGCGAAGCCCAACGTGAGGCGTCAAAAGCCGTGCGCCGCTGGCGCCCTTAAATTTAAAGAGTCAGGCGAAGCCCGACGTACACGGTCGATGGCCGGGCGCTGAAGGCGCTCTCAAATTTAAGAGTCGGAAGAAGCCCGATGTATATACACAGTCCAAAGCCGGGCGCCGAAGGCGCCCTCATATTGAAAGAGTTGGGCGAAGCCCGACGTACGCCGTTCAAGGCCGGGTGCCGAAGGCGCCCTCAAATTTAGAGTTAGGTGATGCGCAGCGTACGCGGGCGTCCTGGGCTGGGCACCGAAGGCGCCTTCAAATTTGAGCTGATTTTTTGGGGATGCAGAGAAAGAGTATGTTACGGTATGCCATTATTTGTCCTCTGCAGCCGAGTTATGGTTATGCGAAGGGACCTTAGACCTGAGTTATGTCTTCCTTGGTGGCGGGCACTATTAGAGTACGCTGCAGTGCAGGACGTGGGCAGAGGAGCCTCTCGTAGGCGGATGCCACCGGTATGGTTTTTTATATTATAAACTGGCCAGTGATTGACCTTAGTCGCACCTGATGGACAGTGACGACAAGGCCGAGGTTGTAGCTCACTGGTTCAGTAACAGCCTATTCACTCTTGACTTGAATTCACCCAGATTGTATTCGCCCGGGAATACAGATGAATAAGCCACCGCTTCCTTAACCAGATCATTAAGGTGCCAGGGCGACTATTGAGGGAGGGGCTATAATATCGGCGTCAGTAGCTAAACGGTAGACCCTTCGCGTTGGTACTGAACAAAATACGTCTTATAAGCGAAGGTCGCTTCACATAGGGCCAAAGTCTTTATACATCCTGGACGTCAGTGTTTACGTTTAGACACAGAATAAAAGTACGAGTACACGTGTCTTAACCCAAAGGCCGAACGCCCGAAGCGTTCAGAAGGTCAGTGCTCAAACGCCGAACAATTGTTCAAGCGTCGAAACGCCAATGCTGAGCTCCGTATAGGGCCGAAAGTCCAAAGCATTCTAGGGTGTCAGACTGACACCCTATCACACTGTTAGTGCTCAAACACAGAACAAAAGAAGGTACAAATGTCTAAAGCGAATCCCGTTAAATAAAGTAACTTAAGTTTCAGGTAAAATATCAAGTGTCAACATCTCAAGAAAACGAATTGACCTAAATGCTTTAGAAAATATGGTTTGTTTGTGTGGTCACTAAAATGTAAGAAATAAAATAAATAATTAAAAAATTAAAAACACGACTGCAGTTTTAAAGTGAACTGAAATGATGGAAATAACTTGATCAATTTAAATTAGAATAACGAGTGTTCAGTCAAGTTCAAAATTAGCTAATGCAAAAGTTTATTCTCATTTAGGATTGTAACCATACCAGAGTATTTTATTTTCATTGCAGTCGGGGGACCTTCATGTTTTTCTCATTGAAAAGGTCCCCCGACTGCAATGAAAATAAAATACTCTGGTATGGTTACGATCCTAAATGAGAATAAACTTTTGCATTAGCTAATTTTGAACTTGACTGAACACTCGTTATTCTAATTTAAATTGATCAAGTTATTTCCATCATTTCAGTTCACTTTAAAACTGCAGTCGTGTTTTTAATTTTTTAATTATTTATTTTATTGGAAATTTTTGATGGGCTCTAGCGTCTTTAAAAATAATAATATAAAAAAAATCAAAACGGTCCGACACAGATAAAAATAATTATAATCTGAGTTGAAAAAATCAGTGCTCTATGTTTAAAAACCAGAGAGGAAATAGTCGAGAGCGTTTGTATGGAGAATTGACCCCTCCTGTATCGTCTTAAACGTAAGGAGTTTCAGACACTTTTAGCAATAGTAGATTACATAATATAGTCCTCCTCACCGATTTCGGCGATGGCGACCTCAGGAGTAGATTGACAGTAGATTACATAACTAGGCCACTAAAATAAGAAATGTCTCAGATGTACTGTGATAAAAAACGTGTGATTTGAGGCTTCTTAATTTTTTAACCAAGGTGTGTACGTATATACTATTTTTGTGTTGGACGGAGCGGGGAAGCGATAACTTCATTTAGCACCTGTAATGTGAAGATTTCCAGCCTGAGGACAGAAAAGTTACTAATCAACTCCCAGATCTACCCAGCCGCTAGGGTAACCGCACTAATTACCGACACTTTGTTACTAACGCTCGTCATTGTGATCCATCGATTTCCTGTCGGCGCCATGATCGGTGTCGGCCGGTCCGGTATTAATTATACGTGCTTTGTGCCGTGTATTGATATTATGTCGTACACGGGCCCTATTCATTTTGTATAATAGGGACTTCGGTAATGAGAGTTGCCGTAATATAATACTATTGATCCTACAACGAGTTATAATAGAGTGTTGGCGGGGAGAAAAATCTAGCGTAACTGATTTTGTTACTCGTGTATCCCCATTATAATTAAAATAATATTAGCAGACAGAAAATCGGGATCATTTAAAGACGGAAGCATTAATAGGCATGGTCTGCGGGTATGTTTATGATGAGTAAGAACTTATGAATCAATATGACTTCAACAACTATTTAAAAATATTTTAAGCGGGTTAAGTCGCTGTAACGTTCGACATGTTTCGATCCATTTTCGAGGATCTTTTCAAGCCGAACGACGACGACGACGGGGACGAGTATCGAACGTTATATTTACTTAACACGTGGGTAACCCGCTTAAAATATTTTAAAAATGTTTGAGTTTCACGGGAGTTAAAATTTCTTTAACTATCGTTAGCGTAGGTAACATTTTGTTGAGTGCCAAAACGTGCCTGCGACCTCATCCAATAAGCCCTGAGGCGGCAATAGAGGGGTTTTAGTGGGTACACCATATGGGTCTCATTAGCCTATATGGGAGTCCCACATAACCATCCCAGGCCGGTCCCTGCGCCTGGGATGATATGCGTAACGCATTTCCCCTCGTCAAAAAAAAAAGGTAACATTTTGTTAGATCATTATTGCCACTAATCTTTACGAAAGAAACTGCCATCTCACTTTTAAATCCAGCAAACCTATAAATTTAAAATCGCTTGAACTCGCACTTACCATAGTACTTTTTATAATTCTGTCATCTTACTGTGACTACACGCTTTTATACTAAACCTGTAGCAAACAAGCATACGGCTGATGGCAAAGATCTGAACATCACTAATTCTCCCTCCACATGACAGTAACTATCCTCACAAGACTGTTTATATAATCCTTAGCTAATAAATATGAATGTCCAGCCCAGTGAGGCGCAATAATTGGCCGCAGTTCGCCTGGGAATCCCACAGGTGGCGCTGTCTCGGCTCACTAATTTAAAACGTCTGAAGATATACAGATGCATTTGTGTGGAGCCTGGAATGGAAAATAGACAAAACTATAATTGAGTTACAGATGTAAATGGAGAATTTTACCTCTAATAACTATGTGACAGAATTTTGTACATCAAAACTTGTTGTTTTTTAAATTAAATGGTTTAAATCCGTTATTGGGTCTATTTCACTAGTATCAAGGTGATCTATTCTGAGCTAAGTACGACAGTATTCGATAAGTAAGCACTAGTAAATTGATAGTAAGATTTTGCAAGAGCACGTTGACGACAAAAAGTGGTTAAACGCGTTTCGAGTTTAATTCTTCATCAGCTTCTCACTACACCATTAGTTTACTGCATAAAAAGCTATCGATGTCACACTTTAAACAACATTAATGAGCAAAAGAAAAATAAATTATTCACGACACGAGACCGTTAAGATGGCGCTCGAACCGGAAGTCCCAAATATCAAAACAAAACTCAAAACTTAGCTACTAAGATAAGATAGTGTCAAGAATGGCGTTTATGTTTTAAGAAATGTCACTTTTGACAATGAAATATTAAATTTGATCTTTGCTGAAAATCTCCATTCCTTTACGCCACATCCCGGTTCTGGCCTAGTCTCCTCCAGAAGTGACCCGCAGTTTTACAAAATGCCGTCCACCCAACGAGCCAACGGCTGCCAGGCGCTTCTTACGTCCGAAAACGGCCACCATTCCGTAAAATTTGACTTATATTGCCGGGATATAGACCGTGATTACCTTTTTAGGGTTCCGTAGTCAACTAGGAACCCTTATAGTTTCGCCATGTCTGTCTGTCCGTCCGTCCGTCCGTCCGTCCGTCCGTCCGTCCGTCCGCGGATAATCTCAGTAACCATTAGCACTAGAAAGCTGAAATTTGGTACCAATATGTATATCAATCACGCCAACAAAGTGAAAAAATAAAAAATGGAAAAAAATGTTTTATTAGGGTACCCCCCCTACATGTAAAATGGGGGCTGATATATTTTTTCATTCCAATCCCAACGTGTGATATATCGTTGGATAGGTATTTAAAAATGAATAAGGGTTTACTAAGACCGTTTTTTGATAATATTAATATTTTCGGAAATAATCACCCCCCCCCTCTAACTTTTGAACCATACGTTTAAAAAATATGAAAAAAATTACAAAAGTAGAACTTTATAAGTACTTTCTAGGAAAATTGTTTTGAACTTGATAGGTTCAGTAGTTTTTGAGAAAAATACGGAAAACTACGGAACCCTACACTGAGCGTGGCCCGACACGCTCTTGGCCGGTTTTTGGTTTTTGTCGAGCTCCTGATATTTCGACGCAGTTGCATGCATCATGATCACGGAAAACTGACGAAGGCGGGTGGATGTTAAAGTTGCATAGACAGCGCGCGATCTGCCCTCCTTCGCGCGCGTCGGCTGCGTTCACTTCACTTTCAGCGTTACCACTGGTCGCATTCACACTCGATGGTCGACAAAAATCAAAAAGGTAATCACGGTCTATACCATGAATCATTCAACTCTTATTCCGTAAAATGTTGTAAAAGTAACATTCAAATCAGTATTTACTAAGGTATACTTTAATGGTTTCCTTCTACTTTCACGGGCCAGCGCTTGTATGTAGTACCTACAACAGTCCGTAGCAATGGAGTTCGCTCCACTGGGTTCGATAACTGGCAACGTCGCTAGGTCCTGCTAATTGCCTCGTCTACAATCTACAAGATACCTACATCAATAATATAATTATGTTGTATCTAGAGATACATCAATATTATTGTAGCAATATTAACACATTGTTCCCCTAACTTATATGCACCTAGTATAGTAGTTTTTGCTGTTTTATATATCAAATACTTATTTAATTCTAACAAAGCTACCAGAATATATATTTTTATTGATTCTACCATCTCCATCACCATTCATTGGGGTCGGCACAGCATGTTTTTTTTCTTGCAGTGCGGTAATTTCGAATCACAGAAATGCTCGGGTAATTTCGAAAGGGGAATCATGATATGATGGAAACAATGACTGACGATTGTGACTTTCAAAATTACCCTACTGCACCTCATATAATTCTCTTAGGCCTACTTGCACCAACCACTTAACTCAGGGTTAGTAGACTATCATCTGTCAAATTCCATAAACGTTCCATATATTTCGTTGGTGCAAGTGGCCTGCAAGGAAGGGGGTGTGGAGTTGAACGGCAAACATAAGATCATTGGCTATGCTGATGACCTGGGGCTATTGGCTCAAAATAAAAGGGACCTGGAGGCCATGGCTGGAATTGTTAAGCAGGAAGGGGAGAAGATTGGTCTCGCAATCAACCGCCAGAAGACCGAATATCTACAGATGAGAGGATACAAGAACACCAGAATGAAAAGAGAAGATCTAGTAGTTGGAACAAGTACCTACAAAGGTGTGGATCATTTCAGGTACCTCGGATGCACTGTGACTGATACCAACCAAAGGGAAGAGGAGATAGATATTCGGATCCAGAACGCCCTAAGATGCTCGGCAGCGCTCCACCGAGTGTTAGTGTCCAAGCTGATCAGTAGACCAACCAAAATTCGAGTCTACAAGACTGTTATTAAACCAATTTTGATGTATGGGTGTGAAGCTTGGATACTGACACAGAAAGAAGAGAACAAGCTTTTAGTGGCGGAAAGGAAAATCTGGCGGAAGATTCTAGGGCCAATCAAAGAGGGAGATGGAACCTGGAGGCGCAGGAGAAATAGAGAGCTGGAAGAGCTAATGGCGGTGCCTAATATAATTGGCGAGATCAAAGCCACACGACTCCGCTGGCTTGGCCACCTGGAAAGGATGGGAGAGGATCGTGGTGTGAGAAGAGCATATGTGGGACGCCCGGGTGGAAAACGTCCGCGTGGGCGTCCCAGATATCGCTGGTGCGAGGAAGCCCTGAAAGACCTGTCCGCACTTGGTGTACCCAACTGGCGTGAAGTGGCGCAGGATAGGGCAGAGTGGCGATCTCTTGTGTCGGAGGCCAAGACCCTTTTTGGGTCGCTGAGCCAGTGAAGTAAGTAAGTAAGTAAGTGGCCCTTACCCATATGATAATGTCATAATTCAATTCTATTCGTCTTTTGTTTTCTCTCACACAGACTATTCACGGTTTTTTCTTTACATTATTAGTTTATATTATTGCTACTATTGCTTATTATGGCTGTTGGAATTTAAACAATATAATATTTAAGAGAAGGTACAGGTCTTTATTTATTTGATGCATGAGCTGTAAATGGATGCAGTACGAGTGAGTAATTGTAAAAAAAGGTTTAGTTGCTCTATACTAAATTTGATCGAATCGTATTGTGTCTCATTCAATTTATTATAATTTCAACAAAATGACTATGACAAAATATCGATGTAGGCTCCTCTGACATAGATCGGTTTTCAGTACACAACAAGCTCCCTAACTAGTGAAATCGTAACTTTGCTCCGTTGCGTCCGTTCCAGGAAGACGGTTATTGTTGCTACCTTGTTCGGGAACTGGCGCGCTTACCCTGGTTCCTAGGAAGTAAATAAACTATTTCGCAATAATAAGAGATGTTGAATATGATGTCTTTCTTTTGCCTGCATTTATTTCGCTTGTTCCTTGAAATGCTACTGTATTTTTTAACACGATTTCCAATTCAAGCTACAAAAAAATTTAAGAGTTGCAATAAATAGAACTATCAAGGTTTGACTGGATTTTAATTTGTTGGTATGATTGATTGATCATCAACACAATTTGTGTCAATTAAATCGTATAGTTGATTGGGTACACATTTCTTACTTTGAATAACTTTTAGGCATACTTATTCTGATTTTAAATATAGATTACGAATTGGATAGGGATTAGCTTATTTAGAATAGAATAATCCTCCTTGCGTTAATCCCGGCATTTGCCACGGCTCATGGGAGCCTGGGATGCGCTTTGAAAACGAATCCCAAGATTTGACGTAGGCACTAGTTTTACGAAAGCGACTGTCATCTGAATCTAACCTTCCAACCTGAAGGGTAACTAGGCCTTATTGTAATTAGTGGCGATGTTTTCCTTCACCGAAAAGCGACGGGCAAATATCAAATGACATGTAAATTATTACGCTAGGCCACCAGTACTTATTTTTGTATTAATTTAGTATTGAATTATCTTTCATATAACCCGTGATTTAAATCAGGATACTCCGGTACAGATGTAGTGCAAAAAGGGTTTCCTTCGTATTTCTCCGGAAACGTTCGTATCTATTTATTATATTAGTTCAGTCAGTGTCAGTACATCTTGTATTGAGACTGAGTGAAATAGCATGACACGTTCGTACATTTACGAAGGCAAGTCTTGTCGCACTAAATCTGTATAAGTATATTTTCATCAGTCTTAACTTAACCATAATCCCATACACAGTACCAATATCAGTTAACTATCGATAAATTGAGCTAACTCCAACGTAACCTACTTACCACAGCAACAGACTTTGTAAAACAGCCGGGACGCTAGAAGCCATCTAACGCATCTACAACATGAAGTTATTACTTCAACCTGTGCCCTATTTCACCACAGTGACACCACACTGACACTGACCATTTCTGTACCCATCTAGGAACTATACTAATAATTTAAATAGGAAAGTGTGTGTGTCTGTTTGTTTGTCCGTCCTTTCACGGCAAAACGGAGCGACTTATTGACGTGATTTTTAAGTGGAGATATTTGAAGGGATGGAGGCTATATATAGACTACTTTTTGTCTCTTTCTAACCCCCACTTCCCTAGAATGGGGGGGGGGGGGGGTGAAAGTTTGTAAGTAGAATTCCGAAATTTTAGAATTTAACGCGATTTAACGCTTTAATCAAAAGCTAGTGATTTATAAAGCATTGACAATGTTCATACTAAACATTTGTTAGCGCCATTAAATTATCATAACTACACTGATGAGGCCTACAATTTTATTTTTTTAAATGTGTATTGAGTGATATCATGATATTAAAATAAAGAAATATATGTAGTTTGTTCTTATAATAAATTAACAACACGCAAAAATATTTGGAAAAATATGATTTTTGCCACTTCCAGGCTGCGAAACAGTTGCATCTAGTTATATCCATAAATGGTCCATACATTTCAGATGTAGACTTTTTTGTTACTCAGCGTCAATATTTCTCTGATGAACAGGCACTGAACTGCGAAATGTCACTGTGGTGAAACAAGCCACTGATAGCGTTGAGATCGGATCGGATTTTGACACTAATATCTCTCATCCATATCGTATCTTAAGGTTTGAATCGGGCCGTTTAAAAATGACAAAAATGATATAATATTTCGCTATATTAAATTCTTTCTTTCGTCGCGTCCTTTATGTCTCCAACCTTGGCCCGTAAAGCCTGTGCACGAGAAAACAATTTTACTACTTTTCAACAAAAAGCACTGTTTATTACTGGTAATAAATTGACGATATTTTTCGGCAGGAAATATAAAATTGTCTAACGATTTTAGCTATAAGAAAGGGGTTAGAATATATTAAAACATTATAAACTGTCTTACGACATATATTTTCAGGTAGGCCTACATTTACATAGGTTGCAAGTTAAATGTGAGCTTTTAAAGCCTGACAACCCGGCAACCTTCAAATCAAGAGTGAACAGGCATCTTCTGGGCGAGCTCACTCCATCGTAGGCCACGTCTTTGCCTTTGGCTAGTCTGTGGTCATGAGTAAGCCCATTTATAATAATAAAAAAAAACCTACCCTAAAAAAACATGCTTCGAACCGCTTTTCAGCCTATAATGTCTATTCACACTTGTATTCCATAATGTGTAGACAGAGCACACGAAACTACCCAAGTTTCAGTGCCACATGCCTTACGACATGTCCAGCACTTTTATGACTTGCACATCAGCACAGTATAATAAATAGTACTATCGTACAGTATGGCCACTTCCGCTCCCCGCTGAAAGTGCCACCTCGGTTACCTCACAGTTACCGCCTGTCAAAAACACGAACAGTCGACCTGTCATATCTCACTCATACAAGCATAGTTTCGTTAGACATACACGAGCTTAGACTGTGTGCTAGGAACGCCCCTCTTTCATATATTTGATCGCCAGTGTCCGAGGTGTGACATCAGTGACCCAAACGACCCAGTTGAAAATATCAAATAAGTACCAATTCTAAGATATACGAAACAAAATGCATGTAAACGAATGTATATTTCCTGTATTGTGCATATTGACTTGTAAGCGAACCCTTGTGGCTTACTTGCAGAATAAATATTTTGTATTTTCATTACGGGACAGCTCTGGACTGATTTCCGTGAAACAATTCCCAACCACTACCTGCCGCGTCCATGCACCAATGACCTACATCCGTCGCCAGTTACATAACCAGCCCACCAATCAACAACAAGCCCTGTCAATTGGTTAATAAAGTTAACCAATGGAAGGCCTAGGCGGGGCATGGCATTGAGCCAACTCCGCGCTGCATCTTTCCCTAGGCCGAACACTTGTTGATATTACTGGAAAATTTCAACTGGCTTGGCCACGGCTAAGTGTTTATCCAGGTCAAGTTAGGTATGTCCCACTTCTAAAAAAGTATATGTAACCGAAAACTAAAAGGCTGATACGCTGTTTTGTGGCAGCCCTGCGGTCGCTGAAGCGAAATGACATATCTCTATAGGAATATTAGCGGAAGTAAGTCGTTACTAAGTTTAGTTTCATATAACGTACAGTTATAGCCTTCAGATCTCTGGTTTGCTCAACCTAATACGCTTATGTGCAAGTTTATGGTGTACCTAAAAAAAAGTATTAATCTACCTATATCACATTTCAAATGTTTCATCATAAAGTTTTAGTGCATGCAAATTATACGCTATTTTGTAGAAGCCTCGTGGTTGATAAAATGACGTATCATAATCTGCATAGGAATATAGTCAAAGTTAAGTTCAAGTAAATGTATCCATACTAATATAATAAATGGAAAAGTGTGTGTGTCTGTTTGTTTGTCCGTCTTTCACGGCCAAATGGAGCGATGAATTGACGTGATGTTTTAAGTGGAGACATTTGAAGGGATGGAGAGTGCCATAGGCTATTTTTTGTCTCCTTCTAACGCGAGCGAAGCCGCGGGCAAAAGCTAATAGTAGCTTATACGTTCCAGGTCTGTTAAACAAAATCGAATTGAAATATCAGGTTTAAGTTGTAAGCAACAATGCTCACATCTCATATTCTCGTTGAATCCATGCCCACACAGTTATTTTAAGATACGGTGTATTTCAGTCTATGTTTCTTACTGCATGAAGGTGACATATTTTATCGACGCAATTTTAAATATAATACTTTACAAATTTTGTAACCATTATTTGACGTAGCCATTATTTGACTTGAGGATCACGGGAATTACATAATTATGATTTTATGTCTATGATAAAATAATTATAGGCGTATAATCTAAATATTCAGATCATAAACACGCAATAGGAGATTTATTCCGCATATAATATAGCCGTTGAACATAATCTGTGCTTACAAATTCGTATATTGTGTCTTTTCATTTTTAAACCGCTGAACTGATTCAGAAATAGGCTTGTGTCGTTCACGAACTATGAACTGTTAGGAATAAAATCCCATCAATGACCGAAATGAACTGAATCTTTCCGTGCTCTGAGAATCGGTCTTTGCTCATTTAGTTCAGTATAGGATCGGCGAGCGCGAGCGGTTTGGATCGAGAACGAGCGTGTGACTGCGCCGACCGAGAGCGAGAGCTACTTAGCAGAGCAACAAAAAAAGTCAAGTTTATTCAGAAAAAATGTAGTTCGGAGATCATTTTAGAAAAAAAAAACATTATTTTGAGACAGACCAAGTCGCATGTAAACATATTTTTTTAAATATACCTTAATCTAGTAGGTGTACAAGTTTAGAATATTACTTACCATAAGTACCCATTACGTTTAAGCAATTACTAATTCAAATACCAGCCAAATGCATTATTTACAAAACCTCGTAACTACCCTTAGACTACCATGAAGTTATAGACTCTCTGTCCTAAAGAAATCGGTTGATATTTCCATCCCAAATGAAGTCGGATACCCGTTTGATAAAACGCGGAGTCGATAAAGTAATGCATCCATTAAATATGCATTCAATAATGGAGTCTTGGGAGCTGAAAGGTTTTTTACCTTTAACGTGAAAAATCTTCAGAAATATGAGTTTTTCGTTTATTGCAAGAATGATTTATATAGGATTTATTTACAATCTTCATACTAGGAATCGTTACTCATTCTTTTAGTGCCATCTATTAAATACTATGACTAGACTGACGATGCCTACAATTTTTTTTTCAAAATGTGTATTGACGTGATATTAATCATGATATTAAAATACAGAAGCATGTAATTTGTTCTTATAAGAAATGAAAACGCAAAAATATTTGGGGAAAATATGATTTTGCCCACTTCCAGGCTGCAAAACAGCGCCATCTAGTTTTAAGCCTATAAGAAGAACAAAATGTTCACTGTTTGAAGGGTTCAATCTGAAGAAACGCTTTTTAGAATAAGTACCTGTATTTTAAATATTTGCTTGTGTTACACACCACTCTGTTGTTTCAGACATACGTACACCGGTAAAGGTATCTAACATTGGTATCCTTTTTTTAATAAAACATATCTTAACCAGTTTTAATCTCTCAATCTCTCTCGTTCCGTATTAAAGATGACCGCATTCATGAAGACATAATGGCATTCTGGCACCTCGCCAGATTCGGAACATCCGAGATTGGTGCCGCGGAACATCGGTCACAAAATGAGTTCCAATTTTAAAGGTAGGTCCCCCGTTAGATTATTGCTTATAAACCATATGTGCCAAATTCACCATTCGGTGGTCGATGCAGTTCAATGCATGCTAAACACTGCGTCAAAATATCGGCAGCTCGACTAAAACAAAAAAAAGACTAATCACGTTTTATATCCCGGTCAATAACTCCAATGACACCCTGACTCACCCAGAATTTTTATGAACAGGTTGGTAAACATTTTGTAGAACTTTATACAAGATTTGCTGAAAATATAATAGCTTTTTCCCGCGGCGTCGCTAGCGTTAGAAAGAGACAAACAGTAGCCTATGTCACTCTCCATCCCTTCAACTATCTCCACTTAAAAAATCACGTCAATTCATCGCTCCATTTTGCCGTGAAAAACGGACAAACAAACATACACACACTTTCCCATTTATAATATTAGTGTCGATGGATAAATAAACAAAGTCACTTAATGGCCTATTTTTAACCGACTTCAAAAAAGGAGGAGGTTCTCAATTCGACTGAATGTTTTTTTTTTTTGATTAAGTAGTATATTTTTTTGAACTAAATATGACTAAATATCTGTAAAATGTATTGCACAAGATAAAAATTTAATCTTGCTTTTATTATTTAGTTACAGACAGCATAAAAATTGTGCGTGAAACCCCTTTTAAAAATAGAATTTGGAGCCTTCGCCACAAAATCCGGCGACACAAAGTACAAAGGTATGAAATCTCAAATGGGATTGACAGAGTGCTCGAAAAGCTCCGGAATTTGATGTCACCAGCATCCCTTCCGATATTCGAACGCGACTAAAATTTACTGAGAATTAAATATAATTTTGTAAATATAGGATTACATAAAATTTGGTGACGTTTATTTTTTAAGTATTAGTTTGTGTTAAATATTTCATGAATCCTTGAAATTATCCATACTAATATTATAAATGGGAAAGTGTGTGTGTGTCTGTTTGTTTGTCCGTCTTTCACGGCAAAACGGAGCGACGTATTGACGTGATTTTTTTGGGTGGAAATAGTTTTGGGATGGAGAGTGACATAGGCTACATTTTGTCCCTTTCTAACCACCCACTTCCCTAAAATGGGGGGTGGAAGTTTGTATGAAGCATTCCGCAATTTTCAAACGCGAGTGAAGCCGCGGGCAAAAGCTAGTATTAACATAATATGCATGTAAATTTTATTAAGTGAATCTAATGTTTTAAAATGTGTCCCGCTTACTATCTTGCTAGTTTAATAATGGACATCTAATTATAAATATATGTCAATGAAAATTCAAATACGTATTGCGAAAAGGGTTTGTTGAGTACTCGACATACGCACGGGAGGAGACGCGCGGGCGGTGGGCGATCGCGACGTCATCGCGGCAGGCCCGCGAGCAGCGCGCGGCACACACACTCACCATCGGAAAAGTTCGTATTTGCCAAGACAAGATATTGTACAAGATGTACTGATATTGACTGAACTAGCATAACACGTTCGTACGTTTCCATAACAATACGAAGGCAAATCTTTTCGCACTACACCAATGAGTGTAATTGATGAATACACACACCTCCGACACCCTCGTATACTATACTTATAAAATGCGATTGCTATATATCTGACAGACATGGAAACAAATGTCATTGTTCGGGGAGTCCATTCAGCGCCGAAAACTATAGGGTTTGAAGCTCGGACAATGTCGGCGTAATCCGAATTAGCGGTGCAACATGAATGACCTTCGTCGTGACGCCGACACCGGCGCTTTTATACGTCACGACTTACGGCTTGGTACCAAATGTGCTTCTCGTTTGTCGGACTGTTGGAACGAGACCAAGGCGGTGGCTCAAGATAGAAAGGCGTAGAAGGATCTTGTGGAGGCCCTATGGGGTGCTCTAGGACGATCAACAACAACAACAACCAAATGTGCTTAGTTATTTTTTTTTTCAATGAGGAGGCACACTGACATTTTATCCCGCCAGACCTGTGCAAGTGCCTAGGCATGTCACTGTAATTCATATGTGAGAGAGAGAGAAAACATATCATCTTCTCGCTCTCACGTATGAAATTCTTTATCTGTGAAATGGACTAATAGGGTGGCGCCATCTGCCATAACCTTTGAGTGTGCCTCCTCATTGGAAAGACTACTAAATTTCTGGATAAGCTTTATACTATTCATTGAATTGTCCTGCCTAAAATGTAGTTTCCTTGGTTTCGCGTAAGAGTTGCCTGATATTCTTAATAACTGTTCCTTTTCTTTATTTTTCATAACTTATGAGACCGTTTCCTTTTTATTCACAATAGTGGAAAACCACGTCATTACTGTGATTATTGATTGAGAGTACCTAACTTTATGCTAATTTTGATTTAATTTCTTGAGGTGTTGATGTTCTATTACAAGTCTTCTTAAGCTTACCGTGGGACTCAGTCAATCTGTGTAAGAATGTCCTATAATATATTTATTTATTTATGGTTTTAAGTGACAATTTACACATGTCGTTAGTGACAGAATAGTTACGAACGATTCAAAACGAAGTTAGGAATATTTCTAAAGAAAAAGCGAAAAGCTTGCGTTTGATTCTCTAAGCTAATACAGTGTGCGTAGCCGAATGCACAAACGCTCACGAAACGCTCACGATAATATCTCTTTCGTAGCTATCTATCTCTATCGCTCTTGTGTATCATTGGCGCGACAGAGCTAGAGTACATTTCTGCGGAGTTTCGGTGGCGTTTTGTGTCGCAGAAATGCCATTCGGCTACGGGGCCTGATATCCGAGTGAGAAAAATATTTAAATCATAAGTAAACTATAGACAACACAAAAAAAGAACCACTTAATCTTGTCGTCCCCGTGTCGTAACCCCTAAAGCCCCCCCTTCAACCCCGAGCGGATTTCCGGCCGTCTTTTGTCCGCGCATCGCAGTTCAATGTTAATTAAAACGAATATTGCCCGGGACTGATGGGATTTTTGTGCCCAAGGTCATTGTTAGGCTTCGACAAAACGTGGGGTGTTAATTGAGATTCGTAGTTTTGAAACGCGCGAGTTTTTTTTGGGGGGATTTAGTACATCTATTATATGTGATAGTTTAAATAGTGAGAGCGCCAGACCTTTTGATCATATTGATCAAGTCATAGTCTGATGGAATACCTTAGTGTTAAGCCTGAGTGTTCGCTAATATTGAGCGGGGTGTACGGTGTGATGTCAAACAATTGAAGCTCAATACAAGTGTCCTGAGTTGACGCTGCGTAGTATGGATATGGACGTACGCTCACCCGCTCCGCTGCACGCCCCGCTGAACGCTCCGCCCGAGCGTCCTCTCAGGCCATGTACTTGTTAAGCTAAGATGCCAATGAGGAGACACACTGACAATTTACCCCGCCAGGCGGCGCCTGTGCAAGTGTCTAGTCATGTCACCTTTGAGTGTGCCTCCTGATTGTTTGGTCGGTGTCAAACAATACGGTAATCCCTATCAGTCTTCGATAATTGACACAACTGAGACATGGCCTTTTGCTCTTAAGGAGCGTAGATATTGGTATCTTGTCATCATGACTGTCGTAAATAGCCCCAAAATATAGGTAAATAACGATCTCGTAGGTTAGATTTAAGATAATAAATAATAAAGAAATATCGATTTATATTTGTTCGTTTTATTTCCCACCAATCCTAAGCACTTCACTATACGACTGAACTTTAACTAGTAGATTCTTACTTACCCTTAAAAAACCCAAGCATAGTTCAGTCGTAAATACATAACTATATACCAAAAACAAATGGCAATTAATATAAAGTAAGTATCTGGCACTGATACTTACAATCTAATTAGAATATTAATATATATACTTATAAGAATGTATAAGAAGATTGTATTTGAAAAATAAAGAATTGCTGTTACACGATAGACACACATAACACCAATACATACTTGACGAATGGTACACGAGTCTCGCGGCCGGGAAAGCATATATATACCCGCCCCGACGCTCGGAGCGTCACTTGAACACCGACGGCGAGAGAGCGCGCACGCGCTGCTCCCCCATACACACCACCGCAGCAAATTGAAAATAAAAAACTGGAGTTTTTTCTTCGTAACCTGGTAGCCGCCTCCATCTACAGTCAACAATGGTCCTTCGAGCCGGATATCATCGTGCCAGTATCCAGCAACTAAGAAGAAAGAAACACATACAGTCATCGATATAAACTAGACGAGTAGCGCTAGCCGCGAAAATTTAGTAGGACTGATTTATCAGTTATCGAGAAAAGTAACGTGGGTAACGTAACCTTAACGGTGGCGACCTGGACGACATTCTCCCCCTCCTCAGACGGTCACCTAACGGTGTCAACGACTGTCGTGAGCCTGGGCAGCGGGTCTTCGTGTACGAACGAGAACGTACACCGTGTCACGCAAGTGATACGTACATACTCGGCTGTGTGTGCTGGCACGCAGTGTATCGAACGGTGGATTCTATGCCGTCTAACGGATTGAAACCAGGCTGTTAAGCTGAGGACATTCCCAGTCATCAGTGGGCACCCGTAAGGTACACTGCCACTACCAGAGCAGTTCCGCAAACCTTATCCTATCCTGATCGGATCCCCTACGTTAGTACCCGGTCAGGCCCTAGGGACGATAGGGACCGCGCACGAGTCAACCTATCAGGGGTTGACACGTTGCATAGGGACAGTGAAGTGCTAGGATTGCGTTATTGCCAAGTGTAAACATATACAGTGCCACGTACAAATAATGAGTGTGTAGAGTCACGGGTTGTTATATAAGTGTTATGCGTAGTGGTTAAGTCAATCATAATATAAGTGTTAATTTGTTTTGTTCGTTTTTGATTATTTTTTGTAGTTTCCATTGTATATAGTACTAATTATTTGCACTCATTATATAGGGCGTTACCGTGTGATAGAGATTTGTACGATTCAATCATGAGCGAAAGCGGGAGGGTATTACGATCGGGTAAGCACACGCCGTTAGTAGGGTCTCGTACAAATACAGCTTCCGAACAGGAAAGCGTAAGCGGTAGCAAACGCGCGAATAGTACTGAAACGACAAATAAGAACGAACAGGCGTCACCCCGTCAAAGCACAATGTTGGACGACACGGTTGTGCCAGTGGAGGCACCGCGGCCTACGGTCATCGACAATAGTTCTCACGAGAGAATAACCGAGGCTAGGTTACTAATACTCCGCAGCGAACAGGCCGTGCGTGACGCAGAATTAGCACAAGCTAGGGCGGCAGCGGCTGCCGCCAGTAGCGCATTAGCTCTAGCCAAAGCAGAGGCGGAGTTTGCCGAAGTCTGTACTCGTAAACAGACACCTGCGACGATGAACAAACCCGCACAGGTGTCAGACGTACCCCCGGTACAATGTTGGGTTAACGAACAGGCAAAAATAGAACAAAAAGATACTATAAGACCGAGAAATACGGCACCGATGCCGTATGTAGGTACAAGTAATAAAATAGCAAGTAATGACATTGAATTGTTAGCGCAACGATTTGAGAACGCGGTAGGTAAAGGTAGGCGCGACCCGGTAGTACAACGGCACGTTGCCGAGTTACCCAAATTCGACGGTTCAATATCGGAATGGATAGCTTTCAAGGCTGAGTTCAACGACACTGAGGCTATGTTCTCAGAAGTAGCAAATGTAGGTAGGATTAGGCGCGCGCTACGCGGCGACGCCAAATACGCAGTTAAAGCCCTACTATATACTACGTCGGATCCTTTCGAAATTATGGACATGCTCGAGTTGCAATTCGGCAACCCCGAGGCCTTAGTACTAGCAGAATTAGAAGAGGTCAAACGGTTACCTAAACTATCCGAAGACAATCACAATATCGTATCGTTCGCCGGCCAAGTCGCTAACGTGGTAGCCACCATCAAATCACTGCATCAAGAACAATATCTCATGGCCCCGGAGTTGGTCAATAGGCTAGTCGATAAAATGAGTGTTCTAATGCGACATGAGTGGAATAAACACCGCGTACAAAACCCTAAGGAATTAGGTTTAGTGTCATTATCAAAATTCCTAACAGAGGCCAGCAAAGCGGCAGGTCTAACTGTTACCCACACATCGCGTAGATCCGCACAGAAAAAGCATAGCGTAAACGCGGTAGCACAGTCGCGACACCGTTCACGCTCACGGTCGACGAGTAGGGAATCGTATAGCGAAACGGAATATTCCTACAAACGTTCAAGTAAACCTTTCATTGCACAGGTCAGTAAAAAACCAGTAGAGAAAAATCCGTGAAAAATAATAAACCTAAAACACATACGAACGCCCCGCGAGTTAGAGAAAGTAATTCAAATAAATGTACGGTATGCAGCGGCGAACATTATATAACGAAGTGCGCCGATTTTTTAAAGCTTAATGTTGACGAGCGATGGACGAAAATGAAGGAATTCAAATTATGCTACAGATGTTTAGGGCCGTATCACAGACGCTTTAATAAATGTAAATACGTACCGTGCGGAACGGGCGATTGCGAGGCGGCACATCATAAATTACTACACGGCACTAGAAAAGAGAGCGAAACCCGCAAAGTGCAGTCGTCCATAAGCCACTTACACGATAAAGATACCTATTTAAAGGTTATGCCAGTCGAAGTAAGCGGGCCATTGGGCTCCGTACAAACATACGGGCTTTTGGACGAAGGGGCGGGGCTTACTTTAATAGAGCGCCATATAGCCGACCAAGTTACGCCTAGAACGCGTTCGTGTGAATTATCTCTAAATACAGTAGGAGACAATACTCTGGTAGATAACGAGTCGTGCGAGGTAAACGTGTCTATTCGCGGACTAAAGAGCGAGAACGTAAATAATCTTACGGCATTTACAGTCGAAAAGTTAGGATTACACCCGCAAGGAATAAATAAAGAAGTGTTAAGTAAGTGCGCTCATCTCGAGGAACTACGAGACGAACTCACATACGCTACGGGTATACCTACTGTACTTATAGGCCAGGATAACTGGCATTTAATTGTTACTAGAGAATTGATAGAGGCCGACGAGAACCTGCCCGCCGCATCCTATACCAAGTTGGGCTGGGTCCTTCACGGCGCGGAAGCAAAACCGCGAAAGTTAATAGCAACAATTAATCACGTATCTCGTCGCGACGAACAAGATACACACGAATTAATAAAACAACATTTTAACATAGAGTCGTTAGGAGTAGAGCCTAAAATAAACAGATCCGATCCTAATAACCGCGCTTTCGAAATCCTAAACGCAACATGTAAAAAAATACAGGGCGAAGATAGGTACGAAGCAGGATTATTATGGAAAACGGACAACGAAACTCTACCTAACAACAAAGACAAAGCAATGAAACGGCTAGTAAGTTTGGAAAAAAAACTAGACAGGGATGACGGGTTAAAGGCAGAATACTCTCGACAAATACAAAACCTCCTAGACAAAGGGTACGCCGAAAGAATACATAAGCCTAACACGTCTCCCAGGGAATACTACCTTCCACATTTTGCATCCTCAAAAGGGTAAACCTAGATTAGTATTTGACGGAAAATGCAAAATGGCGGGTAAAAGCTTAAACGAAGCACTATTGGTAGGGCCAGATTTACTGCTATCATTGTTCGGTGTGTTGATACGATTTCGCGAAGGCAAAGTGGCCGTCATAGCGGACATAGCCGAAATGTTCTTACAAGTTCGCGTAATAGAGCAGGACAGAGATAGCCTCCGATTTCTATGGAGGGGAGATAGGCGCGAAGGCCCGGCCGATGAATACCGAATGACTTCGCTAATATTCGGCTCCGCCTCTAGCCCTACTATCGCACAGTTCGTAAAAAATAAAAACGCAGAAGAACATAGTGAAAAATACCCACTAGTAAAAGAAACTACGCTAAATAACTTTTACGTAGATGATTTATTAGCCAGTTTTGACGACCCGCATGTCGCACGCACGTTAGTGAACGATATTGTAAAAATACACGCAAAAGCTTCCTTTCATTTACGCGGGTGGGCTTCTAACGTTCCCGAAGTTCTAAAAGACGTAACCGACATCTCTAGCAAAGAGGTATCGGAATTAGGGAAGCACGAATGCGAACGAACGTTAGGCCTATTATGGCATAATAAACAAGATAAACTAGGGTTTAACGTAAACTTTCGCAACACACCTAAAGAAGTACTGGAAAAAGGCGTCATACCTACCAAACGACAGGTGACCTCGGGGGTAATGAGCTTGTTCGACCCCATCGGTCTTATTTCTCCCATTACGGTAACGGGAAAAGTACTCATTCAAAACATATGGCGTACGCGTAAAGACTGGGATGAAAAAATCACCCCCGAAGATCACCAATTATGGTTAGAATTCATAAATAACATGAATAAATTGCGCGAATTAAAAATAGAACGGTACGTTCCCGCGCCGAATCAAAAGGTCGTAACTCATACTTTTTGTGACGCGTCAGAAAAAGTATACGCGGCCGCGGTATACATGGTAGGTACGGACGAAGAAGGGAACAAACAAGCCACTCTAGTAGCCGCGAAGGCAAGGGTTTGTCCTTTGAAACAAGTGTCAATACCTAGGCTCGAACTGCAGTCCGCTACGTTAGCTAGTAGATTAACCGAATCAGTAAAAAGAGAATCTAGTTACGTCATAGAAAAATCATATTACTGGTCAGATAGTTTAACGTGTCTGTCGTGGATAAGGTCGGGACCTCGTACATTCAAAACCTTCGTCGCACATAGATTAGCTGAAATAGAGGAGACTACCTCGCCAGAGGATTGGCGATGGGTACCTACCTCACTAAACGTAGCCGACGACGCCACACGCGGCATACCTAAAGATTTCGACGCCAACCATAGATGGTTTCGTGGCCCAGATTTTATAACACAAGACAGTAGTTCGTGGCCCGTAGAAAAGCCCTCGGCACAACCGTTTCCACCAACAGGAGAAGAACGCGTACAACAGAAGGTAAATGTCGTTAATAAAAACAAAACTTGCGTCTGCTTGCCCGACATAGATAGATTTCCTACCTATAAACGATTATTACGCGCGTCCGCTTACGTACTATCAGCAGTTGAATCGTTCAAGTCTCTCATACGCGGCATAAAACTTACACTCACTACAATGAATGAAAAACTTAAGATTGCGGAATTGTTATTAATCAAACGAAGTCAGAGAAAATCATTCAGAGAGGAAATCGCCAACATAGAGGCTGGGCGGCCTATATCAAAGGGATCACCGCTGAAGAAGCTCGCCGTGAACGTCAGCAAACATGGAATTCTACTACTAGATGGGCGCACAGATCGAAACCAGTGCATACCAGTCCTACACGCAAAAGAAGCTCTAACAAAGTTACTCATAGCACACTACCACGCTTTGTTTAACCACGCAAATCATGAAACTGTCATCAATGAGCTACACAAACAATTTCATATAGTAGGACTGCGTAGTGCCATACGGTATATTAGCAACACATGCCAATGGTGTCGCGTATACAGAGGTACTACCCACAAGGTGCCTCTGGGCGATTTACCTGCTGAAAGGCTTACCGCTAATCAACCTGCATTCACAGCTACAGCGTGCGATTACTTCGGACCTATGACAGTTACAGTAGGCAGACGACATGAAAAAAGATGGGGCGCACTGTACACTTGCCTAACCACTAGGGCAGTACATATAGAACTAGTGCCTTCCCTATCTGCATCATCTATGATATTGTCACTCAGACGCATGATGGCTCGTCGAGGTCAACCTACTGTATTATATACTGACAACGCTACCTGCTTCATAGGGGCCGAACGCGAGATAGCTGAAGCATTAGCAGACATAGAAGAAGAAGTGCAGTCGTTCGTAACAAATAAAAACATAATCTGGAAAAAAATACCTCCTGGCAATCCAGAAGCAGGAGGATCTTGGGAACGACTGGTGGGTGCTACCAAAGCTGCTCTTCGCGTTACACTGAAAGAACGGCATCCACCGGAAGAAGTGCTACATACCTTACTTCTAGAAGCCGAACATATCATCAACTCTAGACCACTTGTTCCAGTCCGATTAGATGACCGTCAGACGGCTCTGACGCCCAATCATTTCCTGATAGGAAGGTCAAACGCCATGTCACCATTCGGCGTATTCACCGACATTCATCTCACAGAAAAATCATGGAAAACGGCACAAGCTCTATCAGATATGTTTTGGGATCGATGGACAAAAGAATACCGTCAAACGCTAAGACCAAGACGAAGCCCCAACGATCCCAAGTACGAAAATATAAAAGAAGGAGATATAGTCATCATAGCTGACGGCACTATGCCTCGTAATACCTGGCCACGCGGCAAAGTAGTAAAGACGTTTCCTGGTCCAGATGGGCGAGTACGAGTTACAGAAGTTGAAACCGCTGCAGGAAGAATTCGTCGCCCAGCCTCACGACTTATCGTTATAGGATTTACTCCGTTGTAACTGTGTTAAAAACACGTAGGGGGAATGTCGTAAATAGCCCCAAAATATAGGTAAATAACGATCTCGTAGGTTAGATTTAAGATAATAAATAATAAAGAAATATCGATTTATATTTGTTCGTTTTATTTCCCACCAATCCTAAGCACTTCACTATACGACTGAACTTTAACTAGTAGATTCTTACTTACCCTTAAAAAACCCAAGCATAGTTCAGTCGTAAATACATAACTATATACCAAAAACAAATGGCAATTAATATAAAGTAAGTATCTGGCACTGATACTTACAATCTAATTAGAATATTAATATATATACTTATAAGAATGTATAAGAAGATTGTTAATGTTTATCTCATAAGAATTATATTTGAAAAATAAAGAATTGCTGTTACACGATAGACACACATAACACCAATACATACTTGACGAATGGTACACGAGTCTCGCGGCCGGGAAAGCATATATATACCCGCCCCGACGCTCGGAGCGTCACTTGAACACCGACGGCGAGAGAGCGCGCACGCGCTGCTCCCCCATACACACCACCGCAGCAAATTGAAAATAAAAAACTGGAGTTTTTTTCTTCGTAACCTGGTAGCCGCCTCCATCTACAGTCAACAATGACAACAGTATTATGGTGGATTACCGTCATTACCGACTTTCAAAGTAAGAGATAGATAGGGCGACTTATAATGCTAATATGTATGTATAATGAACCCTTTACGTAAAGCCGTGGTGAAAGCTGTAGAAGCCAAAAATAGCGTGACATTTGCTTATTCAGAAAATAACCACAAAATGACCGATTTTCATGAAACATGGCTAAGAACACTCCTGACTAACTCAGCTTTCAAACAAAAAAAAAATCTAAATCGGTTCATCAGTTCGGGAGCTACGATGCCACAGACAAACACACACAGACAGACAAACACGTCAAACTTATAACACCCAGTCGTTTTTGCGTCGGGGGTTATAAAAATAGTTTTTAAATCGGATTACTTTCTTAACTCTCTGTATTTCTGATCCAATGTTGATTTCCAGATTGAAACGTTTGATGTCCATAAAACATATCGCAATTGCATCAAAATCACATTAACAAGACAATTACACAAACAATTTAATATCAGTTATTCATTGGTATGCAGACCCGACCAGGGACCAATTAATACCTATCGACTAACTTTACCAACCTCGTATCTACATTCATCAACACATATGAATATCAACTTAAATACTTATATTTAAGGTCTCGATTGGATGTGATTCAATTTTGAAAAGTAGACAGGTAGTATGTAATGATTATGCTACCACAATACGTCATCAGCAGAGCCGAGACGCGTCTGCCCAGAATACGATTATACGCGATTATACGCTATTATACAGCCACAATTTGATGCAAGCTGATTTCGTGTATAATTTAGTGAGCATGTGGTGTGCGGACTTAGGATTCTGAGAGGTTCGGGTGACTGTGTTTGTGTATGTGTAGTTGTGTACCATATAATGGTAATATGAGTGTACTTATATTTATATACAATTGCTAACAGTTACGGAGAGAGATTGGATCATACATAATCATGGTAAAGTGTGTGTGTCTGTTTATTAATATTTTTCCGTCTTTTACGGCAAAACGGAGCAATGAATCGACGTGATTACTGGGAGATAGTTGAAGGGATGGAGAGTGTAATAGGCTGCTTTTTGTCTCTTTCTAAGGCGAGCGTAGCCGCGGGAAAAAGCTAGTGGTAATATTGTACTTATATTTAGATACAATTGCTAACAGATACGGAGAGACATTGGATCATAGTTAATATTTTATTCCTAATAAAAACTTAGTTATACCTAGTAAGTACATCCATACTAATATTATAAATGGGAAATTGTGTTTGTTTGTCCGTCCTTCACGACAAAATGGAGCGACGAATTGACGTGATTTTTTAGGTGGAAATAGTTGAGGGAGCGTGAGATAGGCTACTTTTTGTCTTTTTATAACGCGAGCGAAGCCGCGGGCAAAAACTAGTATATACAAATCACCTGTAATAAGAACAATCACTTTTTTAGTTTTACTATTGAAACAGAAGAAATTTATTTATTTATTCCAAAAAGATTCAATTACATACTATACATGTAAATCTTATTCATTAGTCTTAATGTAGAGGTTTAATTGAGCAGAGGCAAATTCATCAAAATATACTTCACCTTTTCATCTTTCATTTGATGCGTAACTATAAAAATAACAAATAAAATACCTATAAACATAAAAGAAACAAAATAAAATTTCCATGCAAAAGTAATTTTTATTCTTCTAGAAAAAAAAACAATGTTCTCCATAAAAACTTCGCCTTCCTTGCTCGCTTGAACTGTTGAATGTCTTACCTGAAACAAAAAAATACATTATTAATAACGATGTTGACATTTTACTAAAGAAATACAAAAATCTTAAAACACCGGTAATAAATCAACGGCAAAAACATTACGAATCAAAATACTCCATCTGCCTTGCACTCAGAAGCACCGAATACCCTCAGGAATAATCCGCAGCAGCAAATGCAAAAACGTTGTAAAAGCATAGCGAGGACGATCATTTATTACGCGATGACAGTCTATTACCTCGCTGACAGACGCGATGTGTCTCGCTGATACGGCAAATTATGAGAAAGGATGTAAATAACTTACATTTGATGGCAGTTTTGAGATTGTGCTAAAACGAGGGTTTTCGAGATATGTATCAAATCACATTTTGTGACATGAAACTTACATATACCAAGGATAATTTATATAGTTTTTACGTACTTAGAATCGTTCTTCGATTTTTTAGCGCCAGAAATAAATAAATATAGGTATGTCAAGTGTTATTATAAAACAATTCTTCTTAAGTTATAAAAAATCATAAAAACTCGAAAAGATATTTCGGGAAAATATGATGTTGGCCACTTCCAGGCTGCGAACAGCGCCATCTAGTTTTAAGCCTAAAATGCCCATACATTTCAGGCGTAGTTTTTTTGCGTGGTGTGATGGGCACTGGTCTAATAATAAGAATAAAAAGTACGTAGTACATAGGAGTAAAATGTAATGTATCTGCTTGAGAGTTTTTTAAATCACCGTTTAGAAAATGTATAAGACATATGAGAAAGGACTGAGTTTACATTCATTTTGAGGATAAAGCTAAGATAGTGCAAAAACGAAGATTTGAGTGAGACTTACGTGAAATCAAGCAATTTAATATATAACATGTTTACGTCAGATAATACTTTTTTTTAATAAAATAATCTTGAAAGATTGTCTAGATTGTTAAAGTAAGAGGGTCTACAAAGTTACCTTGAGCGCGTGCTCTTGTTACGCATTAGCCTGCTTGTGTCAGAACATCGACGGCTCGACACGCAACACCGTTACTGCCGCAGCCTGCCGAGGTTGAGTGTTCGAGTATTCTTGGCTAACCATACGGTGCGCAACGGTTGTTCCATTGACTACAGGCGTGAGATACCCTACAATACCCTACATTATTAGATTTTTTACGACTTAGTGCGTTTTCACATTATCCGATCCGATATCGGATGTAGAACCGATCACAAACAATACAGGCACCATCTTGAAATCCTTCCGACATCCGATATCAGATTGGGTATTGTCAAAACGGACAGTAGGCAAATGTGGAAATACATACATAGATCGCCTAATGCTAAGTTACTAGCCAAGGGTTAAAAAAAATTATTTTAGGCGGGGTATTCTTTCCATTCAATCCTTTTTAACATATCACCACTCGTTTCGGCTTTCCACGGGTATCTGCCAGCTTACCCCGTGTCTTGCGTGGGCGACCGTCGCGCGACCGTCGCCGTCGCGTCTCATACTTCCATATCGATAAGGTTTGATTTCGTATGCGTCGCATCGCGATTATCGCGCGACCGTCGCCCACGCAAGCCACGGCGTTAGAGTTGTGGTCGTGTTTGTGGCTCCCTTATTGGATTACACAGTCATGAAAAACTGCTTAAATAGTCTGTTGTAGACTCGAAGGCCAATGATGATGTCGCCCTTGCAGTCAACGTGCAGTTCTCATTTGCAGCAAGGATTCAGTCCGTCTGTATCGGTTCTAAAAAGTGTCAAATTAAACTGGTAACAGAATACCTTTACCATACGGCAACAACACAAAGTTAGGTTAACGAGACGACCTCATTATGTCAGGCAAACATCGTTAGATCGACAAGAGGGGTTATAGGGAAACAAATATGTGGCTTAGGGCTCGTGAGAGTACACAATGTTGTCAAATGCAGGAATAATCGTACTACTGAATACTACAGTGTAACTAAGAAATTTTTCCCCTCACTAGCTCGGAAACACGTGTTTTGTTCTTTAATACCAGCGGGTAAACACGCATTTTATCCACTAGTGGGTAAAGTAATTTGACCTTGAATAAAGTCAAATTAACGACTTTAAAATTGATAAAAGTAGGTGAATCCAGTAATATAGATGATTTACCACCTGTGAAACTACTGGAAGAAGTGATAAACGCATTTTTTTCGTTGTAGTTTCCTCGCTAATAGTGAGGGGAAAAGTTTTGTGTTACACTCGGGTGCAAATGTATTTTACTTCTCGTGTGTTCAGCATTCTATTTTCGAACCCCTCGCTGCGCTCATGGTTCAACTATGGAATCCTTTCAGTTGCTGGTTTTTCAATTCCACACTCGGCGTTAAAATACAACTTTGCCCCCTTGTATAACAAATAACTATTGAGTTGTACTACTGTACTAAAAGGAAAGAACGGAAAAATAAACCCTTTTATTATTCCTCAAACACTAGAAATCACGAGCACATTGAACCAAGGTAAGTGAAGCGAAAACACTTAACCACCCGCATACATTTCCTCGACTGCGAGTACTGCGACCAAAAAACGGTATCTTGCACCGATAACAATAATTCAATAAACTTCCCAACCTCCTAAATTTAAGTGGTGAAACCAAAAATTTCGCAAATAAAATTCAAATGGAACCATTTTTGTATGAATTACGGACGAGAGAGGATGAGTAAGGAACGATATTGTATGCATTTTGCATGAGTCGTATTATCGGGGGAGAATTTGAATACACCGTGTTCGGTTCAAATTTGTAGCACGTACTATATAATAGATTTATATAATGAGTTTGTGTCCTCGGGATGATTACGTAGATATTTCACAACTTCATTTTAAATATTGTTGTTTACAAATCGTTTCATACTAATACAACAAGGATAAAGTAGGTGTATACCTTTACCTACCTACTTTTTGTTTCTACCTACCTACTACTTGACGTTTGTATTAATGCCTTTGATTGAAAATAGTGAAAGTATGTAACTGAAAAAATCAAAATAAATACAAAGGTATTACTTACATAGGTACAGATCAAGCGGGTTCTAACTGTCAATTTAAATATGCTGTAATTAATATAATCTTAATACTGATCACATTTTAATGCCTTCTGTCACAGGCGTTTTGAGCATCGGCGGCTAGTCAGAGATGAAAAATGACCTTATTGCGCAGTCACGCCACCGTTGTATCGAGACATATTTGACTAGACTTCGATGCTCTTGAGACGCTAGTGCGACGTACCCCTTAATTTATGAAACTATCCAATATCCTGTGAAGCTTTGTACTTAATGTGGCTCAAATACGCATATACTATCAACTTAATCTGAATGTTTTATATACAGTCACCAGCACAAATAAGTGATGATACTGATGATATCTCTACCATGTAGTCGCTTTAAATTTTTTGACAATTTCGTACGAAATTTCAAATAAGACGTTTATGTGATAAGCTACAGAAATCATCACATATTTATGCCGGTGACTGTACCATCTAAAAAAATCAACGTAAAATTAAATTAAGTATTGATCGGAAAGCAGGTAATTAATTAATAATGAAGAGCGTCATACAACATAAATACCAAAATTTATATAATTAATCTCGCTAAAAATCTAACGAAAAAGTTCACAAAGCGCTCCCAATGGCAAAGTCAATTCATAATACTCGCACACAGTACCAGGAAGTCATGCTCAAAGAGGAGGAAATTGCCTATCACTGCCACCAGTAATCAAGGACCGTACCAATCTAACTTTGTTGTGGACGTCGTATTCCATTTAATAAGATATTTCTAGAAGCACCTTTGAGTTTATGCGAGCCTGGTACTTTTTAACGATGCGGTAGTGCAAAAACTGAGTTAACGTGGTTTTTAAAGTTTTTTTTTTAATATAGGTATTATTTTTACAACAGTCAAGCATAATAATATTCAAATGTTACTTCAGTTAGATCTGTATGCAAATTGAAACTAAGCATATTAAATTAAAAGCATATAAAATTAAGCGTAAAAATTTTATTTGCCACTAACAGATTAATTTGTTAGATCAATATTATCTATACCGAGAACAGTCGAATAACTGAAATTTGAATACCTGAATAACATTATTCTAAATGCTAATGAGGTTTTTTCACTACTTTTAGGAGCATAAGCAACGCAGCTACTTTATACTAGATAAACAAAACCGTTTGGACAGTTAAAATGTGTTTCACAAATTCTTCACTACATGTAATGTAAGGCCTTTATTTGCTAACACATAGTCTACCATACTAACGTTTTCCATCGTAACGAAATTACCATAAGCATTTTCAGACCCCTATAAATTAGTTAAGTAATTCCCGGCCGTAAAGGGGCATAACCGAGTGATTTTATTAAAGCGATCTAAACTATTCCAGATTAGGGTAATGAGATTCCTAATGGGGCGCCATTTCTCTTAAACTGGGCCGTTGGCGAATTTATGGACGAAATTCGCTAGTATTGCATTATGGAGTGAGTTATATAATTATTTAATATGTTATTCTATGAAAATGTTTGACACTTCGTAACATGATGTCGAATTTAATTGATGGCAAAGAGGATCGAGTATTACAGAGAGTTATTGTCAAAGTAAAACGTGTAATCACAGTGCATAGACTGCCATCTCTCGACACAAGCTTAAAACTTTTGAACCTCAGTTTTAACAATTTGGCCCATATTGTTACTTTGATATGTGTTAAAATGTCAAATATTAATATTAGCGCCATCTAGCCAATTGTTTCCCAAAGGTGTAACGCCATCTAGGCCACCGTACCTTTTTTTTCTAGGGCTTTGAGGTACCTTTTTTTCTTAGACTTTATCCGTCTATACAGAGTTACAGTCATATGTCTTTGATTGATGGTATGTGATGAAGGGATAAGTCTAATGTGGCTTTACATGTAAGTAGTTCACATCAGGGCTAAAATAAGATATTGAAAGTGTTTATTGTAAGTTTTAAATATAAATTAGGTATATAATTTAATTAATAGTCCGTCAAAGTTAAACAGTAAAAAAACTTAAAATTTGTAGTTTTTGTACTGAAAAAAAAAAACATTTCATTCAGTCAGTACTCTTTCTCGATGTCAATTGACTTTGTAGATAGTTAGATACTCGTACGAAGACGAGCGTTTTAAAACACGTACTGTTCTTATCAATAAGTTTATACTAACTTACTAAGTCTAAGAACGAACGTAAAAACTACCAATTTTACTACGTTTTCCTACTATTTGACTTTGACGGACTCTTAATGCAATTAGCATAATACAAAATCTAACAATAACTATCCCGCGTAACACATATCAATTCTGAACTTATATAAAATTACTAAAACAGTATCAGTCTTATGTAAACTGTCTTCAAAGAAACTTTATTGAAACGTCACGTTTTTCACTTCTGTGTTTCCCCAATTATTAGCTACGGCGAACTCTCGAGTTTATTTAACAATTTCAATTGTTCAATTCCTCATTTAATTCTAAACTATCAAGTATATTTAACACAACTCAAATTCAAATAAGCAAAACTTTTAATCATTCAACGGAAGCCCCCAATAACATAGTTTGTAAGCATTCAGTTCGCATTATGTTTAATATAAAGTACGTTCATGAAGACCTTAGGTGGGGGGGGTTGCCATAGCCACGGGGGGGAGTTGCTATAGGTGACCCGCGTTGCCTGGCGTCCGTGGGCTTCTTGGGCGGGTGGTCTGAGGGAAAGGCGGATGGTTTTTTTGTGGCATTGTGGTTTAATGGAGCTTGAAAATATTTGAGTGTAATTGAGTAGGCTTTTATACTTATTCTGGAATCTTCCCTAGTGTTATGGGGATGATACGAGTAGGTATATAAGATACTTTTCATTTATTATCTGGCTTGAAAGTCTGTTCTGAATTACGAGTATAAACGAAAATAACGAATTACGTTATTATCCATGGCTACGGTAATAGGTATACGCTTTAGTACACGCTGCTAGTGTTTTTCCAACGCCTATCTTTTTTGAGAAATTGTTTTTTTAATAAAATATTATTACAAAAAAAATAGAATTAAAAACAGGAACATGGGTAACAATTCTCTGATATACTAAACATTTCATTTTATTTCCTTCATAGCACCCTTATTTTCTGAGGGTGTCAAAATAAATTAAGTAAGACTATAGAAAAACAGTAACTGTTTAAAATAGACACTAACTGAATTTAAAATAGACTCTATTCTCATTGCTATAACTCAATGAACACCCTGTATGTTCTTGCTGTATTCTACTGAGGCGCCAGTAGACCAAAAAATTATGATTATAATGAAATTCGGACAACAGAAAGGAGTGGACAAGACAGACGTGGGACAAAGGATAATCTAAAAAAATAAATCGCTACCGCTCATGACTTCAACCACATCGATCCAAGGCCTCATTACCAGTTGAACAACAAATAAACATTCCGCCATCCGAGTTCGTTATTGGACATTATTTAACGCACCTCTACGTTTTGTAACTGTCCGCATTAATTGTCTTTTATCAATATTTCCTTGTATTTGTTTCTGATCGAGTATCCGCTGCAATGGGTTTCATTTGTAGCTTTTATTGATGTTTCGTACTTTGCTTTGTTGCTGATTGGATGGTGAATTTCCAGTGTAGCTATGATAAGTTTTTAAAGCGTTACTCGTCAGCGAGAACGCAGAATAATACATTTATTGTTTGGAAAATTGCATAGAGTTAGGGAAACGACTGACTACGCGTAGAATCACAGAATATATAATAGTACAAGTACAGAAGGCTCACTCCTTTGATGTTCACAAAACGCCGCCGTTATAAATTCTTACCTCAGATGTTCACAAAAATTGGTAGGCTGATAGAGTCGCCGCCGTTATAAATTTCTTACATTTTCGGTAACAAAAAAGGAAAGTTTCATTAATAAAATCGGAGACGGATCCGCAAACGCGACCTACATTAATAAACGGACCGCACGCGAGCAGCCGAGATTGAGTTCTATTGCGCCGCACGAAGGCCGTCACCAATGAATGGGCCGCGAACTCGCGACCGCCGGCATGTACTTGTAGCGCGGCGATAGAATCGCGGAGTGAGTCGCCCCTGGTAGAATCCAAAATTATGACATTTTTTTGAGCAATAAGATTTTAGAAGCTGCGGGCCGATTTTTGAGTCTCACGCGTTCGAATTCAGAAAATTGTCACTGAAAATAATAAGCAAGTCACCGTTTTCAACCTGTATTTTAGTGACAAAATCCCGTATTCGAGATTCATAAATCGCCCCCCTGATATGTTGATTTTAGATAGGTATAAGAAAACATCAATAACAAAATATTATCAACATTTGCCTCAACATCTGAAATAAGATGCAATACTGAATAAATGAAATGAAATGAAATGAAATAAGTAAGTAGATATTTTCACTTATTTGACAGTTTTATTACAACTCATTTTTGATATAATTAATAAACTTTAAAGTTGGCATCAAGTAGGAATTAACTTTGAAAAAAAAAACTAAGTAATAATTTTGTAATACATTTTACCGAAAATGTCAGTCAATTCATTTATTGATAGTCAATAATAACTAAACTTCTACATAAAATAGGTATGCATACAGGATGTCCCACAGCTATGCCACATGGAGGGAAAGTACCTTAAGTATATGTATTGAGTAGACTTCTAATTTCAACTTTATCTCTAGGGTCAGTTACTAAATTATAGTATACTAGCTTTTGCCCGCGGCTTCGCTCGCGTTAGAAAAAGGCAAAAAGTAGCCTATGTCACTCTCCATGATCCCTTCAACTACCTCCACTGAAAAAATCACGTCAATTCATCGCTCCGTTTTGCCGTGAAAGACACAAACACTTTCCCATTTATAATATTAGTATGGATATTTTTTTTATACCACGTCACGTCAGTGGCAAACAGGTTTGCGGCCCGTCTGATGGAAAGCGGTCACCGCAATCTATGGACGCCTGCAACTCAAGGGGTGTCAGTGTCACATTTGAAATACATTCTAAATTCCCTATGTTTCCACTTATCCAAAACGAAATGAATTAACCATAATAGGTTGTTTTACTTCTTCAACTCGCATTCAGTAAATTATTATATGTATCATGGTTGAATACAGTTTCAAACACGATTTTATATTATTTAGTTTAGAGATGTCTGTATTTTCATAACAGCGCCACCTTCCGTCGAAGCTCAGAACTACGTGCTTCCAGCGGGTGCAGCTCAAGTTTCCCGAGCGTCCCGCTAGTTACCTAGAAACCCGGTACAGATGTCGTTAGCAGCCTGTCGGCAGTTTTGGCACAGGTCTACTGAAATTGCGAAAAGATGGCGTTTGCAAGCGGTTTTCAGGAAATGTAATAGATGAGTAAAACATGAAAATAAACATTGTTTTCGTAACTTAAGTTATTATGTAATCAGATTTGTATTTAAAAACGTTACGTACGTTCATAATTACGTAATCCTGAAGTAAATGATGAGATTATATTTATCGGACAAACTAGAGATTAATGAAAACTACACAACTTGAATTATTATTTTGTTAATACACACTACATAATTATATGAAAAAATAAAATATCACTTTTCGAAATTGCTGTAAAAATGACTTACTTCAGTTACTTACTGTTAACTTTCCTAAGAATCTATTTACTTACTTAATTACTAAAATTGAAGGTTTAACAGCTATAAAACAAATAGAGCGATCAAATTTAAAATGTGCCATGAAAATATATGAATAATAAAAATAAACTTCCTTCCAGACTTTAGCCATTTAGTTTCAAAGCGAGCTTTAAAGTATCTGTTTTACCTCGAAATCTTGCAGCCAGCTGCTTAGACATTAACAAGACCAAAATGTCACGTAGGAATTCAGCGAATCCCGCGGGCCCCCGGCTAAACTCTAGTCCAGGGCAATTTGTAGCAGTGTCGCTGGTGTCAGACACTATCAGGCGACACCGAAGCAGCCCCGCCAGCGATACGATTTCACGGCCAGAAACCTGACACTATTTCCTGAAAGTTCTAGAACGATCTAAAATTATTTTAAAGTACTTTGAATGTAGACTTTAAAGTCGAGACAGAGGTTGTATTTTAGAGTTCGGGTCGGTGAACGAATGTGGGAATGTATGGTAGTATTGCAAGCTGTATCTGTATCTGTTTATTTTGCACGGTATATTGGATTTTGTGTCTGGTAGAATTTAAAGTTGGGACTGTTTTAAAGAATGCTTGTCTGGATATACGGCGTTGGGCGGGATTTTATTGGATTGCTAAGTGAAAGGCTGTGGGTATAAATAATCGGGGAAAAAAACAAAGCCCTCTTTTGTTCTTCAAAATACAGCAGCATCTCGTTTTTACAAAAATCTTTTTAGTTATATTAAATGATAGTCAAATAATAATAATGTAGCACATGTTTAGTCCGCGACTTTTTGCAACCAGTTATTGTGACAAAGAAGAGAAAAATAGTCGTAAATAGCTGTAGATCATAATTTTTATAATTTTATTTTTATTTTTTATAAGCATGTTCTTAGTAGTAATTATTGATTTGTCATGTTTCTACTACTTAGTTACTGATGAACATTTAACAGAGTCGCTGCTGAGCTACATTGTCGTAGCCGCTAACGATAACAGTCATGGATTTTCCTGTATGTAGCGAAAATGCGTCGTAGAAGCAAAACACAAAGTAATTATTTTTAAAATCGGGACTTAATAAGTCCCGAATAATTGTGAAAGTTTAAAACACAGCGTCGTGTCGTGGTTGGCACTGAATGAGTTAAACACGATGACTCCATTAAACCAAAACGAACTAGTCAATAATATCGTCTAATAATAATAAGTATACGTGTAATGATATGAATGTATTATTTATGTATTATATTGATTGTATGTAAATAATATTGCTATACTTGTCAATAGTTGTCATGCTTTCTAAATTTATTTTTCTCACTGCACCCACATTCGCGAATTTCTGTTTAGCCCTATGGTTGACTGGTAGAGAATGCCTCAAGGCATTAAGTCCGCCATTTGTACTTTTTTTTCCAATTGTGCAATAAAGTTTAAATAAATAAATAAATCGTCTAGTCCGAATGTAGGTTACGTCTAAGTAATGTAGTACATAATTATGCTATTGATCCATTGAAATCGTATGTTTCAGGGGGGGTTGGTTTGCATCAAATGAGGTAGTTCTAATTTTTTATACATATTATTAAGGATGAAATAGTGATGTCAAATCCGAGTTTTCCACCTCGAAAGCCCACCGGGTCATTATTAAATACTTGAAAATCCATGACTTTTTTTGGTTTTTCTCATATTTCACCATCATAAACTTTCTTAAGGGCTAAAGTCATTATGAACAATTTTAAGAATAATAAATTACCAATAAAATAATATAAAAAGGATCTTTGTGGCCCCAGTACTTTCTGAGATACGCTTAGTTAAAGTTTTCACAATTTCATAAAAACACAGTGTATAGTCATATACTGGAGGGTGAGTTAATGTTATGTCCTTAAACTACTTAATAGGACACGGGAATGTCCTTAAACTACGACAACCAACGTTAGTAGGTCCCGCAAGGGGCCATCTGGTCTGCTACCACCCTCCCGCCGAAATCCAGGCACCAAACAGCCTTGCTGCGTTTCATCTATGTACAGTGCCAGTGCCTTTGGACGATGATTGGGTATCAGTTATGTTGCTTACAGCTAGTCATTTTGGATCCTAAAGTTTACCGGACCTAGTAGCTCACGCTGGAAGGTAGTGAGATCCGAGGCACGGTCTTTTCGGTGGCCGACCGCAGGAAGTTGAGGTCCAGTTGTACGGCAGCCACATGCAAAAGGCTGCCCCGCCACCTAGTGAAAAATCCGCGAATAGTTCCACCGTGCCAGATATGGCGACTGGATGGGAGGAGGAGGCAATCTCTAAGTGAGCTCCTCATTGTCCTGATTGGTTCAAGTGATCCAAGCAGTAAACGCAACACCTTGACAACCAGTTTTCACCCACCCCGTACCCTTCAACAACATGAAACGAAAAAGAAAAAAGAATACGAGTAAGTGTAAACACCAACGGCACTTCCTCTCATTGAAAGTGCACCTCACCAACGTGCACTATATCGATCCGGTTCTCCACCATCCTGAAATCGAAAAGCTCCACATATTCTTTTTGACGAATACGCAAATTAAAAACCCAGCGGACGCGGCGTACATCAACTACCCAGGCTACTCACTGGAGGACAAGTTCAGAGCAGATGCTGGGGTCTGTGTGTACATTCGCGACGGTGACCGGGTCCGCTTTGTGGATAATTATTTACTTGGGCTCTGAGAAAGCGATCGTATGCCTGTGTCTACCGACGTACAGCGGAAACCAGGAAAGTGACCTTCTACTAACAACTGATCCAAACAGGCACTCGGTTTCGGTCTCAGCTCCACTGGGATCCGGCCACTGTCTGGTGAAATCCATGTCGATCCACTCTCCATGCTCTACAAAGCTCAACTCCGATCATATACGTAGTATTGCAGCCACCTGCGGGACGGCTCAGCTAAATACCAACTCGCCGCTTTGGATACATTGCAGAGCCAGGAGGATGATGTTTTGATGAGCTTTTCGATTTCAGGATGGTGGAGAAACAGATCGATATAGTGCACGTTGGTGAGGTGCATTTTCAATAAGAGGAAGTGCCGCTGGTGTTTACACTTACTGGTATTCTTTTTTCTTTTTCGTTTCATGTTGTTGAAGGCTACGGGGTGGGTGAAAACTAGTTGTGAAGGTGCTGCATGCGTTTACTGCTTTGGCCCCCAACTTCCTGCGGTCGGCCACCGACAAGACCGTGCCTCGGATCTCGCTACCTTCCAGCGTGAGCTACTGGGTCCGGTAAACTTTAGGATCCAAAATGACTAGCTGTAAGCAACATAACTGATACCCAATCATCGTCCAAAGGCACTGGCACTGTACATAGATGAAACGCAGCAAGGCTATTTGGTGCCTGGATTTCGACGGGAGGGTGGTAGCAGACCAGATGGCCCCTTGCGGGACCTACTAACGTTGGTTGTCGTAGTTTAAGGACATGCCCGTGTCCTATTAAGTAGTTTAAGGACATAACATTAACTCACCCTCCTGTATATGACTATACACTGTGTTTTTATGAAATTGTGAAAACTTTAACTAAGCGTATCTCAGAAACTACTGGGGCCACATAGATCCTTTTTATATTATTTTATTGGTAATTTATTATTCTTAAAATTGTTCATAATGACTTTAGCCCTTAAGAAGTTTATGATGGTGAAATATGAGAAAAACCAAAAAAAGTCATGGTTTTTCAAGTATTTAATAATGACCCGGTGGGCTTTCGAGGTGGAAAACTCGGATTTGACATCACTATTTCATCCCGAACAATATGTATAAAAAATTAGAACTACCTCATTTGATGCAAGGCTGAATGTACGATTTCAATGGATCATATTCTATTTCATAATCCTTGAATGAGTTCCCAAGGTGTGAACGTGTCAGCTAATTTGAACTTTGCTACGAGGCTGCAAATGCCAGGGCTAATTAATAGCGGGAGCGCCCTTTTATAACGTCATTTTATACTTTAATAGCTGCTGCGCCATTTTCTATTGAATATAAGCAAGATTTTGTTTGTAGATTTTATGAACATTATTCTACACTATAATAAAAACAGTCACATCAGTCGCTTTCTATCAGGCGGACCGTATACCTGTTTGCCACCGACGTGGTATAAAAAAAAACCGGCCAAGTGCGAGTCGGACTCGCCCACCAAGGGTTCCGTACAAACTTTCTTTCAAACTACCTAGTAAAAATAATCTCATATTTTCATATAACTCTAATGACTTGACTAGAAGACAAAATTATAGGCACTAATGAGTATTATAGTGTATAGCGCCATCTCCCGGTCAATTTGCTAACTAATTTGCGTGACCTGGTTTTTCAGGGATAATTCTTTATAATGTTAACCGATTTAAACAGTTTTTACTTTATTGAACAGAAGATAGTTTACGTAACATCTCGTATTAATTTTAAGTGCGATATACATCCGCAAGGGTGGGTAAATTGAAAGTAAAAATCTGAAAAGTTTTTTGTGAATTAAAAAAAAAGTATTCAAAATACAAACACGATTATATTTTTTTCCTGTAATATATAGCATAAAACCAATGTTTACTAAAATTTTCATAATTTTTTGTTGGTAAACTTCGGAGATAAGGGGGGGAACGGTATTTTTTTTTACATTTTCCTTCAAAATTCTTTTTTTTTCCACAACAAAAAAATTTAAAAAAATTGTTTATTTACGTTCAATTTGAGCTCTTTCCAACGATATCCCACTTGATCTAGTAACTTGAAATTTACAGTTTGCCCCCCTTTCATTTTGGCCATTTTCTACAATTAAAATTAATATATTAAAAAAAATTATACTTTCTATTTGTAGAGGTTTACAATTTTCACAACTATTCCAAATTTCAAGTTGATAGCATTAGTAGTTCTCGAGATATTTAGGAATGTGACAGACGGACAGACAGACGGACAGAGTCGCACCATAAGGGTTCCTGTTGTACCTTTTTGGTACGGAACCCTAAAAACATACGAGTACATCTTATATGTGATCTTACACTATTGTCCCGGAGCTGTAAGTTCACATTTTTGACACATGACAGCGTCCACAAAACGTAAACAGCGACCTAATGAAATTTTAAATAAAATCCTGTAATAGTATCTAAAAATATCAAGTACTTAAAAACAATATATCGCTTACTTTAAACATAATCTAACACGTGTTACATTTTTGCGGTTCTTCGTCAGTGAGTATTTTACGATATTAATTTATCACGCTACGCAGGATTTACTTAATATTATGCCATTTATCATTCATTTTTATTTTTAAACTAGTGCTGTGGCATAGTCTGCAATTTCGATTCAAATGACATTTCAATAAGTTGATAGTAATCGTATATTTGTTTAAGCGCCTTCGTGTACATATTTAGGGCCTAATAGATTAAACCAATTCGTAAATAATCGCTAGATTTGGCAAACGATACGTCTTAGCCACATCGCAACATACTTCAAAACAAAGGTGTCAAAAATGTGAACTTACAGCTCAGGCACACTGGTTTCATGAAACCTAGAAAATTGTATACATGAATTTTTTTCTCAAATTCTGAAGTATAAACCTACCGACGTAAACCTAACCAGTATGTACACATATTTATATTTCATATGACATCATACTGTTTGACTTTGACTTCGAAAAGGTCACATATGGCGGCCCCGAGGAATTTAGAACCGCGATATGCGATGAAAAGTGTGTGCTTAGGCTTAGGAGCCTAATTTCAAAAGTACTGCCGATAACAAATCACCCTGCGGGAAAACAACTACTAAAATTTCACGATGTATGCCTGTTTCTTTCGTGTATGATATCTATTTCAGTTTATACAAATATTGTTTAAATCTGAATTTCTTTACTAATGTGTATGTATTTATTTGCAGGTAAGCATCCAACTCAGTTGATGAAGGAAGAAATAATTCTGTAGATTAAGTTATATTGGTAAGCAAATTGCAAATGAACTTCAAAACTTTTAATAATTAGTGGCTGTGTTGTACGCTGTAGACCTTCGCGATATGCTTAGAAAACTCAAAAGTGAAAAACACTTAGTTCCTAAAGTACGTCAAGCCACTAATCTTAAACGCCATTCCCGCAGAAACCATAGTATTTTGAACTCAAGTTATTCAAAAAATTCAAAAAAATTAAAAATTCAAAATTATTTATTCATATAAATACACAATTAATATAAGCTAAGGGATGGAGCCTCCCTGTAAGCAAAAATAGCTTGTGTTGGGAGCCTGCCATTAATTATTCTTAATTAAACGTGTATGCTGTATGCATACAATCAAATCTCCATTAAAACTTATTTCAAACATGTATTGTAATGTTTGACCGTACTCATCTCGCACGTCATCATTAACCTGTTTTAATATCTATTTGGATGTCTATATGATCTGGCGCAGTCGGTAGGAGCAATCACCATGGCCTATTTAAAAGATCGCCAGACAGTCATGCAAAAATGAAGGTCGGCATCTATTCAAGCACATAACCGATCAAACGTAAAACCTATAGGTACACGTAATCTATCTCGCCACTTAATCAAAATACGCCTCTACCAAAACAATACTAACCATAGAGATGTACCCTAATATACGTGACCCTTCTAATACCTCAGCTAAAGTACTGTCATCAATCTATTCATTCGACACGGTACACAATTCTGCACCTTATCCTCGGGAAAATAACGACAGGATTCCAAACAGGCCTAGGTTAGGTTTTCGTAATGTCGACAGAATAGCAAAACGTCGTAAGTGGCAGGGTTAAGTATTGAAACATGATGTTTTACGTATGTAAAGATATATTTGCGGGATAGCTGGTGATAGGATGTATTGGATGGTGTATATTTTGATGGATGGAGATATTTGTTGTAATTATTACCTGGGGCTTAAGGTCGAAGCTCACAAATGCCAATACATAAAATATATATAAATGTTGACTCAAATAACTAGAATGTTCTAGACCAGACCGGTGGGAACTATCAGCCAGATGTCAAAAAAAATGAAGTGCCAGACGCCTAGCCTCAACTAGCCCGGTGAAGTGTGAGTAATCTTTAACTTGTTTTTAATCTTCTTAATCAAATCATAACCATTTTTTGACTCAGTGCATGTTTGTCCACGGAAATGAAACCAGCCGTTAGAACGCGGATATTGATCCTAGAGGCGAACCGCGTTCGAATATTACCTAGAATATAATCCACGGTATAGATTTTTAATGATGACTTTTTATTTGTGCGATAAGAGGCAAATGAGCTGTAAGGTCATTTGATCGCTGATGAAGAATATCACTGCCGCCCATGACATAATATGTATAACAACTATTTTTTTTTTGTCTGACAACTAATAATAGTGTTTGCAATTGTTATCTCGTACCTCATTTTCAGATGATAAAGCCCTTTTGCCTGCGGCTTCGCTAGCGTTAGAAAGAGACAAAAAGTAGCCTATGTCACTCTCCATCCCTTCAACTATCTTCACTTAAAAAATCACGTCAATTAGTCGCTCCGTTTTGCCGTGAAAGACGAACATACAAACTTTCCCATTTATGACATTAGTATATGAATGTCATTGACAGCAATTGTGAAGACTATTTGAAATAACAACTAATGATTCAGTGTCTAGTACTGATCATCGTTATAGCGGTTTTCAATAAATTTAGAATTCTATGTCAGAAAAGCCATCGAATTTATAAAGTTATTCCTTTTAAAGGTATATTTATATACTACGTTCAAAAGCAAAAATATTCCCCAAATATTCTCTGACAATTCGCATAATTTTATAAGAAGTGGAAACGCTCCGCCGAAAGGTTCCAAGTGGGTTCCCAAGTGTTCTGTTTGCCGTGAATTTGGCGCACAAAAGATCCCATATTGGGTGTGGATCGAACTAAACGCCCGTGCCGCGTTTGTGTACCGTCAACTGAATTTCGAATGGGTTGTTTTAAAAATTTAAATAAAGGCACATTTAGGTGTAGCGGGGTAAAGTTTAACAAGAAAATCAATTAGAAATGGTTACTTAACTGGTATAAATTGTTACTTGATCATGATGTTGGGTTTTTAAATGCAAAAAATAATAGTCCATACTAATATTATAAATGGGAAAGTGTGTGTGTGTCTGTTTGTTGTATTTCACGACAAAACGGAGCGACGAATTGTCGTGATTTTTTAAGTGGAGATGCTTGAAGGGATGAAGAGTGACAAAGGCTACTTTTTGTCTCTTTCTAACGTGAGCGTAGCCGCGGGCAAAAGCTAGTATAAAATTTATTAGTAATTTGACAATTAAGTACTTGAATCAATCTTTTGTATTCATCAACTCCTATTAGAAATTTTATTTTACTACGAAAAGGTTACTTTTTGTTCTATTGCCAACACCACAATTGAATTCATATCCACAGTCGACTTCTAGGAGAGCCATGGGAGAAGGGTTGGTGAAATTCTTAACATTTGACATTTTCTTCGACATTTACTACAAACTTTATTTGGAAAAGTACTAAGTATATACCAACAACGGTAACTGCACATAACAAGAATCATAGAAATGCTACCATTACACTAGACATAAATTAATTACAGTGAGGTCAGAGAGACCGGTGTTTCAATTATTAATGGATTCGCTCGTATCGCGTGTATTATAGGTACTCATATACGATCGGATTGGCAATAGTTTTATGTATAGAGGGGCTACCAATAACTAATCGTTTGTGAAGAAATAGTAAATTGTTATGGAAGGAACCAATTTCTACTGTAGTTTTGCGATTGAATGAATGATCCTTGAGTGACGTCGGTGAGGCACGGTCTTGCCGGTGGCCGACCGCAGGAAGTTGGGGGCCCAATCGTACGACAGCCACGTGCGAGAGGCTGCCCCGCCACCTAGCGAAAAATCCTGGAATAGCTCCACCGTGCCAGTTGGCGACTGGACGGGAGGACCCGGTGGGCTATTTCAGGGGGGCTCGGGCGTCCCCGCAGTCTCCAAGTGAGCTCCTCACTGTCCGGATTAACTCAAGTGATCCAATTGGTAAACGCAACACCTCGACAGCCATTTTTTCTCCCAACCCACACTCCAAAAAAAAAAAAAAAAAAAAAAAAAAAAAAAAAAAAATAATGAAAGTTTCCAGAAAGAATAGGTTTAAACACCGGCGGCACTTCCTCCCTTTGAAAGTGCACCTCACTAACATAGGGGTTGCACTCAAATATCGACCCGGTCCACCACCATCTTGAAACCGAGAAGCCGCACCTTTTCTTTTTGACGGAGACGCAAATAAAAACCCCAGCTGACGCGACGTACCTCAACTACCCAGGCTACTCACTTGAACATAAGTTTAGAGTACATGCTGGGGTCTGTGTGTATGTCCGCGACGACATTTGCTGCAAGCGTCTCCGTTGCTTTGAAGTTTCCGGGTTTTCCACTTTGTGGATTATGGTTGACACAGGCTCAGAGAAAGCTCTGTATGCCTGTGTTTACCGATCGCACAGCGGAAACCAGGAGACAACCAGGCTCTTTGATCACCTTACTGAGATGGCAGATAAAGCCCAACAACGGTACCCTACAGCTCAACTCGTATTTCTCGGGGACTTTAACGCCCACCACGAGGAGTGGCTGTTCCCGTACGAGAAAACTTGCCACGCTGGAAGAGAAGCGCGTAAATTTGCTGTGTCGCTAAACCTTACCCAACTAATTAATGTTGCGACGCGGGTACCGGATGTTCCTGGTCATACACCCAATTGCCTTGACCTTCTGCTGACAACTGATCCGGACAGGCACTCGGTTTCGGTCTCCGCTCCGCTGGGATCTTCCGACCACTGTCTGGTGAAATCCGTGTCGATCCACTCTCCTCCTGATCTTTGCCCTAGGGGCACGAGGAGGGTATGGCGATACGAGTCAGCAGACTGGGATGAGATGCGGCATTTCTATGCGTCTTTCCCCTGGCAGCAGGTCTGTTTTTCCTCGGGTGACCCCTCGTGTTCTGCTGAAGCTGTTGCGGATGTGATTCGGCAGGGAATGGAATATTTTATTCCATTCTCCGACCTATCGCTCGATCAGAAGGCCCAGGCATGGTACAGTTCGGATTGTGCTCGGGCGGTGGCCCTTAAGCAGTCTGCATACCAGGCTTGGGTGCTAGCCCGCGACTCAAAAGCTGGAGCACAGAGGGTGTGCGCGAGGAAGAAAGCTTTTAACTCTGCTGCCAAGTCCTGCAAACGGGTGCTTCGAAAGGCTCGATTCGACCACGTCAGTCGTATAGGGGCCAAGCTCGCCTCCTACCCTCCCGGTAGTAAGCGGTTCTGGTCCCTGTCGAAAGCGGTCGAATCCAACTTCTGCCGTCCCACACTGCCACCTCTGCAGAAACCGGATGGTACGCTGGCCCACTCCGCGGCGGAGAAAGCAAACTTGTTTGCTTCTCTGTTTGCGAGCAATTCACGTCTAGATGCAGGCTCAAAACTCCCACCTACGCTACCTCAGTGCAGCTCCTCTATGCAAGGAATTGCTATCCGGCAAAATGAGGTACGCCGAGCTCTGCAGACTCTTGACGTGAATAAGGCTAATGGTCCAGACGGTATACCTGCACGTGTTCTAAAACAGTGTGCGCCTGAGTTGTCTCCTGTACTGACACGCCTGTACCGCCTCTCTCTCCAAACAAGAGTGGTGCCGAAATCCTGGAAGCTTGCAAATGTGCAGCCAGTACCCAAGAAGGGTAGTCGTGCTGATCCCTGCAATTACCGACCAATCGCCATTACCTCCATGCTGTGTAAAGTCATGGAAAGGGTACTTAACGGCAAGTTGCTGACTTACCTCGAGACAAACGATCTGCTCAGTGACCGTCAATATGGCTTTCGCCGGGGTCGGTCTACTGGAGATCTCCTAGCGTATGTCACGCACCGCTGTGGCGAAGCCATCGAGAGGAACGGTGAAGCGCTTGCTGTTTCACTGGACATCTCGAAGGCCTTTGACAGGGTTTGGCACGCAAGTCTCCTTAGCAAGCTTCCTGCATACGGCATCCCTGCTGACCTTTGTAGTTGGCTATCTGACTTCCTGAGTGAACGGTCGATCAGAGTGGTCATTGATGGCTGCTCTTCGGACCTCATGGCCATTGACGCCGGTGTTCCTCAGGGGTCTGTTCTCTCCGCAACCCTTTTCCTGCTTCACATTAACGACATGCTGCAACCCAGCATTGTCGGCTATGCAGACGACAGTACGGTTGTTGAGAGATATTTAGCTAGTGCAGGGGACAGCAGGGACGACATACATTCACAGAGAGAGGCCATGGTTGAGCGAGCGAACTTGACCCTTAGTCGCGTTTCCCAGTGGGGGGACGACAATCTGGTCAAGTTCAATGCCACCAAAACGCAGGCGTGTCTGTTTTCGGCAAAACGGAGTCCGTTCGATCTGACTCCTACTTTCCGGGGTGCATCTGTACCTATTACCGGCAGCCTAGAACTCCTCGGTGTGGAGTTGAGTTCAGTCCTCAACTTTGGCACCTTCATTGAGTCTAAAGCACAAACTGCGGCCAGAAAGCTGGGCATCCTAAATAAGGTGAAGCGATACTTCACACCTGGACAGCTTCTAAAACTCTATAAAGCTCAAGTCCGATCCTGTATGGAGTATTGCAGCCACCTGTGGGACGGCTCAGCCAAATACCAACTCGCTGCTTTGGACTCAGTGGAGCGCAGAGCCAGGAGGATGATTGGCGACAAGAAGCTAACGGCCAAGCTACAGTCTTTGGCCCATCGGCGGAAAGTCGCTAGTCTGTCGGTGTTTTACAGGTTGCACTTCGGGGAGTGTGCTCAAGAGCTACACGAACTTATTCCACCGTCCCCATTCTACCATCGGACTCTTAGACGCACGGCCGGTCTCCATCCTTACTTGGTGGATATTCCACGAATCCGCACGAAGCGCTTTGCTTCTTCTTTTCTTATGCGCACTGCCAAGGAGTGGAATTCCTTGCCGTCGGCTATATTTCCGAGCTCATATAACCCGGCAACCTTCAAATCAAGAGTGAACAGGCATCTTCTGGGCGAGCTCACTCCACCGTAGGCCACGTCTTTGCCTTTGGCTAGTCTGTGGTCAAGAGTAAGCCCATTTATAATAATAAAAAAAAAAATGAAAACGTCAATAGTCCGAGACTGAAATGGTGGAATTTTGACCGAGTTAAACAATGCACCTTTTGTATCAAAAATGAGGAAAGTAAAATACCTACAATTGTTTCTAAAATATTACGATGCCGGACCAACATTATGAATTATTTAATAGCTAAGAAATTAAGTTGTTTTTTAGAAAAAAAAATGTGTACCTGTGGAATAACTAAACATAAAGACACAAAAAAATTGGATGCTGAAACAGGACGTTAATCTGTGTTGCACATTACATTATTAATGCTGCGCAATTTCTACCTTAAGACAATATTTTCTAAATAAAATAATAACCTTCAATTCAGCGGATAAACCAAATCATTTCAAAATTCAACATGAATCCTTACCACATTTAAAATATAATCTACAAAACTCATTAACTCCCACCATTCGCGTTGAAGCACCAAACCAGGATCCGAGTATTCATACAGTTCTTTACTGACCATCCGTGAACCTCACTACCTTAGTAATAAAGCTCACAAATAGTAAATCAAAAGCGACGAATATTCTATATATACGAAAACTAATCACGGACGACATGAAACTTCTAATGTCCTCCTAAATTATACCGGTCAACTTTGCTCGGCGTTCGGCGGCCGAAAAACCACGATACTATCCAACATCTCAACGTGGAAATGACGGATGTCCTGCATGTGTTTTAGGACATAAGCTGTTTTGGTTTCAAACAACAGTTTGGCTAGCTGTCTCGTTTGAATAAGGTTTTTGGGGTTACAGACTCTTTACGGTTTTGTTTCTGTTGATAATCATGGTATCAATCATGTCAAAAACTAAATTTGAATTGGATTCAATTTCAAAGTTAGTTCCATGTTTTAGGTTACTTAATTCAAGAGGCTCTATCAAGCCAAAGTTCCAAGACAAAATTGTACAAAACAGCAGTCCTTTCAAACAGAAATGCAAGTCAGAAGACACGAGGCAAACATTTGTCCCCGTTCTCATGCTTTTGTTACCGCGCGCTGACTGCGCCGATTCCTTTATTCAATCATCGCCTCCTTTCGCCTTCACAATACCTTCGATTGCGAGTTGTAATTTTTGAGAAGTGTATAGTTTTGAGCAGGAAATGAAGTAATTACGGAAGTGTTAGTATTAGTTTCCTTGGCAGTTACTTGAAAATCGTGCCATTTTGACTGGGGTCATGTTGAGTTGGTTTGATACTTCTTGGAATAATCTACGTTGTGACGTGTATTTTATTAAAGAAATAAACTATTTGTGAGTGTGCACGGGAAAACGTCCCACTTTGTCGATTGCTATAAAGCCGCTTTGTCAGTTTAGTTTAGTCATATAAAGATACAAGTAATTCTCCCCTTAATGGTAACCGACAAAGTGGGACGTTTTACTAAACACACTTACATTTTTTGCAAACCTCGTATTATAAATATCATAATATTACAAAGTACGTAGTCTGTCTACCTCAAGTTTAACACTAAGGCCCACTTGCACCAACCAATTTAGTAAAGGTTTGTGGGCTGTCATCTGTCAAATTCCATATAAAACGGTGGGATAACCCTAAGGTTAACCCTCCATTTTACTTAAAATATTTTTTTATGTGCCTAAATGCCCATAATTATAATTTTGTAACATCTGCATCACTAAGGTTTGTTTATTTATCTCGTTCGCACTAATATAATGGCAGCAACTAATATTTAAGACAAAACCTAAATCACGACAGTGCACGAAAATAATATAATAAACACACAATAAAATAAAATAAATTCGTTATAATAAGTCATGATAAAAATGACAACCGGTCTGGCGCAGGCAGTAGTGACCCTGCCGGGATACCCCCATTTGCCAGAATTTCATTTGCCATAATTTTATTTGCCATCCTATTCAACAATCATAATATTGTTTCTCATAACATCTTATGCCATAATCATTGTTTACTATATTAATCTAGTGCCAGAAACTTTGTTTCCCATAAAGTCAGTTTCCATATTGTCATTTGTCAGAATCATCGAAATCCGTAATTACCACATTCCATACCATCATTTGTCATACAAATTAGCGTCCAGAAAAGTCAATTTCCATAATGTGCTTTGGCAGAATCGAAAACTACTATAATAGGTACTAGAAGGACTAGAGAATGAAACTGCTATCAGAAAGTAGGTTAGGTTAGGTTAGAACTGTGACCCCCTGGAAAATTAAACTGCTATCAGAAAGTAGGTTAGGTTAGGTTAGAACTGTGAACCTCTGGAAAAGGAAACTGCTTGAAAAGTAGGTTAGGTTAGGTTAGAACTGTGACCCCCCGGAAAATGAAAATACTATCAGATAGTAGGTTAGGTTAGGTTAGAACTGCGACCCCCTGGAAAATGAAACTGCTATCAGAAAGTAGGTTAGGTTAGGTTAGAACTGTGACCCCCTGGAGAATGAAACTGCTGGAAAAGTAGGTTAGGTTAGGTTAGAACTGTGACCCATTGTGGAAAATGAAATTGCTATCAGAAAGTAGGTTAGGTTAGGTAATAATATGGGCAACAATTAATATGGCAAAAATTGCTTATGGCGTTTGAATATTCTATGAAACCATATTATTGCACTTAATAATATGGCTAACAAATAGTATGGCATTGTATGATTATGGAAGGTAATATTCGGATAAACAACGAGTATGTCATATGATTTTTATGGTAAACAAATCATTCGGGCAAATGAAATTCAGGCAAGTTAGATTCGGGCAAATGAATATTATGTTAAATGACTGTCGGGCAAACAATAGACAACCGACCCTGCCTGCTGCGCCGCGGTCCCGGGTTCGAATCCCGGTAAGGGCATTTATTTGTGTGATGAGCACAGATATTTGTGCCTGAGTCATGGATGTTTTCTATGTATATAAGTATTTATATATTATATATATCGTTGCTGAGTACCCACAACACAAGCCTTCTTGAGCTTACCGTGGGCCTCTGTCAATCTGTGTAAGAATGTCCTATAATATTTATTATTTATTTATTATTAAAAGCATATTTATTCGCAATTTTATAATCAGAAAAGATAATGATGTAGGGTACGTGATAGTAGAACGTACCAAGTACAGAGGTACATCTGAAAATAATTAAGATATAAATATATTTGTAAATCACGAACACAATGCAATTACACAAGAATATAAGTAGGTAAATAAAGCAACTAAGTATATTAAGCAAAAGAAGCAGCGTAAAATATTTTTGAAGAAAAAATACCGTCTACAAAATGCCAAAGGAAAGGTGGAGAGGCAAAAGAGCTTTTATGGAACAAGTTTGGCGTACAGTGTCGCTGTGAGGGCGTTTATAGCCGGGGACGTTTCTTACAGCGGACATTTTATTTTGTTATGACTGAGAATTAATAATAATATTCTTTATTGTGCACATTAAGTAATTAAATACAACAAGATCAAACAAATAAGAAATTAAGAAACAACAGGCGGTCTTACCGCTAAAAAGCGATCTCTACTAGACAACCTTCGGGTAGTAGAGATTAACGGAGAAATATAATTAAATAATGTAATGAAACCAACCCATACTAATATTATAAATGCAAAAGTGTGTATCTGTTTGTTTGTCCGTCTTTTACGGCAAAATGAACTATCGTGATTTTTGAAGTGGAGATAGTTGAAGGGGTGGACAGTGACATAGGCTACTTTTGTCTCTTTCTAACCCAAACGAAGACGGGGGCAAAAGCTAGTAAAAGATAAATACATAAAAGTATCTAGTCGAAGACAGAGCACATGATACTGATAGCTTCCGTGCCCCTATTGGCAATCAAGGGGTTTAAATTGTGATAGTCCTGGGACAGGTAACTAGCCCAACAGCCCAACACCCACCACACAACCACACAACCACAATTGAACCCACATCCAGCAGTCGACTTCTACGATAACCATGGGAGAGAAATGGGTGGAGGAGGTGAAATCAGACGATGTTTAGCAAATATTTGTTACAACAATTTGTGCACATAATAAACAGGAATACTTAAGTACAATTTTGTTCCGAAGTTCGCGTATGGACTTTAGTATCATTATGATTATGATGAATCGTAGATGGATAGATATGTTTTTCTTTATTTAAAATACAGAGCGGTCTCCGAAAAATTATAGACCAAAGTGTAATGAATGAAAAAACAAATAGCATAAATCCATAATACTTAATATCTAGGAATCAATAACTAAGAAAAAATAAATAATTCAGAACATTGTTTTACAACTCAATAGAAATATCCATAATCGAGATTGAACTTTATCTCTTACTTATTATTCATCAGTCATAGTATCTCAAAGCATAAAACAGAAAGTACAAAAAGCTGAATTTACAAGCGGCTCGCTCGCACTGCCGCCTCGTCCCAAAGGAGGAAAAAACTGCACCAGCGGCGCGGCAAGCGCGAAACGTCCACAAGCAAGGCTGCAGCGATCTCCGTAGATATGCAAACCATCCTCCTTTGTAACATGATCTTATTGTGTACGCGATTCCCTAGCGCCGACCAGAATACGAAACAACTTATGTCGATTTAGAAATTTATTAGAATGCGGTCGATTTTTATTCGAAACGCGGAGCCGCGCTGCTGTTAGGTTTCAAATTCGAAAATTTACCGGCAACTTTTGATTTATCGTGCATTGTGCATTCTAAGGGTATACGCAACTTAGGCAGTATGTTGGGACATGAAATTTTCATGAGTTGATTTTGCAATTGAATCTAATGGTTCTTTATGAGAAACTTACACAAGAAACCTTAGCTTTTCTCTGACAAAACTCAATATCAAAACATTATTTCAGCTTTATGACGATTAAAAAAAATCATTTTTTTTCAATCGAATACGAATTACTTACATAGATTACACATTAGTAGGTGATGAGTATATTGTGAGTCTAAACATACCGTACTTCAACTGCCCTTGTAGCCTAGGACAGCCAGAAAATTTGAATTAAGTATGGGACTTAGATCCAACAAGCATCAGCACTCGTGTCATCTTCCAATGAGTCTATGTCTACTAGCACCTGCGTAATATGTAACGTTTGTGTCTGATATATTATAATATTAATGGCAATACAACACCTTCTATTTCAAATGCAAGCTTCAGAGAAAATTCCGAAATTCCAAAAACTGACCCGAACTGTAATCAACTGCAGACTATATACGACCTCTTTGCCGTTCATCATACCGAAGCAATTGGACGAAAAAGGAAGCCTTTGTCCTCTCTCATTCCCGTGTCCGACTCATGACAATGACAAGTCGAAGATTGCATCGACGGTTGCAAATCCCCTGGGCTCCGTGCCGAAATTGATCGGAGTAATTTGCTGGCGTTCGGGGCCCACCGCTCGCCGATTCATCTCGGGACTCGTCGAGTTATAGGTGCGAGCGGGTGACGTGAGATCGCGGGATAGATAGGCATACCTAAGAATTTAAGAACACCTTTAAGTATAATCTTTAGATTACCTACTTGTTGGAACTGCACTAAGTAGAGATGACAGGAGCTTGTGACGAACGAATTTCGTAGAATTTATTTTTATTTTTAGGAAAGGATAGTCTTTATGCTCAAATAAGACTTTAATTTAGAGTCTAAAAACATCAGAGTTTAATTAATATTTCAAGGTCTAATAATATCTTATACAATTAAAGTGCAATTCGCAGTGCAATGGATAATGGAGCTCGTTCATACTTAGACGGATCTGGATGTATGCCTGGTAGAATTAAGAATGACAGCAGCGCTAGAACAGCAGCCCATATTTATATAAAACCAACACGCGACTCGAGATTACCAAATATACAAATTGTGATATTGGACGCCTCTGTCCGAAGTTTTCTAGCATGTATTCAAGCCTCAAAGCACAACTCGCCATCAGCTCTCAAACTGGACTCCATATCACCAAATACAATTGCCAATGATCCATAAAACACATTACTCAAACGACACCCGATCGTCACACGTACGGGGAATAAAAATATACCAATTTGTTCCCTCGTCTTTGTCTCGTACAATTTGCGCTTTCGAAGCGGCTCACTTGAATTATTAGTTTTCCGTACGCTGTTCGGAGAAAGTTATTGTGATTTGCAGTTCCAGTTCTGTTTTCTTCGCTCAATATGAAGTGGGACTTAGAGAAAAATAAAATAACGAACGACACGAGAGTTGCAATGTTGCTGGAGGTGATTGAGTGGAGGAGATTTGTTCTGATGATATTAGTTACGACGAGTTACGGTGAAGTACGTGTGATAATATATTAACGAAAAGTGACTAAGACTTTCAGTGCCAAGGATGGAATGAAACCAGCGCCTTTGCAGCCGAGACTACTTAACCACAAACTCTGAGCCTGCACGTTTCGCATAATAGCTAAAAAGTACTTAGTTTTAATGAATACATATATCTATCTATAGCAGCCTTTAAAACGCCCATATTCGGAAATAGGCCTCCTCTCCATTCCTCCACGCTTGTCGGTCTATTGCCATCGGCATCCAGTTATCGCCAGCTAGTTGGCAGATGTCATCTCTCCATCTAAGGGGCGGCTTGCCACGACCGCGGGTGTTAGCGCTCGCCCAGCGACTATGGTCCATCTTGGCGATGTGCCCAGCCCATCTCCACTTCCTGTGTCCAATTTCCTCCACCACGTCTTTAAGTTTTGTGACCTGCCTGACCCACTCGTTCCTTTGAATGAATGAATGAATACATAATGCAGCCTAATAAAAAATAAATTACTAGCAAAAATTAATGCTATAATAATAATACCTAGATCGTATTATGCTTAAACATAACACTTATTATTTACATTTGTGATAGACATTAGGTTAGCTTTGCTTTCCATATTCATAATTTCCAAACACTCGATGACTCGTTCAATATTTCATATTAGATTATCTCCCCCGCTCCAATACTCGTCGAAGTAACATTCTATCGCCGCAAGCCACAGCAAAAGTTTGCACCCCAAAATGATATCGATCATCAAACAAGGCAGGTTTTTAAAATTTTCAATTCCTCGCCGTTTCGTCGCTCCATGAGACGCTGGAGGAATGAGAAGAATAGACATGAGACGGGGCGTCAATTTCACGAGAGATTTCGCATACAATTCTGTGCAGCATAGATAGCTACGTCTTATATGTACGTTTCTAAAGGAGTCTTTCATTCGAGAGCAACCGTTTAGCTGTGAACGGTGGAATTTTTATCTTTAGTGGAAAAATGGGAGTGAATTTTGCCGTCGGGATGAGATTGGGTAATTTTCCCCTGTGTTCAAGTGTATAACGACTTTGCAGTCTTGTTTTTAACGCTGCCACTGGTTTTAGGTCGATTTATATTTCAGTCGAAAAAGCGTGTAAATGGATGGCAAAAAGATGGAATAGAAATGCAGGATGTATAACCAGAAACATCGTATTTGAAGTTACTAAAGTCAGTTTGAAGCGTAGTCATACATATTTGAAACCTGGATGTAAATTTACATTTCTTCTGAGATCTTTGCAATAAAATCTTCAAATGAGCAACACTCGATATAGGTATGTGTATGCTGTAGCTCCAATTACCGAATACTCGAGGAAGGTATTCTCAGGTAATGTATAATTTTGCTTCGGCTCACATTCATCACTGAGGTCTTTGGATGAGGCTTCCATACTAAGGAGGAATCCATACTAATATTATAAATGGTAAAGTGTGTGTCTGGTTGTTTGTCCGTCTTTCACAACAAAACGGAGCGACGAATTAACGTGATTTTTATAAGTGGAGTTAGTTGAGGGGATGGTGAGTGACATAGGCTACTTTTGGTCTCTTTCTAACGCGAGCGAAGCCGCGTGTTGGATTTGCCATTATAATGTTTAATAATTGTAACATTTTAAGGTACGTTTCTCTCAAACATTTAAATTTATGGCAATAATGTCGGTAGACAAAGAAACCGGGTCGGTCTGGCAAGTTTACCTGGACTGGTTATAAAAGGGACTGCTCGTCGGCGAGCAGTCACTTTTAGTTCTACCAGCGCCACGAACAGAGATAAGTACCTTTATCTGATTATATCATAATAATAATAATAATTGTCTGAATTAATTTATGAAATTATTTGAAGTACCTTAATCTGATTATTTAATAAATACCTGAATTTATTCAATGAAAATTGTCTGAATTAATTTATGAAATGGGTTAATGAAGATGTAATTAAAAAGTTAATGTTTTAGTGTTTCGTTATAAACAACTCTACAACGCTGTTTATGTCTGATTATTTAATAATAATTACCCGTATTTAACTATGAAAATTAATTAATGAAAACTACCTGAATAAATTGATGAAACTGACTAATGAAATTGTAATTAAAAATAAGCATATTTTACTATTTCATTATACGTAACTTAATAGTAACCATGTTTATGATTTTACTCCCCTGTTGAGTATATTTTGATGTGTCTCTAACGAGTAAATATATAATTGGTGTCATTGATTTATAACCAACGCAGTTTTATTATGTCCCATATTTGCCAATTGAATTACATATTTAAATTTATCCCAAAAACAAATTTAATTAGGATCGCTTAAATGGAGAATTGCCCGAATTGTAATACAAATAAATGTTTACAATTATTTTATCATATTAGTCACTTCAGGTCATATGACATTTGGGTAAAGCTAATTTGTTCTTTGGAAGTTAGTTATTTCGTCATATTAGTAGTCACTATAGGTCATATGACATTTGAGTAAAGCTAATTTGTTCCTTGGAAGTTAGTTACCTCTCTTGAAGTAAAAACGTTGATTATTATTTTGGACAAAAGGCTGCATATTATACCCGTTTAACATACTCTGTCGCATAATTGAATTGATATGATCTCTCAAACAAGCATAAAATAAAAACGTTTCATTATATAACCAAAATGCTAAATTCAGAAGTGGGATACGTTTTACCTAGCCATCTTTTAACACTGTGAATTATTTCAGAGATAACGAATTGAAATCTGCTGACCAACTTTCATACCACCATTCGGAGTGAAGTTTCTTCGGGCTGCCGATACCACAACATTGTGCTTCCTACATTTGGTCCTACTAACAGCGATGATGGGGCTGCACGGCCGACGCATGGTGCACCGATTTCGGGACCTTCTGAAAACCTGAATGGACTGGCGTTGTTATGATCATTAAAGTCGGTAAGGCCCTGAGGGCTCTGCATTATCATGTAAAAAATCTTGCTTTGAAGAAATATTGTTGTACCCACTGTGTTTTAAACTGATTTTGTTTACTTATTACGGAACTGCAGTTAATCGAGCTAGTTATTGAAAGAGCTAGTGTTATGATTATGACATCTTGAATAAATAAATTACCTCTTATTAGATCATGTTGTTTAAAAGAAAAACAGTTAAATCCTGAAGAAAGGGTATAAAAGTCAGAACTGAACAATACAGGTTTAGAACAATACTGGTTTAGTTTCTTCCTTTGGGAATAGATTATATTTTGTTAATGACATAATTCGGTAAACAAGTTCTTGTTGTAAAGATTGTATTACGACACTACTGATCCGGAGTGATCCTATAACTGCAAAACAATATTTCGATTTTCGTATGGATATAGGGTCTAAATCTCTCTATTGACCAACGTTTATTTTATTTTCCAAAAAATATTTTTAGCTATTTCTCTTGAGAAACACTAATTTTAAAAACACTAATATATTTTTTTTGTTTATGTATTTAGCAAAGTGGCAGTTTTCACTTAATAAATAAAAATTTGATACTAATAATTGACTCAAGATCGATGTTTTCAAGCAAATATGTACGTTTCAAAAATCGTTTTTATTTTTTTTTAATACTCGCTTTTCAATTGTCCAATATTTGTTTTCGCTTACATTTTATAATGATTTTGCCATTGTAATGAGATACAAAAAAATTGGCAATCGATATGTGATTTACTTTAGGTGGTTTCGTTGTTTATTTCACTATACTATACCAAAAACAAACAAATTAGTAAGTAATTAAACCTGCCTACCTACAAAAATGTCAAATTTAAAAGTAGTATATTAGTGTTTTCTTCAGATAGTGGCATGGCTTCAAAGTGAAAGTTATTGGTTTATTTAAATACAGTAGTTTAGTTACATACTTACGTTGTACATCATAAAAAAAATAGACACAAAACTTGCTGCTAAAAATGCTGTGCTTATTTTAACCTGTTCCTGCCCACCATGTAGGTACAGTTTGAGGTATTTAAATTTAAACCAAATTATTTAATAAATATGGTAGACTTTCTTTACCTACCTAATTAATAAAAAAAAATAGATTCAAAACTTGCTACTATAAATGCTGTGCTTATTTTAAGAAACGCTTAAACGTTTGTATCCCGCACTAACGTATTTCAAAATTATTTCACCAATTGCGGACCAATAAAATTTACTTTTAGTACCCAACAGTAATGTTACACACACATCCCTATTGGTTTGAATTCAATTAACATTAAAACTTTTTCCAAGTAGCTGTTACTTCGGACAAACTACTGATCTGATAAATGATAAATCTATTTATCATCATTGCGAGTATGTTTACAATTTTGTCTTCTCTTTTCGTTGAGAATAACGATTAAGAAAGTGTCTGAGATTTTAATTCTACTTTCACGTTTGTGTGTCTGTTATCGCATATCTTAGGCTCAAAAACGAATAAAGTTTTATTTATTTATTTGAACTTTATTGCACAAATTAACAATAACAAGTACAAATGGCGAACTTAACGCCTTAAGTCATTTTCTATCAGTCAACCATTGGCCAAAACAGAGATAGTCTGGTGGGCGCCATTAAAAAAGCCAGTATGAGATTTTAATGATTAAATACAAGTTGATTCTATTATAAAATAAACATATATAGATACAATAAATGAACTTACATACATATTAATATATACGTAGATAAATAAATGGACCTAGTGCAAATAAAGGCTTACGCAACTTGCTTTATAAAGAGAGTTTACTCTGTGCTTGCCTGGTTTTCGAGTTTGGGTAGATTATTATCTACAAAGAATTTTTATTGATTTCCGTTAATATTAGGGGACGGTTCTTTAGGTAAATTACAATTAATTTCTGTAAGAAAATATTGTTTTTTCTCTTACTGTTATCGAGTTATTCAGGGAATGAATTTAGTGGCTCAGTAAGCGTAGTAATAAAGGCTGCCTTTGTAATTCCTTATCATTATTTATTGTTACATGTGTCGTCATTTACTTGAGACTGACTTTATTGTTTCTACGGGTCTCTCACATGATTGACAAATTTATAATGTATGAAAACGGTTAAAAAAAACCTTTTTTCTAATTTAATAAGTGATTTGCCGAGTGGTTCCTGATAGGGATCCTGGCGACTGTCAAATTTAACAAAAAAAAAAAGTGTTTTCATATCAGCGGGTTCGTTTATACGAACCAATTATTAATTTGGTCTCCCAACAAGAAAGTCATTATTAAAAAAAGGAAAGCAAAAAAAATAAGATTAATAAATTAAATTATGAACAATAATACAAATCTCACAGAACAAGATTCTGCAAAAAAAAGGGTCACTAGGTAGGTACTTATTCATCTTTCATGCTGAGTAGAGTACCTACGGAAAATAGTGTGAATAGATTCAAATAAATAAGATTCTTTGGGAAAAGGGACCATTTTCAAAATATAACTGTATAAATAAGTGGGCGATTCTATATGCTTCTTTTCCTGATTATTCGTCACGTTTATGCTTTACTTCTCAAGATAGCTCATTACATAGTTAATATGTGATACTGTAATGTTTAATAAATATATTAGGTATACTATTTACTGAAAACTATTGCTGATAAAGCGTTATTTACCATGTAATAAGCTACGAAGAAGGGAAGATGAGTTTTCAGTTTGTACGGCATTTGCATCTTACATGACATGCCCTTCATAAAATATTATGTCGTTAGGTCAGACTGGCCGAGCTGTTTGGAAGATATAATAATATTCACACTTGTTGATTGATCGTGAAGTAATCAGAAATAAATATATAGCTCGATTAATTGAAGTCCTAGGATATTGTATCTTTTTAACCGACTTCAAAAAAGGAGGAGGTTCTCAATTCGACTGAATGTTTTTTTTTTTTATTTTTTTTTACAGTACAGTACAAAGATAAAAACATTTTGTGATAAAACTTGATGAAAGATATACCTATCGATGATGCTATATCTGTAAAGAAAATGTAAAATAGTATACAAAATGGTAAATGGCCATATTAAGTGCTGATTATCTTAAAGCATTCCGCAAAAAAAAACTGGCTATATTTATTGTGTACTTGCTATACTGTTACATTAATTTAAGGTTACAATAACTAACTAAAAAAAAAGGTAGCTTTTTTGCCGATTGCTTTAAGTCCGGATTAGCCGTGTTGGATATATACATATGTAATAAAATGTGTAATATATATTATATACTATGTATAATTGACAACGTTTCAAAATTTTCAGTGTCCCTAAGTCGAAAACCATTTCGAGATATAATATTAATATAATTTTTTTTCCCGTATTTTTATGATAACAAAAAAATCTTAAAAAATAGTTTAATGGGGATGTGACCTCAATAGCTGATTTAGAGCTGTCACTATAACAAAAGAAACTTCCAGTTAGGAAGTCACTTGAGTTTGACAGTGACACTTGACAGTCAGACATACCGGACTGTTTAAGCTGAATGTTAAAACTTTTTTTTTGGAAATTATTTTGTCGTTTTCTTAAGTATATGAATCAACACATGTGAAGTCATAAAGCTGTGTCTTCTTAAGCTCTTTCTACTCGAAGTAGTAATAAGGGACTTTCTCATTAAAATAGCAGTTTTTGGAAAAATAAAAAAATACGTGTATCTTTTAGTATTGAGTTCTTTCAAACCAAACAATAAAAAGTAATACTCAAAAATATGAAATGTTGTCAATTGTATATATACTGCTGGTCGGTTATGTGTCTGATGATTGCTTGACGTCATGGTGCAGCAGGTGACGGAGCTTTCATGCCAGGGCACATAGCTACAAAAATACTGTTGGTCGGTTGTGTGTCTGATGATTGCTCGACGTCATGTCGCAACAGGTGACGGAGCTTTCATGCCAGGGCCCACAGCTACAAAAATACTGTTGGTCGGTTGTGTGTCTGATGATTGCTCGACGTCATGTCGCAACAGGTGACGGAGCTTTCATGCCAGGGCCCACAGCTACAAAAATACTGTTGGTCGGTTGTGTGTCTGATGATTGCTCGACGTCATGTCGCAACAGGTGACGGAGCTTTCATGCCAAGGCCCACAGCTACAAAAATACTGTTGGTCGGTTGTGTGTCTGATGATTGCTCGACGTCATGTCGCAACAGGTGACGGAGCTTTCATGCCAGGGCCCATAGCTACAAAAATACTGTTGGTCGGTTGTGTGTCTGATGATTGCTCGACGTCATGTCGCAACAGGTGACGGAGCTTTCATGCCAGGGCCCATAGCTACAAAAATACTGTTGGTCGGTTGTGTGTCTGATGATTGCTCGACGTCATGTCGCAACAGGTGACGGAGCTTTCATGCCAGGGCCCACAGCTACAAAAAAATGCTGGTCGGTCACAAGTCTGATGTTTGCCTGGCTTCACGGGCAGCAGGTGATGGGGCTTACATGACAAGGCTTGTGGCTACTTAGTATAAGAGTAAGATTAAGATGTATAACTATGTAAATACTTTTGTACTTCGAGATCGAAGTACTTGTCAGTATGGCCGTGTTGGATTTGCCATTATAATGTTTAATAATTGTAACATTTTAAGGTACGTTTCTCTCAAACATTTAAATTTATGGCAATAATGTCGGTAGACAAAGAAACCGGGTCGGTCTGGCAAGTTTACCTGGACTGGTTATAAAAGGGACTGCTCGTCGGCGAGCAGTCACTTTTAGTTCTACCAGCGCCACGAACAGAGATAAGTACCTTTATCTGATTATATCATAATAATAATAATAATTGTCTGAATTAATTTATGAAATTATTTGAAGTACATTAATCTGATTATTTAATAAATACCTGAATTTATTCAATGAAAATTGTCTGAATTAATTTATGAAATGGGTTAATGAAGATGTAATTAAAAAGTTAATGTTTTAGTGTTTCGTTATAAACAACTCTACAACGCTGTTTATGTCTGATTATTTAATAATAATTACCCGTATTTAACTATGAAAATTAATTAATGAAAACTACCTGAATAAATTGATGAAACTGACTAATGAAATTGTAATTAAAAATAAGCATATTTTACTATTTCATTATACGTAACTTAATAGTAACCATGTTTATGATTTTACTCCCCTGTTGAGTATATTTTGATGTGTCTCTAACGAGTAAATATATAATTGGTGTCATTGATTTATAACCAACGCAGTTTTATTATGTCCCATATTTGCCAATTGAATTACATATTTAAATTTATCCCAAAAACAAATTTAATTAGGATCGCTTAAATGGAGAATTGCCCGAATTGTAATACAAATAAATGTTTACAATTATTTTATCATATTAGTCACTTCAGGTCATATGACATTTGGGTAAAGCTAATTTGTTCTTTGGAAGTTAGTTATTTCGTCATATTAGTAGTCACTATAGGTCATATGACATTTGAGTAAAGCTAATTTGTTCCTTGGAAGTTAGTTACCTCTCTTGAAGTAAAAACGTTGATTATTATTTTGGACAAAAGGCTGCATATTATACCCGTTTAACATACTCTGTCGCATAATTGAATTGATATGATCTCTCAAACAAGCATAAAATAAAAACGTTTCATTATATAACCAAAATGCTAAATCGCGCGCAAAAACTAGTAAAGGATAAAACCCAGCAACTGATATAATCCATGCCCTAGGTCACAGATACTGTAATAATCTGGTATTACACGTGGAATTAGAGGTAACAGAGTTGGTAGGTAACTAAAACATTCACATGGCTGTAAATATCATGCAATGGATTTGCTTGTTTTACGATCTCAACTAAGCATAAGTCGAAAAACAAACAATCCACACACAAAATACAGAATCTGAATCTCGAATGTTAAATAATTTCAAGGTACATAAAAGTATTTGACTAATAATTCATCTTTCAAACAAAAAAAAGGAATCTAAATCACTTTACCCGTCCGAAAGCTACGATGCCACAGACAGACACACAGAGACAGGCAGACAGACACGTCAAACGTATAACACCCCGTCAAATTTGTGGGGGGTTAAATAGTGACATTCAATAATCTATTACAATACAACCTTTAAAATTGGCACAGAAAATTCTTTGAAATAGGTATTTAACAATTGTGTCGCTTAACTTCAAAACTGGGTAAATCCATTCTGCTATAAGGTTGATTATCGTTCAGATCATATTATATTTTTTTATATATTCATCCTTAAATCAGAATGGATTTACCCAGGTTTGAAGTTAAGCGACACAATTACAAATTAAATAACTTTGCCTGCTTTGCTTGTGCCTGTGTGGTGACGGGGTGCCTGTGTGGTGACGGGTTAAGAATTTCACCACCCCCTTTCTTCCCGTGGGTGTCGTAGAAGGCGACTATGGGATATGGGTTAAATTGTGGTGTAGGTGAGAGGCTGGCAACCTGTCACTGCAATGCCACAGTTTCGTTTTCTTTTAACCCCTTATTTGCCAAGAGTGGCCCTGAAGCTTTAGTAGTTTCATGTGCTCTGCCTAGCCCTTTATGGGATACAGGCGTGATTGTATATATAATATATATATATATATATATATATATATATATATATATATATATATATATATATATATAAATAACTTTGGCAGAAACAAATGCGCATCCAGAATGAATGTACTACACCGCTACATGCCCCTATCAAACGCTCGTTTGCACAAAGTATAGACTCGGAGTACCAACGCCTCCAACAGCTTTCGAAACGCTTCGGTCCCTATTCCCTAACGAATAAAAAGGATTCAGAAAGGACTTCATGACTTTTGTTATATCGTAACGTTTTTAGAACCGAGCCGTGCGCGTTTTGCGAATATCCAATACCTTTTGGTGCCTTTTAGGATCGGTTGTTGAATATGAATTTTAACGGAGACTGGCCCTTAAGTGTGGTGATTCCACGTGTAAGTAAGTAAGTTTTATCATGCAGAACGAAACGACTGCGAGCGATTACTACACATTTTCAAATTAAAAGAAAAATGGAAAAAATCACCACCATAAGGCGTTACAAAATTGAGGGAAAGGCTTGGAATGCTTGGATAAATTCGCACACATCTAGCAGGCCTCCGTGGCATTAGTGAAAGATTGCTCCGGCAAAGCCACAGGTCGCAGGTTCGTGTCCTGCTGAAGGTGTGCACTTTGCTTCTTCCTTTCTTCTGCGCAGTGTCAAGGAGTGGAATTCCTATATTTCCGAGCTCATAACCCGGAAACCTTCAAATCTAGGGTTTTATGGATTGAGGTCTTATGGATGGATGGGGGATTTTTATGGATGCCTGTTCACTATTTAAATCAAGGGTGAACAGACATCTTCAGGGCAGCTCCCTCCACCGTAGGCCACGTTTTTGCCTTTGGCTAGTCTGTGGTCAAGATTAAGCCTACTTATAATAAAAAATGTGAGCGTTTTTGCATTTGGCTACGCACACTGATTCCGTTACCTACGTTGTCTCGGTTATCGTAGGAATATTTACGCAGCTCCGCCCACGTCTTAGATGCCGACCTTGGTACCTCCCGCATTGCAGATCCCGACGGCTATACATTCCGTTACATGACATGGACTGAGGCCTAGAAGGTTATAAATAGTTAATGGCCTTGGCAATTTTCCGATGGACGTTTAGGTAGAATTGAAAGCTATACTTTTTACATATTTTATTTAGAAGCCAAATTGAAGCATAAAGGATACCCATAGTCGTATAAGTATTAATACAACTTCTGTTTAAAATACTGATTTAAGTACATTTTTTGACGATTACAGAAACTAAAGAGAACAGTTTACTTTGCACGGCATGGGCGAAACATTATGTGGAGTGTCATCAATTATGAACCATTTCTATGAAAACCAGTTTTAAAGACAATAGGTACTTCGTTGTATTCAAATCGGCGCAAAATTCACTTAGACGGACTATTATGTGTGGTACCTAAAAATATCTTACCTAAATATTTTACTATAAGTTATACCAATATACCTAACCACACTGCTTACATTTTAGAAGTAAGGATTTTATTGAGAAAATATAAAGATTTTTGAAACTTCAATCACATTACAAGCAATAAATGTCCCAACACCGATACATTAATCATGCTTCAAGTCAACTCAGTCAGTACAAGCTCACTCGAATGAGCTAAAAAATCTAAGCCCCTGCTTGAGCCAACATTTCTCAATAGCCTCGATTAAACCGTTTACCGTTCACCTGATGAGGTCATTAAGCTAATATTGATCACCCTACTGGGATTAGTCGACGACAAATTGTCCAATCAGCGGACAGGTAATTGATTTTGAGCACCTAATATCGGACACTGGCTTCGTTAGAATTAGTGGGGACTTGAAAATTTCGGTTAGAAAGACTCTGCTACGTAAATTGATTATTCTGGTACGCTTGAAAATCTTGCAGCTTTTTCTTCTAAAAAAGCTTGTGCTTCAGATAACAAAGAAGAATTAATTTAGAGCTTCGTATAAAAACTGTTTAGTTTAATCGTTAGTCAAAGTCCAAACTGCCAGTGACAAAGAAGAATGGTCGAACGTCACTATTTGCGGTACACATTGTAACGAGCGACGGCGAGAGGTTTTTGCGAGGATATTAAATGGCAATGATCCAAACAACACGTCCTAACAAATGGCGAATAATATACTAAAACAATTTCCGATCAGTTTACGGATGCTGTATGATGGTGGAATCAATCTAGATGATCCGCTAGTTCTTTTAACGTGCGTCTATAAATATTGGATGGAAGGATTCAGATGATAGATGATGCTGTCACGGCGAACAACAAATGCATAGTTTAGTAGCGCGCGCGGCCGATTTTCACTATGACAACGGGTGTAGAAAATTGCGGCAGTTTTTATATATTCTTTTTCCCTTGTTAAATTCATTTTGATCTGCTGGAGAGATCTTTTTTATATTTAATAAACCTTTCGTTGAAACCTTAACAAGTAAATTTATTCAGTTCTGTAACAAGACTGCGGTAAAAACCTCAGCGCTCATAAAGCCAAAATAATCCACTAACAGTGGCTTTGCGCAAAGGTCGCCTAAGCAAACTGGAAGGATGAAACAATTTGTGTGCCCTAATCAAATAAGTGTAAAGGCAAATTTAAAATTCCTGCCCAAAATTTGCATAATGACCCTCCTAACGAAACGACTCAATCTGGGCCGGAGAGGGCATTTTATTGTTATACGGGAGACCACCGGCAGTAGCGGGCTCTTACCGTTTTCATTTTGGAAAGATCACCCTTATGCGATCTTTATGAGTCCGGCGAGCATGATTATTGAAGTGATGATTGCGAGAAATTTTTATTGTTATCGTTTGAAATAAAAATGCGAAGTGCGCCGTATAACGGAGCCGTGGATTCAGAGCACGTTTATGAGTATGCGTAACGGCCAGGTTTATAATTAAATTATAGCGTTGAAAAAAATTCTTGAATATATACTATTGATGTATTATTATAATATTGGGTTGGTAAGAAAGTAATGAGCGAATCATAACCAATATTGTAATTTTTATTTAATTTATTATTTTAATCATTTATCAAAAATATAACGGCCTTCGTTATCTACTACTTGTCTCCATCGTTCTAGTAAAGAATGAATAGCATCGGCGAAGAAGTTCTTAGGTTTAGATTAAAAAAACTCAGCTATGTACTGTCCTAGATGGGCTTGATCATCGAACTTTTTTTCATTCAAGGCATTGCTTAGCGATCTGAACAATGCGTAATCCGTAGGTGCCAAGTCTGGAGAGTACGGTGGATGAGGTATCACTTTCCAACCTAGCTCCCCAAGTAACAATTCCTGGTCCTATAGTGGTCGAGAGCACCAAATTAAATCACATTGAATGGTCCTATAAATAGTCTATATTGGTACTGTAGAGCCGATTTGGCGCAATTATGCAGCCATTTAGTGATATAATAGGGCTATAGCAGTATCATCCGTGACAATTTCTGGTCCTATAGTGGTCGAGAGCACCAAATTAAATGACATTAAATGGTCCTATAAATAGTCTATATTGGTACTGTAGAGCCGATTTGGCGCAATTATGCAGCCATTTAGTGATATAATAGGGCTATAGCAGTATCATCCGTGACGTTTAAGGTCTATAATGGTGATGTGATGATGACTATTGTGCTAATTTGTTGACATAGAGGACACAGTAACGCTATTATAGTCTCAATTTATGCTATAGTAGCATTTGAGATTCCGTTATACAGGTTTTTTGTTCTGTAATAGCAGTTGCCGTCCCTTTTAATGCGAATGAATGAAATTTCTAAAATAATTTAATGTGTAATATTTAACAAAAATTGTTCTAAACGAGGAACTTTATGAAAAGTGGCGTGTGAACTTGTGAAGTTTAGTGTCAATCAAAATAATTTGGATTTCATATAATTCCATCATTACTGCAAAAAGGTATGCGATGGAAATTTTACCGTTAAAAGAATATTAGTTTAATGGAGTATTTTAAGTGCGCCCTCGATTTATACCTGTTTTGAATAAAATAAATAAATATAATTTAATACAATAAAATTATTGGCACCATAGTTTCTACTATGGATCCAAGAAGTAAAACATACGCTTTTATAGTTCGACTATGTCACTTATCATACGCATTCACTGCCATAAGCCCGCCATTGTGGATTCAATTAGGGTTGCATGAGACTTTAACTATGATCGAGTTTAACTTATAAGTTCTTTATATAGAAAACAATATTTGTTTTCAATGTTTTACTATAGAAAGATCTTCTAAACAGTTTTTTTTTTATAAAATATATAGTAAACTCAGCTATAAAGCTATTGTGTTTTAAAAGAGATACCGAAACCATTATTCCACAGTTCTGTGATATAAAAGAGTCATTGTGCCGTATACGGCGATGAGATATAAAAGGCATTAGAAAACGACTATTAACGCTTTTCAAAGCTATATAAACGTATCCTGAAAACTTCATTATACAGCAAAATAGCTCTATAATGGTATTCATATCACTACTACAGTGTTAAATACTGTAGCAGTGTTTTCCAAAGCCACTATATCCCAAAATAGTGGTATAGTTAGGTTTTAATTTCTGTTAAAATACGACTACTAAAAATACTATAAGCGGCTTGTTGGGAACCTTAATAGCGCAAATTGATAGCATAACAGTGATTCCTAACACTATTATACAATAATATTGTTCTTTAGTAGGTTATTTGATCCTGTTATAGACCAGGCCTATAGCGGCTCTATAAAATGGTGATATAAACGTTTACATCTCTTCCTAATAACACCTTTTAGCTGTATAACACAACAACTATAGCGGCTTGTCGGGAACCTTAATAGCGCAAATTGATTGCATAACAGTGATTTCTAACACCATTATATAATAATATTGTTCTATAGTAGTCATATTTGATCCTGTTATACACCAGGCCTATAGCGGCTCTATAAAATGGTGATATAAACGTTTACATCACTTCCTAATAACACCTTTTAGCTGTATAACACAACAACTATAGCGGCTTGTCGGGAACCTTAATAGCGCAAATTGATTGCATAACAGTGATTTCTAACACCATTATATAATAATATTGTTCTATAGTAGTCATATTTGATCCTGTTATACACCAGGCCTATAGCGGCTCTATAAAATGGTGATATAAACGTTTACATCACTTCCTAATAACACCTTTTAGCTGTATAACGCAACAACTATAGCGGCTTGTCGGGAACCTTAATAGCGCAAATTGATTGCATAACAGTGATTTCTAACACCATTATATAATAATATTGTTATATAGTAGTCATATTTGATCCTGTTATAGACCAGGCCTATAGCGGCTCTATAAAATGGTGATATAAACGTTTACATCACTTCCTAATAACACCTTTTAGCTGTATAACGCAACAACTATAGTGGCTTGTCGGGAACCTTAATAGCGCAAATTGATTGCATAACAGTGATTTCTAACACCATTATATAATAATATTGTTCTATAGTAGTCATATTTGATCCTGTTATACACCAGGCCTATAGCGGCTCTATAAAATGGTGATATAAACGTTTACATCACTTCCTAATAACACCTTTTAGCTGTATAACGCAACAACTATAGCGGCTTGTCGGGAACCTTAATAGCGCAAATTGATTGCATAACAGTGATTTCTAACACCATTATATAATAATATTGTTCTATAGTAGTCATATTTGATCCTGTTATACACCAGGCCTATAGCGGCTCTATAAAATGGTGATATAAACGTTTACATCACTTCCTAATAACACCTTTTAGCTGTATAACACAACAACTATAGCGGCTTGTCGGGAACCTTAATAGCGCAAATTGATTGCATAACAGTGATTTCTAACACCATTATATAATAATATTGTTCTATAGTAGTCATATTTGATCCTGTTATACACCAGGCCTATAGCGGCTCTATAAAATGGTGATATAAACGTTTACATCACTTCCTAATAACACCTTTTAGCTGTATAACGCAACAACTATAGCGGCTTGTCGGGAACCTTAATAGCGCAAATTGATTGCATAACAGTGATTTCTAACACCATTATATAATAATATTGTTATATAGTAGTCATATTTGATCCTGTTATAGACCAGGCCTATAGCGGCTCTATAAAATGGTGATATAAACGTTTACATCACTTCCTAATAACACCTTTTAGCTGTATAACGCAACAACTATAGTGGCTTGTCGGGAACCTTAATAGCGCAAATTGATTGCATAACAGTGATTTCTAACACCATTATATAATAATATTGTTCTATAGTAGTCATATTTGATCCTGTTATACACCAGGCCTATAGCGGCTCTATAAAATGGTGATATAAACGTTTACATCACTTTCTAATAACACCTTTTAGCTGTATAACGCAACAACTATAGCGGCTTGTCGGGAACCTTAATAGCGCAAATTGATTGCATAGCAGTGATTCCTAACACTATTATACAATAATATAGATCTATAGTAGTCATATTTGATCCTGTTATAGACCAGGCCTATAGCGGCTCTATAAAATGGTGATATAAACGTTTACATCACTTCCTAATAACACCTTTTAGCGGTATAAGCTTATAGAGCTAAAAGGTGTTACTGGAGGCTTTTATACGACAGGCGGTCACGCCGAAAACCTTTATACGACATCTATAGTAGCTTTTGGCGACGAAAACCAAAATTATAGCACTAAAATGTTACTTGGGTCCAATAGCTTTAGCCGAGTCTCTTTTGCAATGTGTGGGCGAGCATTGTCGTGTAAGAAAAAAACTTTAGCATGCTGTGGACGATTCTGACAGATTTTTTGGTTTAAATTTTCAAGCTGATTACAGTATACTGATGCGGTAACAGTCATTCCACTTGGTAGGAGTTCCCAGTGAATAATACCATGAATATCCCACCAAACGGACAACATAACTTTTTTCGGGTGAGGCTCTGTTTTTGGTGCCTCTATTCCTTTTTCGTTTGGAGCTAGCCACTGACGTTTGCGTGTGTGATTTATATATAAGACCCATTTTTCATCTCCAGTGATAAGATGGTCCAACCAGTTGAATGTGCGGCGAAATGACAGAAGTTGTATGCAGATATCGGCACGGCGGTTTAGTTGATCTCTATCAAGTTCGTGCGGTATCCAAACACTGTATTTGTAGTTTTTTCCCAACTCGTGTAAATGTGTTTCTATGGTGACGTGAGAGCAGCCTAACTCGGTAGCAAGAGTACGACTCGTTAGCCTCGGATCTCCTTCAATTAAGGTTTTTAATTTGGCTACATAAATCTTCACCGGTCGACCAGACTTAGGTTGATCTGATAATGAAAAGTCGCCACTACGAAACCGCTGGAACCATCGTTTCGCCGTAAACCCAATAACAAGAAAAGCTCTTAAAGCGTTTACATAGAGAAGTTTGATATAGATTGGTATAGAGCTGCGCCTAAAACAATCAAAATCTTCACAATTAGCAACGCAAATCCAAATCAAACGCAGCGCCAGACTGACCAAATAATGAGAGCAGTGTAAAGTAAATCAATCCTCGTTTGGTGTTTCTAAACCTATGGCTGCTGTTGCAGTTTGTATTCATGTTGGTACATAATAATATCAAACTAGTAAATACTGCCTAATAACCTCATACAAATATCGAATACGACTAATATGAGAGACCAAGTAAGACCAAGATATCGTCGCCGCGGGTCCGCTTTGACAACTAATCCCAAGATTTGGCGTAGGCAATAGTTTTACGAAAGCGACTGCCATCTGACCTTCCAACCCGAAGGGTAACTAGACCTTATTGGAATTAGTCCGGTTTCCTCAAGATGTTTTCCTTCACCGAAAAGCGACTGGCAAATATCAAATGACATTTCGCACATAAGTTCCGAAAAACTCATTGGTGCGAGCCGGGGTTCGAACCCGCGACCTCCGGAACGAAAGTCGCACGCACTTACCGCTAAATATCGCTGGGCGGATATAATGGAGGCTGATGATATTTGTGTTTTGGCGTCAGCGAAATCTGGCGTGAGATGGTTATATAGTCCGAGAAAAGTGGCGTGTTTTTAGGGTTCCGTAGTCAACTAGGAACCCTTATATTTAGTTTCGCCATGTCTGTCTGTCCGTCCGTCCGTCCGCGGATAATCTCAGTAACCGTTAGCACTAGAAAGCTGAAATTTGGTACCAATATGTATATCAATCACGCCAACAAAGTGCAAAAATAAAAAATGGAAAAAAATGTTTTATCAGGGTACCCCCCCTACATGTAAAGTGGGTAAGGATTTTTTTTTTCATTCCAACCCCAACTTGTGATATATTTTTGGATAGGTATTTAAAAATGAATAAGGGTTTACTAAGATCGTTTTTTGATAATATTAATATTTTTGGAAATAATCGCTCCTAAAGGAAAAAAAAGTGCGTCCCCCCCCCCTCTAACTTTTGAATATGTTTAAAAACTATGAAAAAAATCACAAATGTAGAACTTTATAAAGACTTTCTAGGAAAATTGTTTTGAACTTGATAGGTTTAGTAGTTTTTGAGAAAAATACGGAAAACTACGGAACCCTACACTGAGCGTGGCCCGACACGCTCTTGGCCGGTTTTTTCTATTGGAGGTCAAGACTCATTTTGGGTCATTACGCCAACCAAGTAAGTTACTAGTAACGTTCTTACAAGCGAGATGAGATATATTATACTTTTTTTTTTTTATACTACGTCGGTGGCAAACAAGCGTACGGCCCGCCTGATGGAAAGCGGTCACCGTAACCTATGGACGCCTGCAACTCAAAGGGTGTCACATGCGCGTTGCCACCCCATTAGAAACTTGCACATTCCCTTTTTATATCACGTCGATTTCTAACAAACATACAATCGGCCTGATGCTTTGATGGCTGGCGAATGATTATTTTTATCTAAAATGGCACTCGCTATAATACCAGTTAGTTTCCTGGAGTGAAATAGGTTTAAAATATATTTAAAGTCACATACAGGTCGAACGCGATTAATTAACATTATTTTTACCTTTAATTAATCGCGTTCGACCTGTATGTGACTTTAAATATGTGTACAAAGCGCGAGAACTTAAAGTGTTAGGTTTAAAATAACTTGCAAAAAACTAATTTTCATGCTATTTTCACAGAACTTTATCAGTCTTGAATATTTACTAGTCTCTAAAACTCATGGAAATTGTTATATATTGATACGTACAACATAAACACGGCTGGCATATTCTAAACTCTAGTTAGGAATTCCAGCAGATATTAATATTAGTATCAGGTTACTGTAGATGAAGCTGATTCTGGCTATTATGGATTTTAGTATTAACTGTAAATGAAATCTTCATTCGGCTGAGCTGCGTATGGAAATATTTAGTTTCAAATATAATATTAACTTTTAGCATATGTATGTAGGTATGATTGTAATGTGTGTGTTCCTATGTACATATTTAGTTACAAATAAATGGATTAACTTTGTATTGTATTGTAGGTATATGATTGTACTTATTTATGAATGTATATTGATCGATATAGTATTTAGATAGTGACATCTATTTAAATTTCTGTTTTATTTTCCGCACCAATTGTTTCTGTTTGGTCCAATGGTTGACTGGTAGAGAATGCATTAAGGCATTGAATTCGCCATTTGTACTATATGCTGTTCAATAAATGTCAAATAAATAAATATATAATACGTATATTGCTATAAAAAAATGTTTTTATCAAATTTTTTTGGTCATATAATTAATTGTCTTGGGCGCGATAGTTACCCATGAAATAAAATTATGAAAACGGATTATACCGTGGTCATAACTAAAATATACTTATGATAGTATTTTCAAACAATTAATCATTCATTTTTATTACTTTACAGTTAACGAAATGGTCCACAAAATATTTAAAAAAAAATTTTTTTCTATAAAACTTTACAAATATGCCTTATCATAGTTATCATCAAGCCGTTCGCTCCTGTCATAAAAAAAACATACATTATAGTATTTTTAAACTTCAAGGAATTTCAAGTTGGCTGTGCATGTGCATATAAACATTTTTTTTTTTAATTTTTCATTATTCAAAAATATTGGACTAAGGAAAATATTTGGTCAAAGATTTAACATTTTATACAACTGGGTTCAGTGTAAAACATGCCGTCAACTCTATTCTTGTTCGTCCGAGCATTAGCTAAACTGTTTCACCTTAAAATTACTTTACGTCTTTGAGAATGAAGTTCAAATTTCAGGAAACGTCGAGATAGGATTTTGGGAGAACAAGTAGTCAAAATGTTGGGTATGCTTGGACTAACACGTCTTAGTTAGAAAATTTAGAAATTTACTATTCGCGTGGGTGACCAAAGCAAAAGAGAATAGGTACAGTCAAAGATAAAACGTACATCAGAACCATATAGAAAAAGGTACGGTGGCCTAGATGGCGTTACACCTGTGGGGGACGCTCGACTAGATGACGCTAATAATAATATTTGACATTTTAACACATATCAAGCTAACAATATGGGCCAAATTGTCAAAACTGAGGTTTAAAAGTTTTAGCTTGTGTCGAGAGATGGCAACCTATGCACTGTGATTACATATTTTACTTTCACAGTAACTCTCAATAACACTTGATCCTCTTTGGTACAGTCAACCAATTTGGAATCCTAGGCCACTATAGAGTAGAACCTTTGAGCAGTAAACGTCAATGTGACTTTTATGGCAAATAGAACACGGTGTTAATTAGAATAAGCAAATAGTCCGCCTGTGGTCCATTTTATAATAGTGACAATGAGGAGACACATGCTATATAACAGATGGCGCCACCTTATTAGTCCATTGCATAGATAAATAATTTCATACGTGATAGCGATAAGATATATTTTTTCTCTCTCACATATGAATGATAGTCCCATGCCTATACTTGCCATCAAACAAACTGACGACCGAGGCCTTATTTTTTTTATAGGCACGCACAGGCGCCATCTGGCGGGATAAAATGTCAGTGTGCCTCTTCATTGTCGCCCGACAGTGACACCTTGCCGTTCATTGCCTGTCCAACAAGCAAATATTGACGCTGAGTAACAATGTTACTTATCAAACCATACAATTGTCAGTGTCAAGTGTCAAAGTCACTATAGTGAAAGAGCCCATTGATATTTTAAAACGAGTCTTTTAATATGTGGTTTTTGGTGTACATTTGAAGATCTTTGTAACTGCCCGGGGAGCTAAACCTAAACCACTTTGCTTTGCTGTTTGTATGACCGGGTTTCGGATTAGAGCCCCGATTATATTACTACGAATATTACAATTTCGGAGAACTTAATACCGATCTGCAATGCTCAAAGTAACACATGAATTCAGTTGAGTTCCTTTGAGAGCACTTGGATGATTTTGATATACAGGGGGTTTTGTGTAGCACGAGCTAATAATTAAGACGATACAGGAGGGGTCAATTCTCCATACAAACGCTCTCGACTATTTCCTCCCTGGTTTTTGAAGATAGAGCAATGATTTTTTCAACACAAATTATTATTATTATTATCTGTGTCGGACGGTTTTGATTTTTTTTATATTCTTATTTTTAAAGACGCTAGCCCATCAAAAATTTCCAAAAACGGCCTTTTTCATTATGGCGCAAAAAAGGTGTGATACTCAAGATTGGTAAAATTTAGCCAAAGAAACTAAACGGTCCGACACAGATTACTTCATTGTTATTCAGATTCTCAAATTTCGTTTCGATTGATTAAGTTATGAAGGAGGAAACAGTCGAGAGCGGAACCTCGATTTTAAAGATTTTTTTCGCGATATCTTTTAAAACTGAGTTGTTCTTAATGGACAATTTTTTTTTCGATAAATCTAGTTAATAACACTAGTATATTTAACTAAAATTCCCAAATTGAAAAGGGTTCCTCCTTTCCATTTTAGCATTTTCGCTCCTGGGGGCCGATTTTTGAATCTCACGGCGTTCGAATTCAGAAAATTGTCACTGAAAATAGTAGGCAATTTCGGTGACAATTTTCTGAATTCGAACGCCGTGAGATTCAAAAATCGGCCCCCAGTAGCCTTACCATGACTTTTTTGAGTTAAAAAATACGTTACGTTTTCAGTGAGAGTTACGGAAAATGTATGGAAAAACTGAACAGCGCTCCAAGCGGAAACGCTCACGTACAAAAATTTTCATCGGTACCATAAGTTATCAACGTGTTTACTCCGAGTTTTCAATACGTTCCTAACTTTACAGCTAAGGCGCTCTCTTTCTGATTGTATGAAGTCAATAGAACCAGAAATATTTGACAGTCTCTAGTGAAAACTCAATACTTTACGTGAGTAATCATTGACAGTCACTAGCGTAAAAGTAAACCACCAATTCACTGTGATGTGTCATTATTACTGTCAAATTATATAACAATCCCACAACATTTTCTCGTTTATATTTGCAATTTTAAATACAATTATGACTAATATGTATTAATTTATAATATTACGTGAAATTCAAGAACAGCTTAAATGTACCAGTTAGTCAGTAGTTCGATAAAAAGATAAACCAGTGATGAAACCAGTGTTTGATACTTTTACAAAGGTAATGAGTTATATTTATTCATCATTTTGTACTGTTTAGCTACAGTTGAGATGATTATATTGGTTGCTTTCAGAAAAAGAAGATATTATTGAAAACAATATTTCCATGCCAGCCGTATGGTAATCAGCAAACCCAACGTAGAAGATTGTTCAAATTGATAATGATTGAGGCAGTTAAGAATCAACTGATTACCTACAGCAGCAGGCAGTACCAATTCATGGGCATGTTAGTTCCTCAATGCACAATACTTGTACCTGTAGTCACCATAACACCATATCTCGTGGGTATAATTATATTAGAAGTGAACCAAAGGAAAATACTTCAAAAAAATTATCCTATTACTGAAATAAAGTATCTCATTCTGTGACTTTGTTTATTTTGTAATATTCTTGAGTAACAGGCTAAGTATTTAATAAATTGATGTGAAACGAAAACTAAAAACCTAAAATTCAGCGTTTTAGTACATATCAAACATCAATTACAACGACATCGACATAGGTAACGACAGTCTAAGGTAAGGTATAGAACTTTTGAAGGCGATAAGCCATTATGGGGTGTATATGAAGATTATAATTTGATACAAAAGTGAGTAGAAAAAGGATTTTGAAACAAGTAAAAATTGTATCTAATTTTTTGGCAGGGCACGTAGCCAAATGCACAAACGATTACGATTAACATCGTTATCGTAGCTTAGCTATCTCTATCACTTTTCCGTATTGACATGACAGAGCTAGACTGAATTTCGATCGGCGTTTAGCGCATAGATTTAAAGTCCATGGTTCAGCGTCAACGATTGACATTTCAGCTAAGTCCTAGTGTCAAAGTTGACAAAGCTATTTTTTTTAATTTATTGGGAGCATTGGCAACTTGGCAATCAGCACAAACATACAATATTTAATACAACATACAGCAGAAGAAACAATTACAGGAATAACAATTACTTTGTTAATCATAAAAGTAATATTGCACATATTGAAATGCTAAACTTATGACTATTTAGTAACTACACAATACAATGTTTTATGAATGAAAAGAAGTATTTTTGAACAATTACAAATTATTTACAAAGCGCCAATAGTGTGCATAATAAATTCATAAATTATAGGGTTTATTGCCTACAGCCTTCAAGTTCATTTCCCGGTTCTTTGCTTGGCGGAAAATCCCAACAAACCCTAATAGGGATAGGGGTAAGGTTAGGGATAGGGATAGGGGTAATCGGTCGGCAATCGGTAATTGTAAGCGATAATGCGAGAAAGTACTTTTTACCCACCGACAATAGTGCCCAGATACGGAGCTATGTGAGTTCTGTTGTACAATATGTAATTTCCTCAGTGTACATAGAAAACATACCTACTCGTACCTACTACCTACGCTGTGGTTGCTGTGTAACATTTGTACAACCACTGCAAGCATTTCTTTTTTTAAAACAATAGTAATATGAGTAATTGAAAAAAACGCAGACAAACGTCTGCATAGAAACCTACGGATCCAAATGAAAATTTTATTATTTGTATATGTTTGAATAAGAATTCTTTTAGTACGCGAGCGAAACCGCGGGCAAAAGCTAATTCTATATAAGATGCTATGTACCCTTTTTCTGTAAAAAATATTTCTATTTCTTTACTACTCAAGAACATCACAAATAAACAAAGTCAATTAATGAAATACTTTATTTTAGTAACAGAATTATTTTTAGGAGTTGAGGTTTTTCCTTTATTGGAGCACTTCTATACATATACCTGTGATGATCATGGCCAATAATACCATTAAGTGCATCGCGGAACAAAAACACCTATAAATTGGTACTGCTCTCCTCTGTTGCCCTAAGGTTTTGAGTAGCGTAACTGCCAGAGTGCCACAGTATTAATATCAATTGAACCATCTTCCATGTTGACTGAATACCATACGGGTTTGTTCGGAAATATTGATTTCAATCATAGCTTCCGTCATCTTTCTGAAACCAAAAACTGCTTTGAGCAATATAATCATCTCAATTGTAAATAGTACAATATGATGGCCAAAAATAACTCATTACCTTATTTGATTTGTTCACTGGTTTATCTTTTTATTCAATTTTAGCTAATCTTGAATTTCACGTAATATTATAAATTAATGCAATATGTTAGTCATAATTTTATTTAAAACTGCAAATATAATTGTGAAAATTCCGTGTGATTTTTGTATAACTTGACAGAAATGTCACGTCAGAATGACTTTGCCTATGGTTTGAGGCCTACTACCGAATACCGAAGTTATCGACATGTGGACATGAGTCTCTTTTACTCTTATCAGTATAAAGTGAAAGAGGAAGAATCCCTCAGTGCGTATGTTTCGAAATTTGCAGTAGACCCTATATTGACAGATTTCGATAGGTAAATTACATTTACTTATGATTTTAGTTCCATCGCGTAAACACCAGAGGCGTAGCATTCGCCTATAGTTCTTTCTCCGTTTATTGATAAACTTAGAAAGGGATAGAAGCAGCTTCTTTGGCGTGAAGTTAGGCACAATATATTGTAAACAAACGTAAACTCACTTACTTTCTGAGTAAAGTAATACAGCTCTCACTTGGGCAGCCCATGGTAACGGTACAGGAGCGTCTTAAAACACAGATTTACTCCTTAGTTAAAGATGGGTTTGTTCAGCAACTTTTAACAATTATTAAGACAAGTTTAGTATACATCCAATTTTTTTCATACAAATCATATATCAACTGATATACCTACAGTATGTCATGTTCGTAATAAATAATGTATTTTCATGTTTGAAGAACATAAAAGATTAATAAAAATCTGGATATAATTTATTTATGAAAGTCTCTAAAGAAATGTCGGATAGTTTATGGCCTACAGTATAATATATTACTCTTGATACAGGATACACCTGGTATACTTATTAACCAAGTAAACCATATAAATACATACGAACAGCACTTCCCCCAAGCGATTACAGACTAGAGCACACAGTCATAGCCGTAGTAAGTTGTAACAGGACAAGTTACTGCCGAATATATGACAGATTTTGAACATTCCAACACGGTACCCGCAAAGAGAATTAGTAAGAGGAGTTAGTAACTAGGTATTAAATATCTCGTCATTGCTATACGTGGTGATTTTATAAGTACGTAGTAAGCTTCGCCTCAAATTGTTACTCACGCCACTCGTCTTTTTTGACCTCACTTAAGCGCCAGTTGCATAAAATACTATTAACGATAATGTAACAAAAACCCAGCATCATCGAAACGCAAGCCGAACGCCCGCCGGCGAAAAGATCCGACGAAATATAACCCAAAAAGCAAACATTTGAATAACTTTCAAAGGGAAACTTCGACTTTATTTAAATAAAGTTACCGCGCAGAATATAGTTCTTGGAGAAATTAGCAAAATTGTAGGTTTTTCGTTAAGTTTGAATTAGTAAACCGAAGTTTGTAGCGACGCCTCACCGGGGTTATTAGCGAGGAACTTTCTTGGTTTGTACAAATTCGTGGACTCTTTGTATAAATATTACCTACTTTGAGGGAAAAATATTCGCTTAATTGAATTGGAGTGAGGTTTTCAGCGGTGTAGCAGTTGAAAAATATAGTTTTGTAACTAACTTTATGTTCGTAATTTTTGTTTTGATTACCAATTATCTTATAGAGCGTAATAATTGTTCTACCTACGTAACTTTTTGTTTGTATTTTAGTTTTGATTAGCAATTATCTTAAAGAGCGTACATTGATCTATAATTAAATTGTCATCGTGCTACTGAATTCTCATCAATAAGTTTTGAATACAATCCATACTATAATATTATAAATGGGAAAGTGTGTGTGTCTGTTTGTTTGTCCGTCTTTCACGGCAAAACGGAGCGACGAATTGACGGGTTTTTTTAAGTGGAGATAGTTGAAGGGATGGAGAAAGACATAGGCTACTTTTTGTCTCTTTCTAACGCGAGCGAAGCCGCGGGCAAAAGCTATTATTAAATAAAAGAGGTAAATAAGTAACTACTTTTGTGGCTTCCTCTGGTTTACCACTGATGCTTATTGCACTGAATCTACTTATCACTGGCTCAATCCGAAATTGCTTCTATGATTTTACTTCAGTAAGATAACCATCTGTCAGCGTCAGTAAGTGGGCAGACGTGATAAGAAGGATTTCACTTATGAGTATTATTACACTGATCGGTATCAACTGCTGTTTTAAAAACTGCTGTTTTTTCTTATATACGGTGTTTCCGGTATCACTCAAAACCTCAGACACCCCAACTGATTTTTATTTTTTTAAACTCATCTAGAGTATTCATCTTTTAATCTGATCCTTACTTTTTTTTTAATTGAATTTTTAATTTTCTGTACAGCTCTACTTGACTTTTAGCTCTACACTCAATAAAGTAATTGCTAACTACCATCATAAACCATAACACTATTTATTTGTGTACGTTACTGCAACGACATAAGGTTTACCAATAGACAGCTAAGATGTCACTGTAAAACACTTTAAAGCTTTGTCACAGTAAACTTCAAATTGGACAGGTAATCGCAGTAAGCAAATAAACTCAATATTCAAAATGACAAGGTTGTAATTAGGTACGAGTTCAATTTGTTATGACTTATGATAAACATTCAGATTAAACTGACAAACAACGTCAAACTAGTAGCAGAAAAATAATCATCCAAGTAACCCGCCAGTATTAATACCCCTAAATACTGAAAAAAGGTAAACGACCTCTTAGCAATGCGATATACACAATGTTGTATTACGAGTACAATAGAATGGGCACGTAAAAAATTATTAATAATACTAATTTAAATAAAAATATTACCCCCATCAAGATATAGCTCAATCGATTCTACTCTCGATTCTGAACAAACTGTTTTCAGGTTTTTAGTGTTAAGTGAAACACGGTGTATATTCACCTCTCTGTAGCCATTTAGATGCTTCGCTTGGTAGTCGGCCTTGAGTTCATAAACACTTACCTGAAACAAAAGTAAACATCATAAATATGTATTCATAACTGCCAGTTTAATAAACAACACAAATTCAGTATTTACTATGGTTAGCCAGCAGAAACTGGCCGGTTGCCATTAACAGCGTTTGAAACTAAGCATACAATTTAGAATTCATTTGATTATCCTAGAGCCTGGTTCAAATTCAATAACGAATATTGCGAAATAATACTACATTATACACAACATATGACGTAATGAAACGAAAAACGTTGTTGCCCTACCTGACACTGCTTGAATAGTCTGTTAGAGACTTGAAGGCCGATGATGATGATGATGATGACGTAATTAGAATATTGCAAACTGATTTAAAGATTCGAGTTTGCAATATTCTTACGCTCCGAGTTACAGAAAATGTGTTTCATTAATTTTTCAATAAAAAAAATGTTAAATACATAATATAAAAGTTTATTTTGGTACAAGGAATGTTATAACTTCCTCGAGGGAAACCGTTTCTACAGATCTATTTCTAGTTATTAATATTCAAAACAATAAAAATAGAACGAGGCGTGAGGCAGGGCGATCCAATGTCACCGAAGATTTTTATAGCAGTACTAGAGGCGATTATTAGCAAGCTGAATTGGTCTGGCCGAGGGCTGCCAGTTAACGGTAAATACCTAAATCACCTAAGGTTTGCCGACGACATCGTCCTGCTCTCAGAACGTTTTACGGACCTGGAATATATGATACACACTCTACAGGCTGCTAGTAGAGAGACAGGGCTAGAAATAAATCTCAGCAAATCAAAATTAATGACTAATAGTACGGAAAAACCACTGTATATCGATGATACAAAAATGGAGTACGTTAAAGACTACATATATCTCGGAAAACAAATATCCTTTGACATGAAAAATATTGAACACGAAGTCGACAGGAGAATCAAGATCACCTGGAACAAATTCTGGAGCCAAAAAGAAGTTCTCAAGAGCACGTCAATGCTTAAATTCAAAAAGAAAATCATGGATTCATGCTTACTACCATCCCTCACATACGCAGCGCAAACTTGGAAATTTACCAAAAATATTAAAACAAAAATAACGACATGCCAAAGAAGTATGGAGAGAAGTATTACTAATATTAGAAAAATCCAAAAAATCAATCACAGCATTATCCGATCTAAAACCAAGGTGATAGACGCGCTACAGTACGCAAAAAAGCAAAAATGGAGATGGGCAGGCCATGTCGCCAGGATGAAGTCGAACAGATGGGCGAAACAAATAACCATATGGCCAGGACCGCAAGGAAAACGTGCTAGCGGAAAACCATACACGCGATGGTCGGACGAGATAGATAAGGTGGCAGGAAAAAACTGGATACAAAAAGCCCAAGACAGATCCAACTGGCTTACTCTGGAGGAGGCCTTTACCCGAGAAGGGGTTCTTGCAAACAAATGACGTATGGAACTATATTTGACATAATTAATTATATGTAATAAATTAGTAATTATAATTATAATAGACCGAATTTAAATGAAATTAATATAATCAAATCTTTAAGAATTATTGACGTTGTAAGAATGCAAGAAATAAAAGGCTTTTTTATTTTTATTTTATTTTTATTTTATTTTATAATATTCAAAACAATCATAGAATATTTAAAAAAATATACCTCATCACTTTTATCAGCATCTAAACTGTTTTATTTTGAACTAGCCTTTGTCTTCGCTCGCGTTAGAAAGAGACAAAAAGTAGCCTATGTCACTCTCCATCCCTTCAACTATCTCCACTTCAAAAATCACGACAACTTGTCGCTCCGTTTTGCCGTGCAGGACGGACAAACAAACAGACACACACACTTTCCCATTTATAATAATTATTAGTATGGGTTACAATACTAAAGCATTATAAAGAAAATAAAACCTCCGCCCTAGTTAAGTTCCCGACTTTTACATTACTTCTAATACCTAAACCAATCTTTTTTCTGAACACAACCAAATTGGCAGTTCGCTTTAGCCATTTTATTACTCCCGTCACTTAAGAAACGTCGTAACGAACAAGTATCCTGGACTAAGATACGTCCTTTCGCAAGTAAACCGCTGACCGCCGCTCCCTTGAGACTCTCCAAGAAGAGTTTCTTACGCGAAAAGTGTCCATTATAGTTAGTATAGTATTTATCTTTATCAGGTCAGATTGGGCGGATGAAGAGCTTTTCTATTTACTTTGTTTAAAAAAAAACCTGTAACTAAATAATATAATGCTTCGATTTAATGTTTTCTTTCAAAAAGTCATGATTTTATAATTTCTCAGTTTACATTATTTTATTCTAGTGATTTAAAGCGCTCGTGACGCTTTAGATTCCTATATTTGAGCCAATAGCAAAGATATTTTGATATCATTCGCTTAATTAGGTTGCCGTGTGGTGACGGGTTAAGAATTTCACCACCCCCTTTCTTCCCGTGGGTGTCGTAGAAGGCTACTGTGGGATATGGGTTAAATTGTGGCGTAGGCGAGAGGCTGGCAACCTGTCACTACAATGTCACAGTTTCGTTTTCTGTCAACCCTTTATTTGCCAAGAGTGGCACTGAAACTTGAGTAGTTTCATGTGCTCTGCCTACCCCTTCATGGGATACAGGCGTGATTGTATGTATGTTGTATGTATGTATGTAATTAGGATACCTAGCCAAAGACTATAATTACTCTATAACTCTTCCGTATTGGCGCTACAGAGCCAGACCACAGTATAAGAAAGAGTACTATCGTACAGTATGGCCACTCTCGCTCCCCGCTGAAAGCGCCGCCCACCCCCTCGGTTACCTCACAGTTTCCGCCAGTCAAAAACGCGAACAGTCGACCTGTCATATCTCACTCATACAAGCATGGTACGCGTTCACCTACACGAGCTTAGAATGTGTGCTAGGAACGCGCCTCTTTCATATATTTGATCGCCAGAGTCCGAGACGTGACCAGACTGAGTTTTTATCGCCAGTTAGCGTCAACAATTTTATTGTCAGTTCGACTAGACCGGCTGGTATAAAAAGTGAAAATTTTCGTGCCTCATTAAAAATGGTCCTTATATATTATTTCGAGCAATATTCTACTGATTATAAGAGTACTAGCTTTTGCCCGCGGCTTCGCTCGCGTTAAATTAAAAAATTGCGGAATGCTCCAAACGTTCGTTGTGAAAGTTTTTTCACCCTCCATTTTAGGGAATTAAGGCGTTAGAAAGAGACAAAAAGTAACCCATGTCACTCTCCATCCCTTCAACTATCTACACTTAAATATCACGTCAATTCGTGGCTCTGTTTTGCTGTGAAAGACGGACAAACAAATAGACACATATTTTCCCATTTATAATATTAGCATGGATTTAAAGAAGATGTAGCGTCTATTTTTAACCTCCGACGCAAAAACGAAGGGGTGTTATAAGTTTGACGTGTCTGTCTGTCTGTCTTTTTGTCTGTATGTCTGTGTGTGTGTGTGTCTGTCTGTGGCATCGTAGCTCCCGAACGTAGAACCGATTTAGATTTAGTTTTTTTTTTGTCTGAAAGTTGAGTTAGTCGGGAGTGTTCTTAGCCATGCTTCATGAAAATCGGTCTACTATGTCGCAGTCGGGGGTTTTTTCAAAATTCTAATTTTGTGGTTAGGTTAGGTTATACTGTAGGAAGCTAGTTCACCGTTAGACAATATTTACCCTAACAATATCCCTGTCTACGGCGGATAGCAAAAACAAATGCAATTTGCGTTCGACGTTCAAAATTGGCGGGTTCCGTCGGCCATTATGGCTTCACCACAATTACGGGGTAATTGAAAACGCGGGTCGTTACCGCGTGACGTCACGGAAAAATGGCGCTTGTAATCGCCGGGGATAATATACAATGGAAGCACCTTGTGATGGAAGAGATTGTCAGGATTTGAAGCAGTGGCATTTTCGTGGCCGTGTTTTTGTCACTTGGGTTAACTATTGTTTAACTTTCGCAAAATACAAAATACAAAATACAAAATCATTTTTTCAGCAAATAGGCCACGGGGGCACTTTTACATGTCAACATTACAGAGTATTCATTAAAGTTAAACAAATGAAATTAATAGAAATATTAACTAAAAATATTAATCATAAGCAAAGTAGCTATACACTGATATAGAATTAGAGATGTATAAAGTCTCTAAATGTCATATTATTACTAACTATAATCAATACATAAAGAAAGTGCAAACAGATACAAAGATAAAAGAAATCTATAATACTTCAATAGTTGTAAAAGACTGAATATTACAAGTAAAAATATTATACTTAATCAAATAATCCATGGAGATGTATAGCGTCTCCAAGAGTCAAATTTTATAAAATTAAAATATTTAAAAGTAAAAACCTTTGTCAAATAATACAAAAAAAAAATACAGAAAATGAACAGCTAAATTACACATTTCAAGAGATGTACAAGTCTCTAGTTGTCAATCATTAAAGAACAAATCAAGTTTACAAATAAGGGCCAATCAAGGTTACAAATTAAGTTTAAAAATATAATCAAAATCTCAGAGATGTATAAGGTCTCTAAGTGTCCAAAAAACTAACATTAACTTAATCAAACGACAACAAGGTCATTAAAGTAAGGAATATATCTATTTTAAAATAAAATATAATCAAAATCTCAGAGATGTATAAAGTCTCTAAGTGTCCAAAAGCTAAAATTAACTAAATTAAACGACAACGTGATGGTCTGTAGTGTCATCCTTAAGACATTACTTACTTAAGTTTAATTCTTACAAGAACCGAATGTAGTGTCTCGCAATCCGCTCAAAAGTAAAGTTAAATAATCTAACAAAACATGTGGCCCAGGTAAGCTTGAACAGACCAGTCTCCACAAACAGCACCCGTTCACCCGCACGTGACAGACATTGTGACAAATGACAGCCGTCCGTCCGCTGTAGTATTACTATAGATTTTTGATGATAGGATACCTCTGAGACATTTGGGTCATAGATACAATTTTATATCGTTATTTTTTGAAAGAATTCGATCCATATTCGCTATTAGCATCGCTAGCAACTATGACATGACCATAAGATTGCAGACGTAGTACATTTCATTTCATTTTCCTTCGTATTTTCATGGAAACTCAGGAACGTGTCATGCTATTTTAGTCAGTTTCAGTACAAAAAGACAGTACTAACGTTGACCAAACAGGCACGACAAAATAAATACGAACGTTTTCGTGAAGATCAGCGCATCTCCTTCTATCGTTGCCGTAAAGGATTGTAGGAAAGTTAGTCAAAAAAAATTTGTAAAATAATATGTTTATTTTGAGACACATACATTTCTTTTCTAGCTACTTTGTGCACATGTATTAGGAATATTGATTATACCTTTCCATTATCTGATATAGATATGAACATTCTGAAGTCTAACTTCGAGTGATCTTTCCTTCAAAGTTCAGTGTCCGAAAATTCGTAACAGTAATGTAACAAGCAACCGAGTCTGTGACGAAGCGCGGGTATTTAGCAAACGCTCATCTCGAGAGCTGCCAACTAGAGAGTGGTCCGATTCATCAGCAGACGCGAATTGTAATTTACAATAGGCTAGTTTCCTATACTTAAGATGAAATATTTTATGCAGTGCCCGAAATAAAACACCACCTAATTAGAAGAAAAATATGGACAGTAGTTATGTATGTTTAAACATAATTTATATTTAATAAGCCAAAGAGTACCATTGATGGTATAGGTCTGGGCTCAGGCAGATCAAAAAGGAGATGGTGCAACGACCTGGAATTTTTTTATCCCAACTGGTGAGGAAATTCGAGTGATAGGGTCGAGTGTTAGGGTAGAGGGGAGGCCTCTGCCCAGCAGTGGAACACTAACGCAGGCTAATTAAAAAAAAGTCTAAGAAAAAGATATAATGTAAATGAATAGACCGTGACGTCAATCCTCATTATTTCATAGTAATTCCATATTAGCAAATCGTTTTGACAGTTTATAAAAAGAAGCTGATTTGACTACTAGGAAACTAGCCTATTATCGAGCAACTTTTGACACCTCAGTAGGGAGCCTAAGCAATATCTTACAGTTCACATCGTTTTTTGTGAAACGTGCATTTAACCGTACTTGTAACTCACGACACTCGTATGAAGAAATTTGACACACATAGTTACAGAGAAATCTTGCACATCGCGATCCATTCTTATGTATGGATGAGTCACTAACGTACGTGGTTTATATGCTACTTTACTTCGGTAGAGTGTTGCTTATAGTATTGTAACATACGTTCAAAAATAAATTGCTATATAAACACTCGCTTGAAGCTTCACATGATTATCGACAGTCAATGCTTCTAAAATATGAGTAAATCTCACTGCCCATTGACTCCAGGGTGCCTAAAATATATTTGTTATAATACTGTTGAAAATCATCTTATTTCAATTTAGAATACTAATCAAAAAGCTTTTTCGCTTAGGCTTTATCTCTATCTATGCACGCAACCAAAAACCTAAACTATACGGAATGATTGTGAAATCAAAATCATTAAATTTATTTAAAAATATCGACATTTCTCATGGCCTACACCACCCCATCCAGATACAAAGGAGACGGATGCGGTCCCCCCACAAACTTCGCTGGGTCTAGCGAAGGGTTTAATTGTGCGCGAGACGCTGCAAAAACGCAACTAAAACGCTCTTCAAACGATGACTGCCCCACTTTCGCGACTTTTGTGTTAAGGTAATTGCAATTTCAAGTTGCTAATGTGTAGATGGGGTTGAAATTGTCCGCGGGATTACATTTTGTTTGTTAATAAAACTGTAGAATGAGGTATTTAAAATTAGCCGAGTGTTTTAGGAGATTTTTAAAGGCACTCCTTCTGGTATTACTGGCGGTCTAGCACAACTTGCTCTCTTGCCCGCGAGTCCATACGTTTGATGTATGGATGGCCGCAAGTTGTGCTAAGCGCCTGGTTTCCATAGAGAGCGGTTATTGCTTACCATCCGATAATATGTCTCTACTGGTCAGTGTCCATATCATAAAAAAGATTAATAGACAATTCGATTGTAAAAAGTCGAATTTATCATCTTTAATTCTTGAATAGTTTACGAAATATAATTTTATTTATATTAAATCATTCGGGGACGAAAGGTTACAATTATGGGTTCAGTTTTTGACTGAAAATTTAATCATAAAGCTGCTAATATCAAGAGCATATACTCACTACCATGCAAGTGGTGGAGACATAATAATACTATCTGGCTAAAACAAGCCATGTGTTTTACGATTTACGAGTCTTGAACATGCCTAAATAAGTCCGACTAGAAAATGACATACATACATACAATCACGCCTATTTCGTAGAGGGGTAGGCAGGGATCAAGGATTTCCATTTGCTGCGATCCTGACAAACCACTTCAGCTTCACACACTTTCATAACGTTTCTCATACACGCTCGTCGGTTTCGAGTTCTTCGGACCTGGCCTTTTTGCAATATTTCCCCGATTTGGTCGCGAAAAATTCGCCTAGGTCTTCCTCTTCAAACTGACCTTCTGACTGGCTAGTAAATTAGTTTGTTCACATTCACCCCACAGCTACGCGCGTAGTTCTACATGGCGTCGTAGGCGATAAGATGAACTTCGCGGTAGGTGCGTAGCGAAAATGCTTCGTAGACGTAAAATGACAACGTGATTTTTTAGCACTGAATAGGATAGTTAAACCCAGTAGGTACGTATTTGACGTCCACGGGTAAAACGCGTAATTTTTAACTCACACTAAAATTAAATGTAGAATAAAGACATCACTTATGAATACATCTTAAGTACCTATAAACATCATTTTACATATTTTTGTGTATGGCCGTTTGTTTTTTAATAAATAACATATAAATATTGTTTATTGGACAAGTTAAAATTTGTTCTTAAGGAGAACTAATTTAGTGTCTAAAACAAAGCGCTACATCTAAAATAGATTTTAATTATTCCAGAAAGGCGTATATATTTCTAAAAATTCACTAAAGAACGTCAAGAATAAAAGGAAAGCTTATATAGTTGGATTTTTCCTTAGCAGCTATAAATCTCGAGCGGGGACGAATTTCTTGAAAATTCTCCTCCAAAGTGACTTTTGTCGGGCGACGAACCTGCGGCGCTGACGGCCTTAAGCCGCCCTTCGTTACCAGCTTAGAACCCCGTTGACAACGGATTTTCAACTCTCACACTTTACTCTGAACCTCCATTTTACTAAAGCTTAAAATTCTAGCTCAAAAACCTTGTTATTAGAAGACAGAATAGACAGTATAGTAGTTACGGCGAAAAACAGCTGTTACTCCGCAAATTAGGCACCGATGTGATAAAACAGGAGTTAGACGTGGTAGTAAAACAAATTGAATTTTGTCGGATGTCTGCATTTCTTTTTTGCTTTTATGTGCTTACTAGTACTTGTTTATTCCGGTCACATCATATAACACTTCGTTTACTGTAACGCGAACATTTACCAAAATGTATAAACTCAGTGCAAACAAGCTTAGTTTAACCGGCCGCTACTAGATGGCGCCACCGGTACTGTTTTTCCGAGTGAACTTAGCAAATATTTAAGTATTCCCGTAGTCTTAAAATTCTAAAACCTAGTGCAACATGTGTTAACGGGTGCCTAGAATTTTATAGTAATCAAGTCAATACGTAACTCTTAGATAAAATTCGTCAAATTGTTAGTTTGGCCGTACGTCAACAGATGGCGCCACGGGTATCAATATTGTGATATTGAACCCCGATGTTTAAATATTTAAATCATGGAACACCGTTCCCGTAACTTGTATATTTTACTGAAGTAACTAGTAAATGTAAAGATTGTAAATAAGTAGACAAACATGTAAAAAACAAACAACAATGTTAGTACTAAGATCAACTTGTCTGTTACACACAAAGCTCAATAGATGTCGCTGTGCTGTGGCGCATTTCAAAGTTAGTTGTCGCTATTAAGATTTTTCCTGGGATAACGACCTCATGTACTGAACAATGTTTTATTTGAGAATTAGCTAGGAGTCAATTGCGCACACATAGTGTACCGTTTGGGACCTTTGTAAAGCCATTTGATTACGTCTACCACGCTCCCCTTTGCGCTCGTCGGTTGTCCTCAAGGACGCTGTACGGCCTTTGGAACCTCGTTAGAATAGGTATTTAGCAATTTTAGCATAGTGTTGGCTGAATAAACGCCCGAGATTACTACACGTCGTTTCTATCTTCGCCTACGCGCACGCCCCACCCCTCTTCGGATTTTCATCCCCTACATCTGGCGCCCAACGTGGGGCCGTGCTGTGACGTCGCGAGGTCGATGACTGTCGAGACACTAAGAGCGAAGGTTTTGCGGCAACGTGTAGAAATGGCTGTTAACATGTCAGAAGGACAGTTCCAGCAGCTATTGGAGGCGATCACCAGCGCTGTACGTCCTGCTCCGCCGCCGGTGAAGCATAGCTCCTTCGCGAAGGCAACTTTCTTCTTCGTCGGTAAACGGGATCCAGCCTGCGTGCAAACGTTCCTGACAGCAGCTACGTGTTTCAAACGTCTCAATGACGCAATACGTAGTTTGCCTCTACAAGCGACCGCTCGAAAAGCGGTGAAAGTTGAAGTGCTGCCACCAGCCACAACCACTACCTGTACTGCGACAGCAGCGCCAGCGCCGTCTCCGCCACCGCCCGTCAACACGTGTTATGGGTGCGGTACGCCAGGCGTTGTTAGGAGCAGTTGCCCAATGTGTGCTGTAGCTATACACTACGGAACGCACCTACAGTCTTATGGAAGAGGGGGAGACCCAGAGACTACCCCTGTACCAGCAACCGGAAATGAACGCGGACGTGCTCCCACGCCGACCACAACTCAACGTCGACTTTCCTGTCACTGCGCCGGGTCGACTGCAGTTCCAGAGGGGGAGACTGTAACGCGAACATTTACCAAAATGTATAAACTCAGTGCAAACAAGCTTAGTTTAACCGGCCGCTACTAGATGGCGCCACCGGTACTGGTTTTCCGAGTGAACTTAGCAAATATTTAAGTGTTCCCGTAGACTTAAAATTCTAAAACCTAGTGCAACATGTGTTAACGGGTGCCTAGAATTTTATAGTAATCAAGTCAATACGTAACTCTTAGATAAAATTCGTCAAATTGTTAGTTTGGCCGTACGTCAACAGATGGCGCCACGGGTATCAATATTGTGATATTGAACTTCGATGTTTAAATATTTAAATCATGGAACACCGTTCCCGTAACTTGTATATTTTACTGAAGTAACTAGTAAATGTAAAGATTGTAAATAAGTAGTCAAACATGTAAAAAACAAACAACAATGTTAGTACTAAGATCAACTTGTCTGTTACACACAAAGCTCAATAGATGTCGCTGTGCTGTGGCGCATTTCAAAGTTAGTTGTCGCTATTAAGATTTTTCCTGGGATAACGACCTCATGTACTGAACAATGTTTTATTTGAGAATTAGCTAGGAGTCAATTGCGCACACATAGTGTACCGTTTGGGACCTTTGTAAAGCCATTTGATTACGTCTACCACGCTCCCCTTTGCGCTCGTCGGTTGTCCTCAAGGACGCTGTACGGCCTTTGGAACCTCGTTAGAATAGGTATTTAGCAATTTTAGCATAGTGTTGGCTGAATAAACGCCCGAGACTACTACACGTCGTTTCTGTCTTCGCCTACGCGCACGCCCCACCCCTCTACGGATTTTCATTCCCTTACAAATTATTTAGCAGCCGAGCTGCTCTGCGCGTCGGAGCATTATCTCGCTCTGTTATTTAGAAGGTGGTAATAATGCACTATAAGCAACAGCTTCCTTCTCAATTCCAGAGTGTCCAAGTCCACCATAGCCGAAACAAATAGTGACGGATACATGTAGGGATAGTAACCATATTTCTTTTTGTATATGAACCGTGCAAATTTACGCTGTATTTTCTCGATATTTAGGTTATACTTTGCTTCGCTGGGATCCCAGACCATTGCTCCAAATTCCAGTCGACTGCGCACGTATGCATTGTAGAGCCGTATAGCGACGTTAGGATTAGGAAACTGGTATGCCATCCTCATGATAAACCCGAGTATTTTGCTCGATTTCAAACATATGGTGGTGATATGTTGCCGGAAGTTAAGTTCCCTGTCAAGCATTAATCCAAGGTCTCTAATCTCTGTGACGCGCTCCAACGGGATACCATGCAGAGTATACAGTGTGTTTAGCGGCTTCCGAATTCTGTTAAAAGTGATAGATTTACATTTAGAGACATTAAATTGTAATTTATTCTCTTTACTCCATTTAGCCACCGCATCTATATCATGCTGCAGCGCCTCACAGTCACTTACTTCGCCAACGCCTAGGAAAAGCTTGAGGTCGTCAGCAAACAATAAGCACTTTGCAGTGCTTACAGCTCCCGGCAAGTCATTTATCATTATCATGAATTGTGTCGGACCTAAGGTACTTCCTTGGCTTACCCCAGATCGTGTAAAATATGGGTTAGACTCGCACCCATCAACCTTGACCACCTGACACCGATCCTTCAAGTAGCTTGCGAAGAATTTGAGAAGCTTAGATGAGAAACCCATAAAAGCGCACTTTTGCAAGAGGATGTCATTATCAACAAGGTCAAACGCCTTCTTAAAATCAAAATAGGCGGCGTCGACCTGGCGACCCGCGTCCATTTCTGCAGCGGCATAGTCCACGAACACTGTGTGGTTGGTCGAAGTCGAGCGCCCCCTCCGGAACCCGTGCTGGCCGTCAGCAAGCTGGGTGGAAATCTGATGGCTAATTCGACAGTCTATCATTGCTTCGAAAAGCTTGCCAAAGACAGAGAGGACAGCTATGGGTCTATACGTCTCTACTTCAGTACTTGAACCACTCTTAGGTACAGGAGTGACTCTGGTTTTTTTCCACACGTCCGGATATACTGCGCATTTCAACGCAAGATTATAAATATGCAAGAGCGGTTTCTCTAGAGCGGATATGCAGTCCTTTGCAAGATATGGAGGAATGCGATCAAGCCCTGCAGAACTCCGTGATTTAAGTCGCTTAGCAGCTTTTCGCAACTCTAGGGCGTCCACAGTGTCTACAGTGACTCGTGCCGCTTGCGCCTCTGCTTTACTCCCTATCTGCATCGCCTCAGCCTCATCGAGTCGCGGTTCATCCTTGAGGAATACCGAACTAAAGTAGTCAGCAAAAGCATCTGCAGCTCTTTGTCCCGACACCGTTTCACCCTTATAGGTAAATTCGGTCACCTGACTTCTGCTCCTTTGCTTACTCTTTACATAATTCCAGAACCTCGTTGGATCTTCAGTAATATCCTTCTCAAGGCTGCGGAGGTATTGCTGGTAAGCATTGTCGATGAGGAATTTAACACGGCCTCTATAGTAGCGGTATAATTCTCGATTGAAATCGAGACCCAACTCTTTAAATTTACGAAAATGATAAAATTTGCTTTGTATATTGCGGATTATTTCCGGTGTGTACCATGATGGATATACATAGCGCTTGGGGACCGGCTGCCTCTTCAATGGTACGCAGTTACCAATACATTCATTTAGTCTCGCGTAAAACCTTTCAGCAGCTACATCCACACATTGCGCACTCAGAACCTCAGTCCAATCTGTGTTTGCAATGCTAGAATATAATGTACCAAAATCAGCCCTACGAAAATTCCATGCTGGATTCCCCCTAGCATTTCCCAGTGCGGGATGGGGTGGTAGTTGTTCAAACTTGCCCCGGCGCAGCGCTAATGTTGCCTCGAGTGGTGGATGATACGCGTCTGGGGGCACCAGTGCATCTACTTCCCCCGTAACACTCACATTCTGCGGCTCAACCCCGCTCAGTACCAGATCCAAGACTCCATCATGCTCGTTAGTTACGCTATTATGCTGATACAGATTTCCAAATTCTAAAAAGGACTGAAACTGTGTCTTGACCGTTGCACTACACGAGTTTAAATTAAAGTCACCTACTATTACTATATCTAAATCCGAATATTTGCACATTATGTTTTCCAGGCAATTTAAAACCTGCAAGTATTGGTCATCTCTATAATTAGGCGGTAAATAAACCACAGAACAAATGAATTTTAGATTTTTCCATTCTATTATGGCTGTTAACAATTCCATCTCGTCTGTTTGTCCATCAACATTAGGGACTAAGCGAACAGAGTAACAATTCCGCACAGCAAGCAAAACCCCTCCCCATCCGACGTCGCCAGCGCGATCGCGCCTTAGTACGACATATTCAGTGGGAAACAGTTCCGCGTCGCTTACGGAGCTAGTCAGAAACGTCTCAGTTAAAGCAATAACTTCAGATGGGCATGCCAATACATTTTTAAAAAAAGTACTAGTTTTAGACCGTAAGCCTCGAACATTCTGATAGAAAACGGATACACTTTTAAATTTAACACGTTTAATCAGCTTTGTCGATGTTTCGAAATTTCCGAAAATTATTTCGCCATGGTTTAATACATATATCTCTAGCCCAGTTATCAGAGTCCATGACTTTCTCTTCTAGGGTCGCTGGAATCCCTATCTTGAAAGAGGCATATTTGCCTCGTGCTTTTAGTTCTTCAACAGTGCAGTCATTACTCCCGCAAATGTTGGTCAAGTGCGTATGCACCTGCTCCTGAGTAGTGCCCAGTTTAACATAGTACAGGTGTAGGTATGTCCACCGTTCTGCTGCCTCTAGAGAGCATGTGGTTCCTGGAACGGCTGTTCCACGCCGGATACTAGGAAGCGATGTGTCTAGAGGACTCTTGCTCATCGCGTGAGACTTGTTTACCTGCCTTTCTAGTACTTGTGCTGCTTCTTTAACCTGCTCGGCTGACTCAAGAAGTTCGCCTGCCTCTCGGGCGGGACGCCGTTGACTCGCAGTTTGTTGCTTTCCCGACGGTTTTTCTGGCGCACCTTTGGGGACCCGGGCAGCATCAGCGTATTTCCTTCTATCTCCTTGCTTTGAGGTGTTAGACTGAGTTATACTAGGAGCCTGTGTCTTACCGCTAGTAATATCTACCGTAGTGGCCGTTTTGGGAACTTTTGTCTTAGGCCATGCTGGAGAAAGTGAAACTGCAGTAGCTTTGGAATCTACTGGAACACTACTACTGGTAGCAAGGGCAGTCTTCATTGCAGAGGTGCAAGACTCGGTATCGAGTGTCTCGCCAGTCGAATGGGAGGTGGCAGGCTGTCGGAATGAGGAGTTTGCATCTTGCATGCACTTGCAGTTTAGCCTTCCCTCCAACACTGTTACTTTCTCCTGCAGTGCTCCAACAATGTTTCTTATTTCTTTAATAACAGCTTGGTTTCTCTCATCAAGGGAGCGGCAAATGAGGGCCGTCAGTGAATAATTTACATTATTTTGGAGTTCTTCGCAGATAATAGAGCGAACTTCTTCCAATGTGACAGGAGTGTTGCTGGTTTCAGGCGATTGATTATACTTCGCACCAGCTCGCCTGTAGGTGACATTTTCACTGTCGTCTCCGCCGGTCCGCTGTATGGCGCTTTTTGGTGTCATTTTTGGGGCGTCATTGATACAATAGCTGCGATCTGCTTGTCGAACAGGTGTGTGTGTATTGTCACCCCGTGGTAGTTTCCCGCGGCACATAAAACACATCCATTTGTCTGATTCACCCGAGAGTAAATCATCTTTTGTGATATTGGCGCAGATAAGATCATAATCAAGTTTACACTTACAACAAGTTATGTACGCATCGTCTATCCCAATATCAATTGGGCAACCTGCACACTTCGTGGGTTTCGACATTCTTGATACGTTTTATTTATTTTTCCTTATATTCCAAGTAGCGACTGAACAGTAGTGTCACCAAAAAAATCTCATATCTCACGCTGCTCCTCAAAGTTAAAACGCAGTAAGTCTATATGCATTCCATATATACTTACTACAATTTTCTTTTCATTGACAGACGAAGATACAAGTTTTTTTTAAAAGTAGTGACGATATACAAATACATAGAAAACATCCATGACTCAGGAGCAAATATCTATGCTCATCACACTAATATTATGCTCTTACCAGGATTCGAACCCAGGACCTCGGCAACGCAGGCAGGCAGACTAGACCAGACCGGTCGTCATGATTAAATCATTCTAATATCAGCGTACGTTTGAATCCCCTGTAATATTCCCAAAGTTTCACCAGAAAAGAGCAATTTCAATACAAAAGACTAATTAATAGTATTCAAATGTTAAGCGGCGGAGTCGTTAGCACACTAACCCCGGCACGTACCCTCCATTCATTAAAACAACTTAAACGACACTTAATTACTAAATAAAAAGGGCGAATGTTTTACTCGCACATTTCAATTGTTTTACGAACAATGAAATGTTCGTGTATTTTGTAACAAAGCCTTCCATATCACATACATAACAGACATATAAACTTAGTGGCTATTTGACACTGATAATTCCGCGCCCATTTCTGAGTTGATAAGTAACATTGTTACTCAGCTTCAATATTGCCTTGTTAAACAGGGAATGAACGGCGAAGTGTTAACTGTCGGGCAACAATTGAAATAAATATACAGAGTGCCTGGGAGGTGGTTGAAGTAAACACTGTAGACAGACAGTAGTTAGTCAAAAGGTGTAGGTATTAGCTTCCACTTATGGCCTAATACCTCCTAGATACATTATGATTGTGGTTTATATAATATATTATATGGTTAACCTACGTACTGAGAGGCAATCCCTTATCGTATAGAGAGGCGTTTTATCTGTATTCAATCACTACTACGTTGTCTACGTGATCAACGTGTAGGAATGTCTACTAGCCTATCACATGGCACTGTTGTGAAATAGGCCACTGTTGTTTGAATAGGGATAGGTAAAGCATATGAAACAGGCCCCGTATAGCCGAATAACATTTCTGAGAAACGAACCGGCATCGAAACGCCGCAGAAACGTAGTCTGGCTCTGTCGCGCCAATACGCAGGAGGGATAGAGATAGATAGCTACGAAAGAGATATTATCTTGAGCGTTTCGTGAGCGTTTTTGCATTCGGCTACGCACACAGGTTACTGCTCTGAACAATTTAGGGTTTAAGAAAACTGATACTGCAGTGCCAGCTTTCAAGTCCATCGCTCATAGCACAATTGAACCCATATGCCACGGTCGACTTCTACGTCACCCGCCAGGTGACAGGAGGAGATAAAATTCTTAACCCATCACCACACAGTGGCTCAGAAATGAACTCCTGAAGTTAATCCGCAAAATGTCATGAACAATGCAACCGATTTTTAACTAATAAGATTTTTTAAAATAAATAAACCGTTAACCGTTTTAATATATTTAAAATGTCGAAAGTATATTTTATATTAATATGTTGATGAGATACCTATTTTTATCAGTATGTTTATAATGGATGATTCTGTTATACCAATGCTGTATTTTTGTATGATCATTGATTACCTAAAAGCACATAGCCCGTGACCTCGATAAATATTTATTTAATTCGACTATGCAAATGAAACTCAAGTCAAGTTCAAAGACAAACTGCCAAACAACCCAGAACACAATTTAACTATAACAATAAATTTTGTAAACGTAAATATAAGATCCCTAATATTGTAATGAGAACTTTCGCACTGTGCTTTTGCTCACAGCGGTTTTAAGATTTCGACTGTAGCGTTTAAAATTGTAACACGTTTAAATTCTTGATTATTGGGCAAGAACTTTCATATTAATCGAATAATGTTGTCACATAGTACCCATAGTAAAATTTACTAAATCTGGGACTATGTATGATAGTCTGTAAAAGGTGTCCCCACAATATAATTATTAAAAAAAATGTCTATAACCTTTGCTAAATCACACACGGAAAAGAAGCTAAAATCTTTCTGTTCTACCAACCTCGTGTGTTGGTAGCACAGTAAAGTGTCTTATTTTTATGAACATAGAAGAAGTGGGGGTCCTCTGTTTTCTGTTTATGCAAAAGTGCTAAACTAATTAATTATAAATTAATAAAATATTTTAGTTAATATATATAGCAGGTGTAGGTATTTTACCAATTAGCACATTATTCATCAAAGCAATTATTATTATTATTATGAGCCTATTGTGTTCCACTGCTGCTGGGCAAAGACCGCCCCCTCTTTTCTATTCCTCTCGGTTTTGTGCGACAACTGACCAGTCTCTCAAAAAAGGAGTCTAAGTTATCCATCCATCGCCGACGACGAGGTCTGCCGGATCAAAGTAAACAATTGTAAAAACGAAAAACTCATCAATAGAGTTCGATTGAATTTTCTCATTCTCCCCAACTTTATTCCGTTAAGTACGGCGGTATAAAAACGCCAAGTGTTCCAAACAAGTGGGAAACTATTACAGGCCTGAAGTTAATTTCGTCTGGAAATTATTACTCGCGGAGGGAGTCTGGAGGATTCTGAGTGATAGACTTTCTTTAAGTTACGGCACTGTTTTAGGGTTCAGTCTGCTTATTTCTATATTGTATTTAAAGCACACACACTTTTAATTCGCAAACATATTATACAACACAGTCATTATTATACATTAAGCAAGAGTTAATAGGCTATTACTGAATCGATGATCTTTCCATCATGTGTCACTAGGATGAATCGCCGATCAGTAGGTGTAAAAAAACACATCACAGAAGCGTAATTTTTTCAAATTTTCTACGATACACATAATGAATATGTTATAATAGTAGTTTTACTAAAATAGATATTTCAGTCTTGTTTTTATTCATCAAATTTAGCTTTTAAAGCAGAAGTTTTTGTTCCTCGCTCGAAAAAGCCGTAACTTTTGTCTTCAAATTTCAACTGCATTTAACCTCGTCCTTATTAAATTCAACCTTTACATACGGACTCAGAACTTACAGATTTAATAAACCGGCCGGTATATTCGTAATTAAGCATTTTGTTGAAGCGAGTGCGTTGCTGATGAAATTTGCATTCATTAGTGAGAGCCCGTGAGATAAATGTCAACGGCTGTTTCTTTTAGCCCCGTTATGTAATTTGTTTTTTTTAAATAAAACTAGACTTTGACGGATATATTGTTTAAAAATTGGTATAAAAAAAAGAGTACAGTAATTATCAAAGTGACCTCTAATTACAAATAAAACGATATAAAAAGATAGTGAAACGGAAAGAAAAGACTTCGATAGCCTAAGGATAGGTAAAATAGGGAACAACACAAACAATTTAGGCTTCGCTTAGCGCTTTTAATCCAGGACTGACGGTAAAAAAGCAATGTCAGAAAATGTAAACAAACAAATCAAATTTAAAATATGAATAAACTTAAAAACTATCATAGACAAATAAAAAGTATGTACTTTTGATTTGTTTGTTTACATTTTCTGACATTGCTTTTTCCATACTTGGACCATTGCTATTTATTATTTACAGCGCAGATATAGTAAACCATATTAAATACTGCAAATATCATCTTTATGCAGATGACGTCCAATTATACTTTTCGACCCACCCTAGTGATCTACCTCAGGCCATTAACAATATAAATACAGATCTTAAAAGTATATCCACTTGGGCTGATAAAAATGGATTACTGCTCAACCCTCTCAAGTCCAAGTTCATGATTTTAGGTTCAAAAGTACAGATAGCAAAAGTCCTCGACCGTCAACCAGAAATAAATATAGAAGGTTCAATAATAGAACGTGTGGAGGAAGCTAGAAACCTAGGGCTTGTGATCGACGGTCAGTTGCGGTTCGAAAAACATGTGAGAGAGTTGGTCAAATCCTGCTTCTTTCGCCTAAAGGTTTTATACCAAATACGAAATCTTTTGAGTGAGGAAGTACGTAAGATTTTATGTGAATCACTGGTTCTGTCTAAACTGAATTACGGAGACATAGTGTATGGTCCACGTCTACAAGACAAAACACGTCGTCTTGTACAACGAGTACAGAATGCCTGTTACCGTTTTTGCTTTTCAATTCCGCCTAGAAGTCACATAACGCCATATTTAAATAAGGCTTCAATACTAAATATGTCGTCTCGCAGACACCTACACCTTGCAAGTCTTTTGTTCGGTGTCATGAATGATAAGACTCCTGACTATTTGCATGCAAAAATACGCGTTTCCTCATTTCATACACGACACGGTACTAGAGCAACTAGGCGCTGCCTTTTGGAAACACATCCACACAAAACTGTAGCCTTTACTGGGTGCTTCCGGTATCCCTCCACCATTAAGATGCCTTAAGACTAAGAATTCATTCAAATTTCATTTCAAAAAATACCTACTGGACAAGCAAAATTTAGGAATCCCATACGGGTACTTGGTTGCAGATTACCGGATCTAATCTAGTCTGGTCTGTTTTTAGTGTACATACACACACACACACACACACACACACACACACACACACACACACACACACACACACACACACACACACACACACACACACACACACACACACACACACACACACACACACACACACACACACACACACACACAGACACACACACAGTCACACACACACGCACACTCCTTGTAATTTTATTTTTTGCAATTTATGTTTATGTCATGTTACTATAATGCAATCGTTTAGACATAGGCAAACTATTACTATTATTATTACTTTTTTTTACATTTTTTTTTGTACAACGATCTGTTAGTGACCTGGGTTCTAGCAGAATTACCAGTTGCTTCGCCCGAAAGAGTGGAGCATATAACTGAGCCAGGACCCTTTTGTTTTTGCTGCAACGCACACAGCAAACCCACCCATATTTTAATGTAGGCTATTGTTGTTTTTTCTGTAGTGTTAGTACTTTTTATTGTTTATTTTTGTTTTAATTGTTTAATTTTGGTGTGTATTGTAGCAAACAAATAAATGATTATCTTATCTTATCTTATCTTATCTTATCTTTTTTACCGTCAGTCCTGGATTAAAAGCGCTAAGCGAAGCCTAAATTGTTTGTGCTGTTCCCTATTTTACCTATCCTTAGCTATCGAAGTCTTTTCTTTCCGTTTCAGATAGAGTAATTGATTAGCCTAGTATTCAACATGATTGACCGTCAATTTTAAGGATTGTGCTATCTTGCGCAGGAATTATTAATCTTCTTGTTCTTCTCTTTTATACCCTTATCCCACGTTATGTGGGGTCGGTACAACACGTCTTTCTCTTCCGTTCTCCTCTACCTTTAGTCAAAACTCACATCGTTATTTCTCATAATATCAGCAGACATTATTAATATTATACAATGATTAATTTACTACAAAAGTCGTTTTGCCATACATGACATATAGACATTAATGTATCCTCTTACACTGAAGAATTATTCGTTATAAAAACACTAAGATGTACATACATTATGCACACATAAGTCGATGACGTGAGCGGATACAGGTCAATGACCGTTAAGCGTTCGAAGGGTTGAAGATTATGCAGATTGCACTCTGCGACTTAAACTGCGCAAATAAACGTCACAGTATAGAATAGTAGCACATATACTGCATTCCAATAAACCTATAAGCTTGTTTACAAAAAAATTATATAAAAATAATATGCATATAAAGGGACCATATGTAGTGCAAACAACACGAATAAAACAGTACTAGAGTTGCAAATAAGTTGCATTTCACAATTTTTTACAACCGTTTCTAATGGTAAGAGTATTTATTGGTTGAGTCTTTTTTGTTTGCTTCGCCATCAAATCTCAGTGGAAAAGTTTATTTTTGCTCAGTGTTGCCTAGCAGAAATTTTCACCAGCCGCCACTGAAAAGTAGTCATAAATGCCCAAAACGGAAGCAAATATCGTTCGATCTTTTATTACAATAAAATTAAAAATAACTCTCCGTTTTTTGTCGTGTCAGTGACGCTAATTCATTGATAGTTATGAGACCAAATTAAAAACACTGTGTATGTAGTTATACTACTGTTCTATGATACTAACTGTGTTCATCACCGGATGGCAAGGGAATGACGACCTTACGACGAAAGTTCAAGTTAATAATGAAATGTAATTTCATCTTGCTGTGTTTTCATTTGAGACAATCAACTTCTACAGCCAAGCTGAATAAAAGTACTTATTTCATAATGAAAAAAAAATTTATAATATAATTATTTTTCTGCGGCTTCTTATTACGTTTAGATAAAATTATTTCTGCGAGGATACCGGAGTCAATTTATTACCGTTTAAAATAAAATAATAGGATTACATGAAATAAGGAGCGGAACAGACAATTATACCAAAAACGAAATGAAAATCAAAAACTAAATTATTATGTTAATAAGTACATTACTTGTTAAAATTTTACTTGAATGTATTATTTCACACTTGTCCAAAGAAAACGGCGAAATATTCTTAAAATGTAACCACAAAGTGTTTGCGCCTTTATTTACTTCAAAATTGGGCATTATAAACACTTTACTCCTTGAAGATTTTCCATGGCAATTAGAACATCACAAACCTAACCTAACCCTAGAAACCAAGAAAGTTACAAATTCAAATAAAACAAAATTCAACATTTATCGTCATAAAACTCGTTACACCGTAAATGTATGTTAATTCCGACGCAAGATATTCCGAGGAACAATGTTGTCAGAATATTCGGCGACATCTTGGCCAACTCGGTAACTCGATTATTAGAGGGGTGAAAGGAGGGGGGTGAAATGTGCAATGGTTTCGTTACATAGTTGACGTAGGGTTGAGCTTATGGTGACGCAACGGACCACGAAGGATGATGTACTATAAGAACTTACATGTGGCGATGACTATCAATTCATCAAAATTAAAAAATTAGATTCTTTATCGCTTTCAAAACGAGAAATCAAGATTTGCTAACTTAATTTCGAATTTAAACGACGTGTTAAAATTGATGTTTAGAAAATACGAGAAAGAAAATGTATCCCCAGAGCTGTTCAGTCGCTGTCATAAGAGGTATGAGACTTTTTTTTCAAATTGTATTGAAGCAAGGTACTGAGTAAGTAGCCGATTCCCACCGGCTTGCCTAAAATTGATTACTAGTAAAGTACCTAATATTAAGGTAGGTTTATTTTTGCTTTGGTGTTGTCTAGCAAAAATTTTCACCAGCCGCTACTGTCTTAAATCCCATTTATTATAGCAGAATAAATCCATAGTATAAGTACGAGTAGCTGTCAAACGCCAAATTATTGAACGATAACCGTTAGATTCTTAATCTTTACCACCTTAGAGAGAACTCAGTGGTCGTATCATGATCGAGTTTTTGTCACTTGTCATATCATGCATCACTTTCTACTTTTTTTTTTATTATTTTTTTTTTCCTTCACTTTCTACTTGCATGTTAGAACGTGACAGACATGGCGACAAATGATAGACAGCCGTCCAATTTAGCCTTGCAGCAGTCAATACCGTCTTTAAACGTTTGTTCATGTTGCCTCAACCCTTTTAATGTAAACCTTACATCATGAGACAGCCCTAACCAACTGGTCATTCCTTCAAACTTACAGCCCTGGACGTAATATCGCCGCGGGCGATGTCTTTGTTGATTATGCTAAGTTATTCAGTTACCGACTTTAGTTTGACTTAGTTGAAGGCATTGTTGGTGGGATTTGAATTTCAGAAACAGAATAGCCATTTGAAGGACAGAAAGGGCCATTTGTCGTTTATTTGGCACGTAAATTTCATATTCCTAAGTTAAAAACGTCAAATTTGATAGCGATAAATCATACTATAACAAATCTAGACCATTACTTGTTATCACCAGAAAATGATTTGAATATAATGTAAATAAATTGTTAGTTAGTTAGTTGGTAGTGGAAGACCTAGGCGAACTTTTCTTGATCAAATCGGGGAAATATTGCAAAAAGGCCAGGTCAGAAGTACTCGAAACCGACGAGCGTGTATGAGAAACGTTATGAAAGTGTGTGAAGCGAAAGTGGTTTGTCAGGATCGTAGTAAATGGAAATCCGTGATCTCTGCCTACCCCTCTGGGAAACAGGCGTGATTGTATGTATGTATGTATGTATGTATGTAAATAGTTACCAAGGACCACCTTCTTTTAAAGGTACAGAGGCAGTTAAGTTACAGTATCTTTCTTTTCTGTTAATTAGAACAAACAACCAAAAACAGATGGTTATGGTTTTCCCTGTTTTTACAAACTGACAACTGTATTTCTCGATTTGAAAAGCAGTGTCGATTTATTAACAGTCCTCATCTTAACCTAGTGGCCCAAATCACACATTTCCTTAAGCATATTTGAGACATCTTCAGATACCTTATTTATTTTAAAGATTGAATAGTCCCAAAGCGCGTTTCATCCATTCAGACGACAAGCTTTTTAGTTCCAGCAGTTCTCTGAAGTCTCGTTAACACTAATGCTACTCTTAATGGGGTTTTAATTGAACAAAACAATATACATTAAGGCAAACTAACGGAACAGGTGGTGACGTGACGAGCAAGTGTGTTAATTAGGCAAACTTTATCTGCTCTAGGATGCTGAGACTTAGTGCGCGGGGACGCACAGCTGGGAAGGATGGCCGACACGGAGAAAAATATCATTGGTTAAAAAACAAAAAAATATATTTTACTAGCATTTGTCACGCTTCGCTCGCATCATATTCGAAAATTGAGGATGCTCCATACAAACTTCCACCCCCCATATTAGGAAAGTGGGAGGTTAGAAAGAAACAAAAAGTATCATATGTCACTTTCCATCCCTTCAACAGACTATCTCCACTTAAAGAATCACGTCAATTAGTCGCTCTGTTTCGCCGTGAAAGACGGACAAACAAACAAACACACACACTTTTCCATTTATAATATTAGTATGGATTAGATAATAAATAAAGTATCAGGTCAGCCCCTTGCCTTGATGAGAAGCGGTTCCGATGAACTTATATAACATGGGCGATGTTTTTCATGCATAGTTAAACTAGTTAACCTTTGAGAGCCATGTCCCCAATCTAAGGAAATACCTTAGTAGGCATTTCATATTCTCCTTTTATTATTCCTCTTTATTTCTTTCAAATCTTAGGCTAGGCTATTTATAATACGAATATAAAAGTAAAATACAAAACCACTTACAAAACAATAAAAAAATATAGACATATTATAAAAAACCTAACCTAGGGTGCCGCCAGCAGCGGGGCAGGGCCCAAGCTGCCGGTGGTTAGGGCTGCAGAGAGAGGAACCGTCGGACTATCCGCGCCGTGTCCAAGATCACCGCCTTCTGCATCTGACCCTTGATCCAACCACCTGCGAGAGTCTCTCGAGATGTTGGTCGAGACTCTTCGCTATGAGACCGTTCGCTGAAACGACTATCGGGACAATAATCGTCGAATCAACATCCCACATGGCGGTTATCTCGTAAGCCAAGTCTAGGTACTTACTGGATTTGTCCTTCTCGGCTTTCGTCACGAGATTCTCATCATGGGGGATGGTGATGTCGACGAGCACGGCCCGGCGTTGCGATCGATCTATTATGACAATGTCAGGCTTATTGGCTACAATAGTCCTGTCAGTGATAATAGATCGATCCCAATAGAGCGTGGCACGACCATTTTCGAGAACTGGCGCAGGTGTGTACTTGTAGTACGGTACTTCGCGATCCACAAGACCGTATTGAAGAGCAAGCTGCTGGTGAATGATCCTGGCTACGAGATTATGCCTGTGCAAGTACTCACCGTTAGCTAGATGAGAACAACCGGAGATGATATGCCTGAGTGACTCTCCGGGACGGCGGCATGCCCGACAAATGTCGACCGTACCGTCCTTCCTCCTTTTATTTACTATTATGATGATATACATTACTCAACCTGAACATAAAATATGATATCCTACTGACTGCGTCAATATGATTCAACAACATCTATCGAAATATGTAATGGATTCATACGATCAGCTGTCTATTTTTTGCATACATCACAGTCATAGCTGAAAAATTATTTCTTCGCAGCCAATGTTGTCAGCGTGATGAAGTCTGCACCTTGATTCCAAACTTATTATCACAAAGTCTTCGATTGACCGGTCGATACCACAGATAATCGCTTCAACGACGACTCAAACACTGCAACAACAGTACGTCTTACTCTCTCGACCTCTAATCTGTGTGTCACGGGACTTAGCGAGCCCTAGCTCGCTTGATTCGGATTAAACTTGGAATATGTACGGAAACTTCGGCCCGACGTCGGCTACGTCTGGCTTGGATCCAGCACGCACGTCAATTCACTACCAACCGTGGAATCCGAATTTACAAAAGGTCGTAAGTACCGCAAACTTCAACGCGACATACGCCCTTTTTAAAGCTACTTTAGAAATGTGCAATACGTTTATAAAAGAGCTTAACAGCCTTGAATCATACCAACTTATAATCCCTTTTGTCTGAAGCAACTAAGTGTAATCCTTCATTTTTAATAGGTTACAACTGCCATGGACACAGAACGATACAGTCCTGTACACACACGAATGAACATCAAGTTGAGATACGCTCTTTTCAAAAAGCTGTCTAATAGTATAAAGGGCGTAACCGCCGTGTACTTAAGACTTATATACGCTGTTTTGGAGGTAGAGATTAGCATGGACTGACTGAGTTTTGCTAAACAGGACGAGATCTGTCCAAGTGCGGCCTACTGAGCGTCAGTGGTCACGGCATTGTTGCTGTTTGATTCGCTTTGAGTAGTACACTCGGAGTACTTTAGAATAAGCATGATGTATGTTAGTTGGGCCATTTTTTTCAAAGTTGTCCACCCTACTTTTTTTGTAACATGGGTATTTTTTACGCGATTAATACTCAGAATCGCGAGGTCTTTCGATCCTGATAGGACAAAAAAAATGTCACAAGATCTCCATACATTTTTCGAACCTTCCATTCCGTTACCGCCATACAAAATGTATGAAAAAATGGTAACGGAATGGGAAAAAAACCTTGGGATACTTTTTTCTCCTATAAGAATGGGAAGAGCTCGCGATTCCGAGTGGAAACCACATAAAAATTTCCAAATCCAAAAAAAGTGGTGAACAACATTTGAAAAAAATGGCCCAGTTACATAATTGAGTCTATACGTAATAAATATTTTTTATCTTTTTTATGTGATAATAAACTGAAATAGATACCATACGGGTCCATATTGGCTCATATAAAATTATTTGTTATAAAATTATTGCTTATACCGATTTGTGTTCCGAATGATCATTTCTCATAATTTTACTTATCATAATTTTGTTTCATTATTATCAATAGTACTACTATCACTGTTCATAATAATCATTTAGCCGAAAATTTTTAATCATAAATTCTATACAAATATTTAATAACATTCATAATTTTGTGTTTAAGAAAATCATTCATCATAAAATTATTTAAAAATTTTGGGAAAGTTCTATGAAAAACTTATGCTATTTATAGAAGCACGCTTGGAGCTTTTACAGTGACATATACAATTTACATTAAAAAGTCGTTTCTGGTTTGCTCACGGTCAACCTAACACGCTCCTCCTCGCTACGCTCGTCGTCGCACCTAACTGGACTGTGTCATGTGATTTCTGTTCTGTTAACAATAATATAACGATAAATTATATTACTCGTAATCGTTATGATCAATAAGTATATAAACATTAACATTAGTATAAAATGTATTTATGATGAATGTCATTATGAACATAAGTTATTCGAAGTTACGATGGTTATTAACATAAAATTGTTATAAATAATGATCATTATAATGAAAATTTTTATGAGAAACATTTTCGGACTACCAATAATCTATATACCAATTTTATATGAACTTTGGCGCACCCATACCATACACTAAAAAGCGATAAAGTCCACTGGTGGCGAAGCCGGGAATCTATCCCGGATCTCCAGCTATCGCGGCTGACGTGTTGGATCACTACACCACCCCGACCGCGGAGTACCCGTCGAAATGTCTCAAATGTATGTTATTTCTGAAGGCTAGGCGCCATTCACCAACTCTAAGTCAACTCTTTGTAATATTTAATAACCTAATCACAAAATTAAAACTTTTGAAAACCCCCGACCGCGACATAGTGGACCGATTTCCATGAAACACTCCCGACTAACTCAGCTTTCAGACAAAAAAAAAACTAAATCTAAATCGGTTCATCCATTCGGGAGCTACGATGCCACAGACAGATACACACACAGACAGACATACAAACAGACAGACAGACAGACAAACACGTTAAACTTATAACACCCCGTCGTTTTTGCGTCGAGGGTTAAAAATAAGTAAGTAAATGTTATTTTCGTATATTCAAATTAATAATGATCAGATCTCATCTTACATATTAAAAAACGCAAACTTTACACACCGTGTATTAATTTTAATTATTTCGATGAAATGTAATATCCAGAGAGCTCAGAGCTACAAAATATACAAATAAGTTCAAAGGTTTTCATCGCAAAACAGAAATGAAATTTAATAAAAACATAAGTAAATTTTCGACCTTACATAAATGTAATAAATTTTCTTTTATAAATATGAATTAATGCGCTTGGAAAATCAAATCAACGCATTTTGTATTTTTTATAGGTATCTAAGAAATCTATATTAATAACGAAACGCCTTTATTTGGTAGGTGGGCGTTTTCACAAAGGCTATTAGGTCGAAAAATCCACTTCAAACTTTTTCATATCTTTTGAGAGCTCTGTCAAAATTAAATTTAAAATTATTAAAAAACAAGAAAGAGAATCAAGCAACCAGACATCAAATACAGATTTGATTTAAGAGTCCTTAAAATAAAACCAGTTTCATGTTCCGTTTGGGTGCGCTATTACATCATAACCTAACCATAAAATTAAAATTTTGAAAAAACCCCGACCGCGACATAGTAGACCGATTTTCATGAAACATGGCTAAGAACACTCCCAACTAACTCAACTTTCAGAAAAAAAAAATCTAAATCGGTTCATCCGTTCGGGAGCTATGATGCCACATACAGACACACACACAGACAGACAGACAGAGAGACAGAGAGACAGACAGACAGACAAACAGACAGACAGACACGTAAAACTTATAACACCCCGTCGTTTTTGCGTCGGGGGTTAAAAAAGAAGTAGTCGATCAACGTGTTTAGTTGTTTTTTTTTGGTTCATTTGCCGCGTGCCATACGCCCGCCTCTGCTTGTAGCTTGGGGCGTATTTCATAAGCGTAAAGCGGAAATTCAAATTGAAAGGTAACTTCAATACTACACAAACATAAAAAATAAGCATTTTTTTCTATGCCATACCTCTTTATTGCAAAAAGAATTAATTGATTTATTTTTAAGAAAGCGGTAACAGTAGGTATTAAAAAAATATGTTTGATAATTTTATGCACACTAGTAAATTCTGTGATATGTGCCTATTAATAACTAAATATTGTACGTCTTTTTGTTGTTCCTTAAATTATTAATTGTGCATAACAACACAGGCAAATATGAAGGCGAAATGATCACTATCATGATCATGGGATGTCATTATTAATGTATTCTTTGCATAGAGCATTTTTTTCTTTTTCTTTTCTTTTTCTTTCTTTCTGAAATAATGCAATAGGCAAATGAGCAGACAGGTCGCCTGATAACAGATTTTTTAATAAAAATATTAATTACTCAAATTGTGATGAATGTGTTTAGTGTTCACCGCTTCCTGTTTTAACTTAAGCCACACCGTTAATGCACGGTTTATGTAAATATTACGAGAGTTTAACTATTCAGTTATTCACTTAGCGCTAGTACTCTTCGGCTGTCTTTGTATCGCTGAAATACTTGCCTTCTTTCTTCGCTAAATCGCTTTTTGTCATGCTCGCAAATAGGATTTTGAAAACATTGTGCTTTCTTTGGGAGTTAAGTTTGTTGTGTTGACAAACATTTATATGTGTTTAGTAGATTATTGTACCTATTCGTTTGTCGAGCAAATGGTTAAATAATGTGTTTTTGTTTTTGAAATATTATCTCATATTTGACATGGTGTTAAGTGTGATAAAACTTATCTCGTCGGTGCGTCCCACAGAACTTAATTTAGATAGAAGAAACAAATTCATATATTTGTATAGGGGCCGAGCGTGTCAAATTTTGTACTGAAGTTGATTCTTGCCTGTAATTTTAAATATGTCTCAGGCTCTTGATTGTTCATAATTTTTGTGTTGTTGCAATTGAATATCACGTAACGAGGCATTTTTTATGTTTTGGTTGACTTCAACTTACAAAAATTGACGCCCGAAAGCTGCAAGCTGCGAGTAAAGACGGACAACTCAGTGGATTTCACTGAGTTCATTTGACACGCTAAGTAGATACGTTTGCTTGATCTATGGTATATATGACATCTGTGGTGCGTCCCCATCGTACTAACCAATAGTGTAATAACCTCACAAAATTAATTTTTTTTAAAAACCCCCGACATGCCTAAGAACACTCCCGACTAACTCAGCTTTCAGAAAAAAAAACTAAATCTAAGTCGGTTCATCCGTTCCGGAGCTACGATGCCACAGACATACAGACAGACAGACAGACAACCCGTCGTTTTTGCGTTGGGAGTTAAAAATGATAGGCTTTATCACGCGCTTGCCAGCCTACTTCCATTCAAATATTGCATTTATTTCATTTATATACCATTTATTTAAATACAAAACAAAGTCAATGGAAACTATTTTCCAGGTTGAATTTTTAATATGTTATACTAAATATTACTGAACCAACCTGGAAAATAGAACTAAAAACACTTAAATACTACCTTAATCAAGAATCGAACCTGGCAACGATCCCTGCCATGAACATGAGGACTCTCGAACAAAGATGTTTCAGGCACTTCGCTATCGAGTCCCAAACACGCTTTAAGGACGCACAGAGGTAACTTGACTAGACCAAATTAAGTAAGGATACGATGAGGGCCACGAAAGAAGCGGGTTCATGAGCGGGACCGTTTTGAGATGTTTCAGGCACTTCGCTACCGAACCGCAAACACGCTTTAAGGACGCACGGAGGTAACTTGACTAGACCAAATTAAGTAAGGATACGACGAGGGCCAGGAAAGAAGCAGGTTCATGAGCGGGACCGTTTTGAGATGTTTCAGCCACTTCGCTACCGAACCGCAAACACGCTTTAAGGACGCACAGAGGTAACTTGACTAGACCAAATTAAGTAAGGCTACGATGAGGGCCAGGAAAAAAGCGGGTTCATGAGCGGGACCGTTTTGAGATGTTACAGGCACTTCGCTACCGGACCGCAAACACGCTTTAAGGACGCACGGAGGTAACTTGACTAGACCAAATTAAGTAAGGATACGATGAGGGCCAGGAAAGAAGCGGGTTCATGAGCGGGACCGTTTTGAGATGTTACAGGCACTTCGCATACCGAACCGCAAACACGCTTTAAGAACGCACGGAGGTAACTTGACTAGACCAAATTAAGTAAGGCTACGACGAGGGCCAGGAGAGAAGCGGATTCATGAGCGGGACTATTTAATAAATCAAGATTCAAAGGTTGATTAAATTTAGAACCAGTGCCGCCGTAACTTATTAAGTTTTATTTATTTAAACTTTATTGCACAAATTATCAATAAAAAGTATAAATGGCGGACTTAACGCCTTAAGGCATTCTCTACCAGTCAACCATCGGGCAAAACAGAGATAGTTAGTTTGGTGCACAAGATTATAAAGCCAGTATGAGATTTTAATGATTAAATACAACACTACTAAATACTAGTTTTATTTTATTAAAGTCCACAAATGACCCACATATTGATTAGAGAATCTTTTAATACATAATTTTGTCTTCTTATTAATCATTCTCAATGAACTAAAAACAAATTAGCGCTGAACTTAGTAACTTTTACCGAACCGCCGGGCTTATTATGCGTTCAATTTTATCACTTATCTACGTGGATAAAGAATCCGTCACGTTCCTGGCAAGTCAGTGTGAGAGTGACAGATATCTTATCCACGTGGATAAGTGATAAAAATGGAAGCAAAATACGCCGACAGGTCATGTTTTGAAATATAGAGAGGCTTAGCGATAATATTATCAACTATCACAACAGCTGTTGTCGGTTTTGTGTCTTTAACCAAACCCTTTAGCACAACTTGCCTTGTCGCGCGCGAGTCCATACATCTAGCGCGACTTCAAGTATGGACTCGCGCGCCACAAGGCAACTTGTGCTAGAGGGATTGAGGGAGGGAGGGAGGGAGGGATTTACCAGATTAAGACTCCAGAAATTTGTAAGTCACAATTTGATGTAAGCCTGCTTTTGACAATATGACATTGGTATACTTTTTTTTGTTTACGAATCTAACGTCTAATTATTTTTGTAAGTTTGGAACGCTCAGACAAAATTAAGCTTCTAGCGTTTTATGTTCCCCGCTGTTTTCGTGGCCACACCGCCGCCGGCATTCAAGGCACGTAGCGCCTCCACGTCGCGTGTCCACCTTGCAAGCGACATGCTTTCTTACCCGGATTACGTCGAATTAACGTATTTCTTTGTTTATACAGCCTCCGATAGATAAGTTACACTCACGTGCTGTATCGAAGCTGCTGAAAATCTAATTTCCGATATTTTTTGGTGTTTACTGTTTTATTTTTAACCCCCGACGCAAAAACGAAGGGGTGTTATAAGTTTGACGTGTCTGTCTGTCTGTCTGTCTGTCTGTCTGTCTATCTGTCTGTCTGTCTGTCCATCCATCTGTCCATCTGTCCGTCTTTCTGTCTGTCTGTCTGTCTGTCTGTCTGTCTGTCTGTCTGTCTGTCTGTGTGTCTGTCTGTCTCTTTGTCTGTCTGTCTGTGTATGTGTGTCTGTCTGTGGCATCGTAGCTCCGGAACGGATGAACCGATTTAGATTTAGTTTTTTTTTGTCTGAAAATTGAGTTAGTCGGGAGTGTTCTTAGTCATGTTTCATGAAAATCGGTCTACTATGTCGCAGTCGGGGGTTTTTCAAAATTTTAGTTTTGTGGTTAGGTTATTGAAAGAAAGTTCAACAAAAAATGGATTAAAATAACTTCTTTATGTTCGACCGTTCTGGCGTAATTGGTAGTGACCCTGCCTGCTAATGTCCTGGGTTCGAATCTAGATAAAGCCATTTATTTATGCTATGAGCAGAGATATTTGTTACTGACTGTCATGGATATTTTCTATAAATACTTATGTGGAGAAATTATGAATGAAGTCATTGATAAATTCGCCATGCAATTTTGGTGCTCAATATATTTTTATGTTATATGTATCGTTGTCTGAGCACCCACAACACGAGCCTTTGCCTAGTTTGCCTTCTTGAGCTTACCGGGAGACTCAGGCAATCTGAGTAAGAATATTCTATTATATTTATATTCTATTTATTATGTGCTGTATTCTTTTCCTGTACAATAAAGTGTTTACTTACTTACTTACTTATATTAATTTATGTAGCAACATACGATTTTCTATATACCTACCTCTCACAAAAGACCAATGTTCATAAACGTTGCGGTTTGATCTTCGTAGATTTAGTCAGCAATTCCCGTCAACTTTGAACAAAAATTAAGGGAAAAGCTAAATTTGTTTTTATTAATTCCTATTTTGTTACCAAGATTTTGTTGATTAATTGAGATTTTATTAAGTTTTATTTCGTCATTAAGGTTCTCTAGTATCTACAGAGTGGGGCCTGTAACAAAGGCGAAGAATTGAACTGTAGGCTATTCTCCTTATACTGATCAACATTAGTTCAGTGACTTTTAAAAATTATGAAGTCTTTAAATTTTTAATTTTTCATACAAAATAAATATTAGCTTCAATGTACGCCATTATTGTTGTCATTGACGTTGTCTGTCACACTTTAGACTTAACAGAATTCGCAATACATTACCTCTTAGAAAAAACTTTCAAGGGTGATAAAAATCAAAATACAAGTTATTTTTAAAAGTCGCCGAACAAATGTTGATCAGTATAAAGAGAATAGCCTAGAGTTCAATTATTCGCCTTTGTTACAGGCCCCACTCATTATATTTTCTTAATTATAACAATTATCCTGTATATATCTTACGAAAGTCGAATTATATTACTAAATGTTGGTAACAAAATAGGATCAATTAAAATTTGCTGACGTGGCATTGTACAAAGTTGACGGGAATTGCTGTACATTTCCCGCGCCTAAAGCACGGTCCACACTATCCGGGAATTATTGAAACGTCATCCGTTTGAAACCTGCGAGTCCAGTTGTCGCTGACAAGCTGAATTATAAACCTGTTCGTTGCGCGAATTATCGGCTGTGTGGACGTGGCTTAGCTTATTTTGTTTTGGGCCATTTCGTTTTAAGCTCTATGTTATTAAATACGAGCTTTTGCCCGCGGCTTCGCTCGCGTTAACTTCGAAAATTGCTGAATGCTCCATACAAATTTTCACCCCCCATTTTAGGGAAGTGGGGGGTTAGGAAGAGACAAAAAGTAGCCTATATAATTTTTCATCCCTTCAACTATCTGTATTTAAAAAATCCCGTCCGTTTTTTCCGCTAAAAACGAACAAACAAACGACACACACACTTTTCAATTTATAATATTAGTATGATTTTTTTAAATTCAGAATCACTCAGGGTTTTGATTTGGAATAGTTAGAAGCTTTGGTGTCCCAAAATGTATTTTATCCCTCACATTTGCTAGGTTAGCAAAGCTGTCCTTTGCCACCTCCATTAATTAAAAAGGGACAAGTAATCTATCTCGCGGCCGAGAAACTGTCACGCAACTCCTATACTAGGCTTATTATGCATATGGGCATAGAGCTGTGAGTTACGGCCTAAATGCAGCCAGAAACCACCCTAAATATGAAGCAAATGGTCCTGGCTTCAAATCCCGATAAGATAATTTAATTGTGTGATAGCTCAGATATTATTTCCTGAGTCATGGGTGTTTTCTATGTACTTATGTAAGAGAATAAGAAAGAAAACTTTTTTAATATCTATTAATTAACACAACAACAATACATTTATAAATGTGAAAATTAATTATGTATTTGCTAAGACAAGACACGCACCAAAACTTAAACAGTATTATGTGTTATGTTTTTTTATACGTCGGTAGCAAACCAGCATATGATCCGCCTGATGGAAAGCGGTCGCCGTCACTTATAGACGCCTGCAACTCAAGGAGTGTCACGTGCGCGTTACCAACCTATTAGAAACTTGTACACTCTTTTTTGCTGTGTTTACACAGCAAAAAAGATTGTACAAGTTCTAAGGAGGGTTTGGGTTGCCGACGACTCAAAGGACAATAGACGGAACAAATTAGTTCCGTAGGTCCTTCCGTCATCAGCACACGCCACCCTCGTTGAACTCTGGCAGCCTTACTCTCCGGCAGGAACACAACGCTATGAGTAGGGTCTAGTGCTATTTGGCTATGGTCTTCTGTAAAGCGGAGGTACTTCCCCAGTTGGGCTCTATATTCGAACGAGATGATATCCGCTGTGCTGTGCCCTACCACACAAAGCGGAATATCATTCGCTATGCCCTACCTCTTACAACATGTCTACACGTTTTAAGAAGACAGCGCGAATTTATGTATGTGTGTATGTATGTAAAACATGAATGCTAGTAATAATATGTAGTAAAATAGTTTGAGAGAAATAAATTGCATTGCAAACGATCCCAATACGCGAACGTGACTTGTTGGTGAATCACCGAGCCAATTATACCGCGCTAACAAATCTACATATTGTTCAAAAAGTACTCTTGCGAACGAACCGATTTGTCTTTGTTGAAATTAGTTTTTAGAATCTCGGTTTATATACTCAAGCAAATTTATTTGTCGAGACTAACTTGACTTGTTAATTTATTTTGACGTAAATTAATTTTAGTTTTTATTACGATGCCACACCAAAAAAGAAAATAATATGCTAATTATAGGTACTAATCGGTAAATACTTATGTCATAATATTTAATTGCACATGAAACTACTGGAGTTTCATTGCCAGTGTTATCAATTAAGGATTTGAAAGGAAACGTAATTATGAAGTTGCGATGATTGTGTAGATGTGCATTTTCAGAATTTGGGTCCCCCCCAATGGGGGATGTCTGAAAATTTTAAAATCGCCTGATATTTTTTCTGGTGATAGGAATAACCATTTCTAATTACAGAAAAAAGTTACAGATTTTTTGGTAGCACCATACATTTTATAAAAATAAAAACGTGTTGCTTGACTGCGCGTACGACCCACTTCGGCTGTTATGAGATTTGTCTTAGTCTTTAAAAAAATTCCTTTTTGAATCTGTGCAGGCCACAGACACTGACAGTTGATTGTCAGCTTGACATTTTTCTCGGAGAATTCATAACCATATCTGGTGAACTATTTATTACTGTTTTCGACTCATTTTCTCTCCCTGGCCTCTGATTTTGCCTCCTTCTACGACTACCTTCGCTCTCGAACCCCGGACGTTGATTTTACTGGCTTAAAACGACGACCTTTGATATTAACCTCTGGACCTGATTCTGCTTGCATTAACGAAGACGTTTGCTTTTAAACACTGGACCTGATCCTGCTGAACTGTTTACGATCCGTTTTGCCTCCCTGACTTCTGATTTTGCTTGATATAAGGACGATCATCGCTTTTAAGTTCCGGACACTATTTGTTATAATGAATACAAGTACATAAACACGATATAAGGATCCCAAAACATGCTTTATACCAACTTGTTCTAAAACCAACCAGAAAAACCCAGATTTAAAATTGTTCATATTAAGAAAGGAGCTGAAGGAAAGTTGGTGTCAATAGGTTGGCAGGAACTGCCCAACCAGAGTGCGATTTTGCTGTGAAGACCACCTGAGTGTAAGAAACCGTGTCTTGTTTACCAACCTTAAAATGCAGTTACACACTGGCAATAATATCATAAAAAAGAAAGCCATAAATATCTGACACGGTGGCATTTTATAAAATGTGTATTTTTTGGATAGACCAATAGGAAAAATGTGGTAAAATACATTTTTTTTTATAATTTGCAATGTCCTATAATAAAATACAATTGATTTATTTTATTGTGTTGTTTTATTTTACTTCTGAGTTGTAGGTGTGTGTCATGTGTGTCGAGTTACTGTCAAGTTACTATCAAATTCAGTCGGCTATGGCTTTCCATATTCTTCTATGGCCCTCCATACTGTTAAAGCATGATTAACAGCACTATAGTAGATTGTGTTACGAGGGAACAAAATTGCATATTTATAGCGAGGATATAAATTGAATTGTGAACGAAGTGAAGTATTCTATATGTAATTGAATACTGAGTGTAGTGACTGGGGTTCAAAAAGAAAGGGTTATTTTCTTCCCTGCACTGCGAGGAGGGTGCAAAGATGCACTTTTCCTCTTTGCTATTAGGGACCAAAGTGATACTTTTCCCTTCAAGGACACATTTTTTTTACATGGTTACATAACATACCATTTTTTATGTTCATATAACATATCATTATATATAAATTTCCTAAAAGTTGATGTTAATATGTGTAGCAAATTTAATTCCACCTTGTGTCTTAACACTTGAATCCCTCACTACGCTCAGGATTAAATTTTGAGAATACCTTGCTACACTCAAGATATATATCTCATTTTTCTCCCTTGTTGCACAATCTACTATTGCTACCATTTGACACTTTTTTTTCATATCATATAAGCAAATACTAAAATATGAATCAGGTCTGTTGTAAAAATATTATGCACTTAATCGACACAATTTTTTTATACATAATATTACTTATGTGCAAACACTTTCCGTGGCGTTAATATTTTATACAGGCCAGACAAAGTTATTGAACAGAAAAGTGTCACTTAATTCCCTCCTAACAGGGCCGAAAAGTACCCTTTCTGAATGGGTGATGTGAAAAGCAGTAGGCCTCACATCGCAAACTCATTTCCTTTTTGAGCACTAACTACTTAAAGCAGACAATAAACCAACAATCTAAAGTTATTTGTTTAGGGCACAGGTCCTTCTCTAGTTCTCATCTGTAGGCAGGTGCGCTTATGAATCACTACTAGGAGTTAGCCTGTTTTCACATTACCCGATCCAATATCGGATGTCGGAAGGATTTCAATGGAAAAAATCCAAGACGACGCCTGTAATGTATGGGATATCGGTCCAACATCCGGTATTGGATCGAATAATGTGAAAACGTACTTATGGGTGCTAAAATGAGTAATAATGTTAATATAGATCAAGACAAATTTATGTTTATTACACTCATTAACATGTAGTTGCACTTTTCAGAATTAATAGGATACACATTCTCTGTCCAAAATATCTCTGCATCTTTCATCAATTTCTTCTTCACAGGCATTGTGTTTGTCGCTGTTCCACATTTTGGCAAATTAGATGAACTAGCTCCTACAAAATCGCTAGTACCTATCCACGTTTTCGCAATTCAATGGGCTTAAAAATTGTAATCAGGTCCGGGGTTCAACGCAAAGGCCGTCGGCAGCAAGCAGGGCAAGCACACGTCTTCGTTAATGCAAGTAGAATCAGGTCCAGGGTTTAAAATCAAAGGTCGTCGTTTTAAGCCAGTAAAATCACGGTCCGGGGTTCGAGAGCGAAGGTAGTCGTAGAAGGAGGCAAAATCAGAGGCCAGGGAGAGAAAATGAGTCGAAAACAGTAATAAATAGTTCACCAGATATTTTTATGAATTCTCCGAGAAAAATGTCAAGCTGACAATCAACTGTTAGTGTCTGTGGCCAGCACAGATTCAAAATGGAATTTTTTTAAAGACTAAGACAAATCTCATAACAGCCGAAGTGGGTCGTACGCGCAGTCGAGCAACACATTTTTATTTTTATAAAATGTATGGTGCTACCAAAAAATCTGTAACTTTTTTCTGTAAATAGAAATACTTGTTTGCCCCCGACGTAGTATAAAAAAAAAAAAAAATGGTTATTCCTATCACCAGAAAAAATATCAGGCGATTTTAAAATTTTCAGACATCCATCATAACTATAAGACACTACACCTTATTAAACTAATAGAAGCTGCGTAACTGAACTAAATTTACATAAAAATGATAATATAAAATCCGTTCAAACCGTTTTAGCGTCGCAATAATGAAATAACGTATCTAGTGGCTACTGTAGCCAGTAAGTGTCCTCTAGCTATAACATAAACATGTCTACCCAATTCAGAGATCACGGGATCCCTTGAATTATCAATAGGACACAGATGCGTCGCTTGCTGCCTCCGCATCTTACCAAAACGTTACAACTACCATCCAAAGCTATATAAACTGACTACCTTTTACTACTAAGGTGTATGTGAGTTTACTGGGTATTGGTAGACCGTATGTCGTTGGTAAAAGGGTTAAGAACAGTCAGGATTGTGAGGAAGGTACTTGAGCGACGAATGCATCGTTGTCTCATGATTTATACTGTTGTTTCAAGGCTTGTCTGGCTTTGATGCAAGTGGAATATTAGATTTGGTTGAGTCTATGTAACCGACGCCATAGCTTGGTGTTTTGGGGTCAAAGATGTATCAGTGCTAGTGATCAATACAGTGTTATAATACATTTGTAAAACAGAATAACGCCTAATTTAGACGGCGTGCGAGCTCTCATGTGATTTTAGTTACATTGCAGGCTGTTAAGGTTACATACCAATTTTGCACAGCCATCAAATACCGTACATACATACATACAATCACGCCTGTGTCCCATGAATGGGTAGGCAGAGCACATGAAACTACTCAGGTTTCAGTGCCACTCTTGGCAAATAAGGGGTTGAAAGAAAACGAAACTGTGACATTGCAGTGACAGGTTGCCAGCCTCTCGCCTACGCCACAATTTAACCCATATCCTACAGTCGCCTTCTACGACACCCACGGGAAGAAAGGGGGTGGTGAAATTCTAAACCCGTCACCACACGGGCTAAAAATCAAATACCGTATTGTTATAAAACTAGTATGCGAGTTCTCGTATCGTCTAAATGGGTCCTAAACCGTAAAGTACAGAAAATATTCCTTAATAATAAAAATTAGGAATAGTATTTCTGTGGTTTCAGTATGTCGTAACCTCTCTTTACCTGTAATAACGGGATTACATACACAACAAGTATGCCATAAATCCGTTGAGTTTTTCAAAGGCGCAGCCAAATATATCTAAAAGAACACCTTCTCTAACGGTGAGTAATAAAACTCCGTCGTATAGGAAGTTCTCCGCGAGGTTCCAGGCGCAACTTTCACACGATATTTCTTGCCGAGTTTACAATTCTTATATTTTTGTTCAACCGTTTCTTGTACAGAGCATTTTGCGGGGAATGTTTTTGTATCTGTAATGAAAAGGTTTTATCTGTTTTAATAAATAGCTGTGGTCAAAACTGTTTCTATTTTACTGACATTGAAAGGATCGTAGACAGAGTTGTATAGGAGAAAAAAAACTTATATTAATAGATCGTTTACCTTTGCCAGCTGCTAAAGCCTAGCCATAAAGGAAACGCTGCCAGCCTACTGAGATCTATCACTATAAGAAAGGGTCCGGAGATTTATATACCTACATTTCATTTAGCTGCTACTATTTATTGTGTTGAAGTGATATGTATAGTGTTGTAAAGTTAATTAATAAAATGCGAAGAATCCTCGATGAAAAGCGACTGTTGTACCAGGTGGCATTCGCTATGTGCAGAACGTCTGTCATGTCGCTGTAGACAGTGTAGACTGTCGCCGCGACACGCTTCAGACGAGGCTGAACCGTTACACCGACGCGTTATCAGTTTTGGCGTTTTTTTTAAACCTCATTAATGAAAGGTTTTGCTTCTCACTTTTTGACACCTATCAATGAGGATATTGAGACTATTCTCCACTGAGTAACAATATAAAAACATTTTTTTTTTCAATTGGAAATCTCTGAAACTAGGCGAAATCCAGAAAAGTTTATATGACATTTCAGTCTTAAAATGGATCAGAAATACGAGTATGCTGTTAAAATCTCTCTCAATGCTCACGACCACCGTGTATAGTTTGAAGAGACTTTTGTATCAGACAGAGCGTGCGGCCACGCCAGGTGGGTATTCGCTATGTGCAGAACGTCTGTCATGTCGCTGTACACTGTCGCCGCGACAGGCTGCAGACATGGCTGAACCGTTACACCGAAGTGCAACCACTAATCGTGCCCGTGAGTATTAAACATTTTCACCTCACACATTCTGAAAAAGTACTTTTCTTCCCTGTTATGAGGGAGAAAAGTGGCACTTTTCCTCCCTGCTATGAGGGAACAATATGACAGTTTTCTGTTCAACGACACATACATGCATTCGTTATGTGGATTTTTAATAATTTTTTATTCAAATTGTTTATAAAAAAAGGTTATTGTTTGTACAGCGATGTACGTTATTATAGAATGTATTAACATTTTCTTAGCCAAAATAAAAAATCCTTTTTCCTACCACCTTCACATCACTATATCGGTGTAAATTCACCCCAGGACATACGCTACGTACAGATTTATGGGCGTGCGGCCACGGAATACGGACGTCTCAGCATCTGATGTATGAGACGAGCGGATTTATGCGACGTTTATTGGTTAAGGGAGCCTTATTCTGATGTAATTAGCTGGGATTCCATTATATGATGATATTATGAATGATAGGTATATTAAACGCCAGTAGTGTAAAACATACACAAGGTAGATGCTAGGAGTACCTAAAGGCCCGTATGGTGGAAAAATTTGCAGTAGCAATTAGGTTGGTTAGTATTTTCGTTTTCATCAAAAAAAACTATACTTTTTAATTGATCTCTACGCTAAAAAGAATCGTTTGTAGATGATGAAAGCGTAATGCGCAACAAAAACTGTGTCGAGAAAAGTCTTCAACAATGTGAAGATTGTGCATTTTTTAGCAATCTTTGTTTGGGTTTGACTTTAAATGTTTCAGTATAATAAAGAGTACTCCCGCTCCCCGCTGAAAGTGCCACCAACCCCCTCTCGGTTACCTCACAGTTACCGCCTGTCTAAAACGCGAACATTCGACCTGTCATATTTCACTCATACAAGCATAGTACGCTTTCACCTACACGAGCTTTGTGTGCTAGGAACGCGCCTCTTTCATATATTTGATCGCCAGTGTCCGAGATGTAGTAAAACTCTTAAAAAAACTATAATAAGAGTATTTTTTTGTTTACGGGTATCGTACTAAATATAAATTATGTTTGCATCAGAAACCAATCAACGCAGCAGCCACCAAACTAAGCTTGAAGCGCATGAGCAGCTTTGACCCAGCGAATGTTGTCACAGTATTAATATCACACGTCCCATCGCACGACCAATCAAGTTAAAATCACACTAAAGTGTAACCGCGGTGTTATCATAGTGTAACTAGAAACAAACTTGCACAATGAATGTTATTACAATATGCGCAGAATTGCATAATGCATGGTTAGAAATAAAATGCTTATCAGGCATTTTTGAATGATCCACCTGTATAAAAATCCATACTGATCCATACTAATATTATAAATTGGAAAGTGTGTGTGTCTGTTTGTTTGTCCGTCTTTCACGGCGAAACGGAGCGACAAATCGACGTGATTTTTTAAGTGGAAATAGTTGAAGGGATGGAGAGTGATATAGGCTACTTTTTGTCTCTTTCTAACGCGAGCGAAACCACGGGAAAAAGCTAGTATGTCATAAAATATATCGAAATCCATCAATACATACAATTAATGTCTCCTAAAAAACATACGATGTAATGCAAATACAGAATACAGAGCATCTGGAAAATATGTAGAGTTTTTTAACTAATTGAATTATGTATGGCGTTTTATTTATAGCAAAAAGGATTTCAGTACCTTGGAATGTTTATTTATTATCAGGGTTTTTTTTGAAGGCACCCTAGCAAGATCAACAAACTGATCAAGTAATTACACATTTGAGCAACCTGCCTAAACCGACGGGCACAGCATTAATATTACACGTTTCATCGGACCAATCAGAGATGATTCCTCATTCAAAATCTTGATTACATTATATCCATTACGTTAAATCCTTGTTGGGTCGGATTAATATTTTTACCATCCTCTTGTCCCCCGTGGGTGTCGTAGAAGTCGACTGGTGGGTATCAATTGAGGTTTGGATCAATCATGGCGCTACTAACCTGACATTGCAATAACATTTTAATTTCTACTCTCTATTTCTCGTTGACACAGCGTTAATATTACACGACCCATCGGACCAATCACATCTTGTATCTAATTCAAAATCTTGTTTACTATATTTAATAAGGTACGCTAACAGGATTTGAAAGCTGATCATACAGCCCCATTGACCATATCCTGCCTAATCCAGCGAACGTTGACACATCATTAATATTACACGACACACCGAACCAATCACATCTTGTATCTAATTCAAAATCTTGATTACTATATTTAATAAGGCACGCTAACAGGATCCGAAAGCTGATCATACAGCCCCATTGACCATATCCTGCCTAATCCAGCGAACATTGACACAGCATTAATATTACACGACCCATCGGACCAATCAGGGCTTGTTTAATTTCGATCAAACGCACCGCCGGCCGTGTAATTGAGCCTTGTCACTTGCACGCCGTTACATTATGACATGTTGGGGGTTATGAGTTTTCTGCCACTGTTGTTAAGTTTGAAATTGTTGAAGTTATGATTTTGTAGCCAAAATCTTAAACAGGGTGTAACAAAAATGGTGGTGATCCGTTTAAGGACGTATTCAGTATCGTATTCTCATCAGGAAAAAGTAGGATAAAAAATTTTTTTCGCAAAAAAATTTTTTATCTTTGTATGGAGATTCGACCGATTCGCGCGGCCCGGCTCATAGAAAAGTGAAAATTTTTTTAGCGAAGAAAAAATTTTCTTCTACTTTTTCCTGATAAGAATTAAATACGATACTGAGTACGCCCTTAAACGGATCACCACCATTTTTGTTACACTCTGAATGTGCAAGTCACAAAATGCTACCTTTCAAATTGCTTTGATACATTTCTTCAACTAACACATTCACTGCCTGAGCTACGGTTGTAGCGCTACGTTGCTGCCGATAACATGGACTTTCTTGTATCTAGCGAAAATGCATCATAAAGGCAGAATGACAACGTGTCAAGATTAACCAGCACTAAATGAACTAGAGAAGTCATTGCGACTAAAAGATTATAGTCATGTCAAAAATATCTACGCCACAGAAAATTATTATAAAGTTTGTCAAATAACGCAATACATAACGCATGTAGTAGTCAATCAAAATAAAATAATATTTAAAAAAAAATATGTTCTTAACAAAAACCTGTAATTCTATTATACTTTTAAATATAACAACGAGGATCGAGTATTATAGAGAGTTACTGTCAAAGTAAAATGTGTCCAAGTAAAATCACAGTACATAGACTGCCATTTCTTGACACAGGCTTAAAATTGTTGAACCTCAGTTTTGACAATTTGGCTCATATTCTTAGCTTGATATGCTTAAAAATGTCAAATATTAATATTTGCGCCATCAAGCTGAGCGTACCCCAAAGGTGTAATGCCATCTAGGCCACCCATACATATAATTATCAAAATAATGTTATAATGTGTGTCACTTAAATTTTAGCCGCGCTTCTATACCAAGCGTTAATAAAGTAAGAACACAGGGGTCAAATTTAAAATGTTTCGCCCAGTGGATTGTAAGCCGGGCCGTAAGCAACCTTTTTTCATTATGTTTATTTATGTAAATGCTGGCAAAGGAAACGCTTCCAGGAGAGTTCATATTTGGATGGTGATAAGCAATAATGTGTCAACCCACAAAAACTAAAAAAATGAGATTTTAATGCCATGTTATAGCTGGATTTTTAAACTTCTATTTGCAAAAATGACCTTTTCATTTTGAAAATTTTCACTATCCCAAAAGTAAAAAAATAGGTTAACACAAATCCTTTATCGTGTGTTGCCTGTTTTGCATTAATGTGTCAAGAACCTTAACTTATTATAGTAATTGGCAGAAGACATATTTAAATTACAATAATGTGTTATGAGGGTTGACTCAACGATTTTTTTACACTTGACTCATTCTTGCAAAACGCAAAAAATGACATAGTTACCCACTATGAGACTTGAATGATTATTGCAAAATGATATTTTATCCGTTGTTTTATGCTACGACCCGTGTTATAAAACATAAGTCATTATTGTTAAATTATATTCGGGTCATAAATTGTTCGTTTTTGGTGTAAGTACCATGACACTATATTGTAAAATATAACTGTTCATATTAATTTATGTTTGAATAAGTTATGACTTAGTCCATTAGTATATTTTTGCACATGAATGGTAAATTCAGTACGAAATTGAACATTTTAAGTCATGAATATACATATTCGTTATTATAATTTGCAAACATTTTTTACAAGTACGTGTTTATATAAAAATCTAATATAAGCTACTATTTTTTTATAATTACTAATTACATTAAGACGTGTTAATGTATGCATAAAAATATTGTTTGATTTTTGAATACTTACTGAATGGTAGTTTATTATTTTGTTAAAGATATTTTATGTGTTCTTGTACAAGTCATGAGTTATTCATAATTTAAATGACTTAGTCTATTTCTTAGCGTAAAAAAATATTTTGTTGTATATTTTAGACAAGTAGTTTGTTTTTTTTAAAGATGATTATTTGGTTTTTGTAACGATTTTTTGTTGAAAAAGCACAGATAATTTAAATATGTGTCTAGAAATGATCATTACTCTAATAGTTAATTTATAGTATTTTATTCAACAGGCGTTTAAAGGAGGTCAAGAAATATGAGTGGCGTACTTTCCACGAGTATTTTGGAGTCAGTTAAACACCATTGCATACAATACTTTTACAACGACCATGCACATAGTTTTCAATAGTTTTTTTTTTAATAATTCTCGCGAAATTCACACTGTTTCCTGTATTGCAAAGGTTTGCACTGTCAGCTCAGCTGCCCAAAGCCTTCCCGCGCACGCACGCAGTATCGTTAATGCAATGCGTTGCCATGATTACAGAACCAAACAATGCGTTTTCAGTTTTTTCGATACGCTCAATCCTGTAAATGACGAATAACAGTTCGGGAGTAGAACAATCATTAAAAGGTTTGATTAATAAATAATGTATTGATTCCTACATACCTAATAACATAAGTGAACCATGACTGATATGTTACTTAACACTTATAAAGTTAAAAATATGCATAGGTAGAGTATTTTACAACAACAATTTATGTGCTTTAACATGTTTATTTAAGACTCATAGATATTTTTAAACAATTAGCAAAAGTGGGTTAAGTATCATAACACAGTCTTGAAAAAGTTTGACGTCGTCGAACAATTCGCAATAAAAGAAAAGGGCATTATTTCGTCAAATTGAAGTTTGTTTTGAAATTAAGCTACAATAATCACTACTACTGAACGTATTATAGCTGAAAAACACAACAATCTATATAAAAACAATTTTTTTTAAGAGAAACACAAAAAAATGAGAAAAAATCTTTAGACGCCATTTTCTCAAAATGGTTGGCGTGTGGGTTGACACATTATTGCTTATCAGCATCCATTTTATTAAGGAGCCTTATCGGAATTGCTCTGAGGCTATTAAAATAAATACGGCCTGAATGTTTAAATTTAACTTGTACCGAATGGTTTTAGGAATGTTAAAGAAATTGCTTCTTTTGAGATTTTTATTTAGCGGATTCATATACGTTAACATAAGTAATATTAACTAACCTTCAAAAGAATCCGACATTGGAAAAATACTATATATTTTGAAAATAGTGTAAGACTTTTATGAATTAGACCAATACTTTTATTAGTTTTGATAGATTATTTCCTTTGTTTTGATTTTCTAAAAGTATTTTTTTATACATTTGTCAGTTGTTACACACTACTAAGAACAAACAGACGTAAAAAAACAGTCAGCAAATATTGTGTTTGCTATGGATAAGGAAAATGCAGTACAGCACTATATAAAGTATATAATATTCAGTGTATTTTAATCTTGACGTCAATACGATCGTCTCCAATTTAGCAACAAAATACTTCCCCCCAATAAAACTGAGACATTTCATATTCTTTGTATCCATAAATATGCGCTGACAGCCGAAGGCATTTCGGAGTATCACGTATCACATTGTAACAGGCAAATACTGCAATAAATGCAATACGAACTGCAGTTTACTGTTGCATTCAAAAAGCTGTATGAATTGCTACTTTTATAGTAAAGTTATGCCATTTTGGCATAAAACGGTGAAACGTAAAATTTTTAGGTCCGTATTGCAACATGGAAGATAAAGTGTACTTTGCTAATTTGTGGTATTCTTGCAGTTTTATGAGCTAACTGATAACTTTGTTGAACCATGGATGACATGATAAAATTTGATGGGGTTCAAAAGTTGTCGAAATGAGATCAACTTGTCATATTTTTTTTCGGATAACTTACCACTAGTAGTCTGTAGTACAGTCAACAACACAGCTGTGTATACAGACAAAGTGTCAAAAATATGTATACAGAACTTTATTACCTGTACATAAAGTGCCAAAATTATGTATACACAACATAATTTTGGCACTTTGTCTGTATACACAGATGTGTTGTTGACTGTACTAGTAAAGTTATCACGTCTTTGTTACACATATTGACTCGCTTCTACGTAACTTACATTACAGGCAAAGTTTAAGTTACGCTGATATCATTAGGTCATCTGAAGTATGCCAAATTTTGCTCGCGCTTGCTCGTAACTGAATTAGGGCGTGTGCGAGACGCACGATACTCGTAACTTAAGGACAAATCTTATTCGAATATCGTCGTTTCGGTGTACGATTGCTACTGGCATATTACTCATAGTGTCAGAGCCATGTAGGTACACACATCAGCATGACCATAATCATCATATCAACCCTTTATCGCCCACTGCTGAGCACAGGCCACTCTTCTTATACCTATCTGGTCTACGCCACTTCTACCGGTCCTGATTAATCTCATCCAGTTGTGACCCGTAATTGTTCAGGGTGGCTAGCCGAATGGCACAATCGCTCACGAAACGCTCACGAAACGAAGCGCTAGTAGATATCTATCTCTATCGCGCTTGCGTATTGGCGCGACAGAGCCAGCGGCGTATCGCTTTCGTTTGGCGTCGGAGAAATGCCATTCGGCTACGGGGCCAGATGTAGTTGACCTAATGTACACACACAGGAAGTAACTTCAGTGTCAAACTCGTGGTACGACACGACTATAGACTCATTTTCTCCGCATAAGCGTGGAACTCGCGGAAGACGGACTTCCCCGCATAGACTGCACATTCTGCGTTTAATGCGATCCGTACGGAAGCGCACGTCGCGCCATTGTCCGGTGCATCGGCGGGAATTAGGTTTGCAGGCCGGCTGAAAGGCTTTTTGTAACTTTGTTTGTGTTGAGTATGGTTTTATTTCAAACACACTGAGACATATCTATTATCCAAGTTTAACCATAAGATGTACGTAAATAATTATTGATTGAGCAGGAAAGCGGACCCTGGCACTAGGCCGGGAAATTTTGCATTTTGTCAGTTGAAAGGATTCTTGTGTTTGTGTTGAGTATTATATTATTTTTAAAACATAGCGAGACATGCGTATTATATGTTGGTAAATGTAATTCGTGAACAACTATGCAATGTGAACCACAGGCTCAGTAGTCTCAGTACACGCAGGCGTGCATTCGTCACGGCCGCGGCCGTCACGACTCGGCTCGCAGTTATTAGTCAGATTGTCACACGCCTACTGTTGCGGCTTACAACCTGATTCCAGTTGTAACATACGCCAAAAAAAGATCTGAATACATTTATAGTAGTGTCAGAATCGTCGTATTTTTCTTAGTGAAAAATATCCAATCCATGAGTTACCGTTTTATGAGATAGAAGGAAAACGAGCAAAGGTCATAACGGCCCGAAAATACCGAAGGCGACAGTTCATTCCACAGTTTAGATCAAGGCAGGAAGTTTCTGGAGAAGTGCACAGTAGCACAGTTGAGGTTTTCGGACTATAAATAGTATCTATCGTCCTGGATCCCTGGCAAATTTTTTGTGCTTTTGAATGTAGAACTTTATTTTATTCCTGTAAAAGGTACGAGGACACCAGGACCAAGGAGGCTTTAGGTAGGGCGTGTACTAAACGTATATATTAAACTTATAATCAGGTTATTTATTTTAGAAAGTTGCATTTGATACTGACAACTTTGTACGGTATCGTGAAAAGTTATAAACATTGTTCAAATACCAAAAGCGTCTGCATGGCGAATTCTTTGTTTACTCCCAAATCGCGATCGAGCCGACATCAGTCCGTCATCGTCATGTCCGTCCGACCATCGATTTCACATTAGGCCCAGCATTATCAGCTCTTCACTTTTTGTCCAACTTTCTACTAAATGAGCGCTTTTTCTGACATGGGCTACAATCGTTTGTCTTAATTTCGATTAGCTGTGTTTAGAGATGCAAGCAAGACTCCTTCCTCGTTCGTTCGTTCTGAACAAGGTTGTGAAAAGCGATAGACAGGACACAATAAGGTTGAGTGAAGAGTGTAGTTACACCTTGCTTACCATGTGTTCGTATACAAATGCGAATCTTTAAAATACACGTCGTCGCACTAACAAAGTTGGTAAAAGATGCGAATGTGTTACAACTTACAATATTTTACCGGAGTCGTACATTAATATTTAGGCCTTTCATTTCAAAAGCAACTATGTCACGCTTCCCGCAATTTATAAAGCGCAGCATTTATGTCATTTTTGGTTCTATGATAGTACGCTACGTGCACTTCAGCTCGTTTGTTGTGCGCGTGCCGCGGCCGCTGCAGGACACAATCGCGAGTGCAGACTTCTGGCCGAAGGGTGTAGTCTTTCGACAGTTCCGGGGCAACCTGCCGAATTCTACGCCCGGACAGACGACGCAACGAAGCCTCGACGTTACGTTGTCACCTAAATCTAGATAATTTGTGATGTGTTTTTATGTGTTTATTTGTTATGCTTTTATGTATTTTTAGTCACTCAGTGCTTTGGTTTTTACTGTCATACTGTGTAACGTATTTAAAATAAAATAATATTAACTACTTTTCCATGTTATTATTTGGCATCAAAGATCTAAACTACACTAATACGCAGTTCAGCAAGCCAAATAAAAGCTTTCAAAATCCGTATCTATTTATATATCTCTGTAAGTCCCGTTCAGATTTTCCAAGTGTGATCTGTCAAAGCCATTGAGCGAGCACAATGGAGTGGGATCTTTCAGACTTTTGTGAAAGTTTCAGGCTCACCTGCTCAACAAAGCGGACCGTCATTATCGTCGGGTCATATCGACCTTTTATAACGGCTGCAGACGAAAATATCTCAGTTATTTGTCTAGTGTTTTGTCATAGGTAACTTATTTATTTGACGACTTAGTGGGTTGAGTCTAGTAGGTAGTGAAACTTGTTAAGAAACCGACTAGGTATCTTGATATCGAACCCTGAATAGGCCTTAACTTTTCCAACTGACAGCAGTATATGTTTAACGTTCAGTGTTACCAACTCGAATATTGAAAAATTTTGAAAAAAATAATTCTTCCGCACAGAGGGACTCCACGCACTATTTTTTTTCCTTTTGGTCACAAATATTTTTAAAGCTTTCTACAAATTATGTCAGCGTGAACAAACAAAGTTTCTCAGCAGAAACCTATTAAGACTGACCTCAGATTTCAATTTTCGGTTGAATACTAATGGAACATAATTGAACATTCAAACTGTTTCGCACCATTCAAAACTTAAAAATCTGATCTTGATATCGTGATGGATTTAGTCTCAATCCATCTCGTTTGCGCTCAATACAAGTGCGGCCATTTACTCAGGAAGCGAGTGGAAGATTTTTACGTTTCACGATATGCCTAATGTTCGACCGGCTGCCGAAAACTACAAGTATTCAATATCCATAACTACTTACAGAGGTTCATATACGTAAACCATGGTCTTCCTACTAAGAAATTGGTCGGTAGCTCGTATTAGTTATGTTTTAAATACTAAGCACAAGGTGACATCCCTAGGGCATAAACTGTTCAAGTGGGTAGTTCGGACCAAGTGCGAAAAACTCCTACAGCTAGAAGATGTTGACGTCAACTTCAGCCAGTCTACTCCGAGACCACGAGGACAATGCGTCCTTGAAACGTCGGAGGTTTAAAACATGGTACTTAATACGCGATTAAGTCACATTTGCGATTTTAATGTGTATAAATCGTGATATACGATATCATTCAGTCATGCTTGGTACATCTCGACCGCGCTAATACGGCACAAGCAAACTGAAATAGCCAAGTGATATCCTTCAGGTCCTAATAATAGTGTACGAATTGGTTTTGAATATCCAATTGAGATCCGACTGTGTTCGAATGTTCCGTAGGCAATAGGCATTAGTTCTCGAGCCATTGCGAAAGGAGTGCTTTACGAGTGTAGCGAGCTAATGATGTGTAAACTGGATACCAACTTCGGCCGACTAGTGCGTCGCTTTATGTGTTATGCTAGACTTGTTTTGAAGGTCGCTTCGCTTGAAGAAATTACGAGTTTTCAATCTTATGGGCATGATGGTTTTTTATCATTGTTTCAATAACTTAAATGAAATGAATGTGTCAAACCAAAATCAATAACCTTGAATAACGTTTTCAAATCTAATAGAAATGTGTTTTTCTAAAGTAACTGCACCTATTTCCTGACAATTCGAACTTATAAATTATACATTTATTAATCATTTTTGAACAAAACTGTCATAGCTTTAAATTAATTAATATTTCTTCTTATTTTATCTGGCGTAACGTAATAGCAGTATGGCTTGGTCAATGTGTGTAATGTCCTATAGTTTATTTATTTAATCACCAATTAGTTATGCAGATAAGTGCGGAAACAGTGTAAGTATCGTCATTAAACTAGTTTGTATCTTATTACTCGAGTTTTCTATACAAGAAAATGGGTACGACCTACATTTTAAAAACCTTTTCACTCCTTAAAAACCCCAAGGAACCGAAATAACATACTCCTAATACGGATGTTAAGCTAAGTAACTCCATACAGTCCATAATCTGATACGGCCAGTAGTACCCGCTTAGTACTGAAAGTACAATCCTGACCAGATTTGTACCTTAGTGCGTTTTGAATACAGTGTACGTGTGGAAAGTGAACTGGGTACGGGAACCTGGTAGTTTCTTTTAACGGTAATTGCTCACTATATTGCGGGGTGCTATGGGGATTTTAATGGTTATTGAATATTATTGGTATCGTTATGGGCGTTGGTAAGATGGTTGGCGTATTATGACATACAGCGTTTGAGTTAGGTTTTGCGAAGGTTAATATGAGTATGGTTTATGTGATTATCATGGCATACTATTAATAAAATAAGTCAGTATAGTATATAAAGAAATTACGAAGTTTTAACATAGGTCTGTATTTAAAGTAACTTACATAGTTGCACTTAGTAAATTTACGTATATAGGGATCCAAAGAACCTGTTTAGGTAAGTTCGTTATTTTGGGAATTTTTCGCCAACAACCATTGTACCTATTTTATATGAAAATTAAAATTATCGTACCTAATTTACGACACTAGTCTATGCCATAAATTATATTATCTAAAAACGTAAAATTCATAATACATACAGAGTGTAACAAAAATGGTGGTGATCCGTTTAAGGGCGTACTCAGTATCGTATTCTTATCAGGAAAAAGTAGAAGAAAATTTTTTTTCGCTAAAAAAATTTTCACTTTTGTATGAGCCGGGCCGCGCGAATCGGTCGAATCTCCATACAAAGATAAAAAAATTTTTTGCGAAAAAAAATTTTTATCCTACTTTTTCCTGATGAGAATACGATACTGAATACGCCCTTAAACGGATCACCACCATTTTTGTTACACCCTGTATATTATGTCAAACCACAAATAATTATATATACCTAAACATGAAATGTTTATGGTTAGGTAAATGGCTAACAATAATTATATATACCTAAACATGAAATACAAATTAAAAGATTTTCCATGAAAATAATTTAATTTGTTCATGACTTAAACTTAGACTTAGAATATCACAATTTGCATGGCTTTTTAAAGCCTAAATGTGTTTAGCTCTAATATTATATATTTAACACCATTGTATACCACATTTAATGGCAAATAAATCATTTCATTCCATTTCATTTCATTATTTTGTTGATCCATATTCAACTGATGATGAACTATTACATGTAAACCAAAATAGTTTTCATACAAATCAAACCACAAACTTATTCAACAAATGAAATATCCAGCGGCCCTCTACCAAGTTCCAGAATTACTTAAGCATATAATTTGAAATTCCAAACAACGTGCCGTCTGTCTGTCCCAAGATCCGAGCGAGTATTAAACTAAGTCGAAGTTGGACAAGTTCCGAATGTAGGACGATTGGAATATATGTCATATTATGAATATATGTAACATAATGGATGGTACGACTACATGAATTAGGGCACAAAATGCGCTGTCGCGCGCGAGTCCATATATCAAGCGCGACTTCAAGTACGGACTTGCGGACGAGAGCGCAAGTTGTGCTAGACGGCAAGTATTTTTAAGCGACTAAATAGGACACAAATTTAAACACAAATTAATTAAAAATACACAATTGAGTCTCAATTCCTACGTCCCACTGCTGGGCATATTAGGACTCCTTTCACACGTGAGAAGCTCAGGATATAATACCTATTAACCAAGCCTAAATGCGGATTGGAAGAATTCAAAATACACCTTTGAATTCTTCGAAGTTTATGATTTAGTTTGTCAACCTCAAAATAAAAATAATTGAAAACAAAAATAATAAGGACATTTTTTGAGTTACCGATATCTCGACGCAATTACGATCACGGATAACAATATTAGTCTGAATGAAACTCACCGTAAATCATTCGAAACTCTTAAATGCAAGTTGATCAAGTAATACCTCATACATTTTAACTCCCGACGCAAAAACGACGGGTTGTTATAAGTTTGACGTGTCTGTCTGTGGCATCGTAGCTCCCGAACGGATGACCCGATTCAGATTTAGTTTTTTTGTCTGAAAGCTGAGTTAGTCGGGAGTGTTTTTAGCCATGCTTCATGAAAATCGGTCTACTATGTCGTGGTCGGAGTTTTTTCAAAATTTTAATTTTGTGGTTAGGTTATTGTAAACCTTCATAGTATTTACATCTCTTAAAGCTCTTTAAAACATCTTGAAACTCTGACCTCTAGCTCGCTCGTAATACAAAATTGGAACAATATTTGTCCGCTGCAATATTCGTAGCATCTCTATCTACAGAGGATGCATAAACTTTTATGCGTCCGATTGGTTACTTTTATTGGGCAGTGGAAGCAGAGCGCCTTATCTGTACCTGCCATGCATGGGTGTCACAGCGTATGACAGCGCAGCCAGCGTGTACAGAAAACGCTGGAATACCTACAGAATTAACAGCAACGGATTTGATGTGAAACATGTGGAGGATTATCGCGATGTGGATTGTGTCAAATTCATAGCTTTTTGTCCTGCGTGGATTAATGTCATGATTTGTGATTTTATTTTACGATTTAGTTAAATGCATATTGCGATAATTAACAACAAAACTAGTAACATGAATATAATTTTAAGTGACACCTAAAGACTACCGAAAAATGTCTTTTACCTGTTTCAGATCGGATTTTGTGGTAGGAGCTGTGGACTGAATTAAAAAAAAAAACAATCTTACCATATTTATTGTAATCTCTTAAGTAATTTGTACTTCTTTTTTTGTATTTGTACTTTTCTATAATATTTTGTATAGTTTTTAGTTGAAAATCAACATGAAGAGACCTTACACATCTCTAATCATTGTAGTAGCGTTATATTTTAGTTAGAACTTAGAATTAGTATTATCAATTGTAATTTCAGTTCAACTTGAACATTGACGTGTAAAAGTGCCCCTGTGGCCTTTTTGCTAAATAAATAATTTGTAATTTGTAATTTTTAATAAAGATAAGACATTTACACCTTTGACATTTCACATTATACACACTAAAGTCACACAACCTATCTGACTGCTCAACAGAGTCTTGGTCAAATGGACTTGGTCAAAACTTCGGTGTAGAATATTTTGTAACCCAAGAAAGAATTTTCGCGTTTGCTTCGTCAATAAGCCAAGCTATCTCCAGCTGTATTTGTATTAAGCCTTAGTACCGCTATCATTATTAGGGTCCGGAGGATAAGCAACGTAACGACGCCGCCTGACCCAGCTATTGATTTAATCTTTATGCTTGTATGAGACTACGAGGACAATTCGACTGTAAGCTGATATAAGAATGATATCTAATTTAATGACGCAACCAGGCGGTTCATCTGTATGTTTGCCTTTTATGTCACAAATGTATTTTCACTCATACCTGTCCATTCATGTATTGGCGGGCGAGACGCGCGATATATAAATATTTTTTCTACTTCCGAACTGTTATTCGTCATTTACAGGGTCGTGCATGGAACTTTAAAACCCTACATAAAAGTCTATTCCCCAACGCCAGCATCCGCCGGCTTTCCGCGCATGCGCGCAGTAACGAAAAAATGAAAACGCATTGTTTGGCTCTATAACCATGGCAACGCAGTTATAACGATACAGCGCGCGTGCGCGGGACTGCTTTGGGCAGCTGCGCTGACAGTGCAAACCTTTGCGTCAAAAATACAGGAAACAGTGTGAATTTCACGAAAATTATTCTAGAAAACTATTAAAAACGAAGTGCAAGGTCGTAGAACAAGTATTGTATGCAACGGTGTTCAACTGAGTCAAAAAATACTCATGGCGTCTTTATTATTACCCACGCCACTCGTCTTTTTTGACCTCCATAAACGCATGTTACATAAATAGTATAATAATAATGGGTCTACTATCATATCGATATCATTCTGATGTAATAGATATATTTGTTTCCGAATCCTCTTATGAGAGAAGTTGTCAGCTTTCACATTTAGGACGATGGTAGATTAAGATTATGGTATGTTCTTATGGACCAATGGGTTGCGACGATGACATACTTAACCGTTTTTCGAAATCTAGTACTACTTAAGTAGGAAGTCAAGAGGGATGGTAATACCCACACTTAAAATCATTTTAGAAACAAAAAAATATTTCAAACTGCAAAAATACTTATACTACTACTGCTACAATATATAAGTAGTATATTAAAGAGTAATATCGTACAGTATGGCCACTCCCGTTCCCCGCTGAAATTGCCGCCCACCCCCTCTCGGTTACCTCACAGTTACCGCCTGTCAAAAACGCCAACAGTCGACCTGTCATATCTCACTCAAACAAGCATGGTACACGTTGACATACACGAGCTTAGAATGTGTGCTAGGAACGCGCCTCTTTCATATGTTGTGATCGCCAGTGTCCGAGGTAGTAGTAAGTGTTTTGTTTAGCAAAAGTACATTCATCATAATCATCATCCTCCTTGCGTTATCCCGGCATTCGCCACGGCTCATGGGAGCCTGGGGTCAGCTTTGACAACTAATCCCAAGATTTGGCGTTGGCACTAGTTTTTACGAAAGCGACTGCCATCGGACCTTCCAACCCCAAGGTTAAACTAGACCTTATTGGAATTAGTCCGGTTTCCACACGATGTTTTCCTTCACCGAAAAGTGACTGGAAAATATCAAATGACATTTCGCACATAAATTCTGAAAAACTCGTTGGTGCGAGCCGGGGTTTGAACCCGCGACCTCCGGAACGAAAGTCGCACGTACTTACCGCTAGGCTACCAGCGCTATCGTTATAATATTGCATTTATAGGTTTCTAGTTGATCCTAAACTTGAACCTATTTCCCACAATTGACTTCTATAACGCTCACGGGAGGAAAGTGAGTAGTGAAATTATTAGGCCGTCAGTAAACGGATATTTAAGTTTAAATGTTACTTATTAAAAAAAGATGTAAAACCGTTTCACAATTTCCAATCAGTTAACAGTCGTTCAAACCAGACAAATCGTCCGGTTAAGTTTTAACAATGAAACAGCCCTACAGTTAAACGGGTCCATTCATTACCATCGCAGTCCGCAACTAAATCCGGTGGATCCGGGTTTGATTCCCGTTTAAAGTCGAATAGGCCGGAAATCGATTGCTTTGGGAGCTGCGCGTTCGAATTGTAGGCGAAAAGACAGGGATGTGTGGGCTCTAGATATGACGTTAAAAAAAATCACTCATACTTTGTCGCCAATTTTGATTAATTAGTGGTGAGAGTTTCGACTGAAGCGACATAACCTTCACAAAGGCGGAGTTTCGACCAAATTTCAGTTCGCTGACTGCCAAAGTCCTGGCACAATCAATCATCAAAAGGTTTTTAATTTTATTGCATGTATTGTTATTTAGATAATCTAATAAATGACGACCGGTCTGGCCTATAGCGAGTAGTGACCCTGCCTGCTACGCCGCGGTCCCGGGTTCGAATCCCGGTAAGGGCATTTATTTGTGTGATGAATATTTGTTCCTGGGTCATGGATGTTATTCTATGCATATAAGTATTTGTATATTATTTTTATCGTTGTCTGAGTACCTGCAACACAAGCCTTCTTGAGCTTACCGTGGGACAGTGTCACCTATGATTATTTTACCTAATAGGAAAATACTATAGGGACATAATAAGCAAGAAATACAAAGTTAAATAACAATTTATTTATCTATTAAAACGTACAAGGTATATCTACTATGTGTCTAGGTTTCCGATTTATATTTAAAGTCTAGCCTTTAAGTCTAAAATACTAAGATATAGGATATTAATAGTTTTAAGTCTAGCAATTAAGTAGTTAAGTTTTAAGTAATATTAAATTTATTCTTAATTAATCCAACAAAGCCTAACTCAAGATAGTGGGTTCTGAGCCTAGATTCTGGGTCTGACTACCGGAGAACTGGTCGGTGTCCTTGTATAATACCACACGTCCCTCGGTTGTGCGTAGCGTGGTTGAGTTTGACTGGCGTCCAGAAGCGAAGGAAGTCGAGGTCAAGGTCATCCACGGTCAAGGTCATCCAAGGTCAAGGTCGAGGTCGTCCTAGGCCGACGCGGTGGTAGCTGTCGATGGTAGCCTTGCCATCGACGTGGTCACATAGGCCTTCCAAAGCCCAAGGTCAAGACGGCCACGTGCCGACCCCGTAGGGAGTTCCCAGTATGGGATTCACAGAATTTATCAAATACTTAATTTTAATTAAAATATGGATTACGTCCACACAGTAGCGATCGCTCCGCGGACAAGGTCTTACGCTCGGGCGCACAGCTGGTGCGCGGTAAGACTGGGAGCGGAATGTCGGCGGGCCGCAGCGGCCGCGAGAGCGGGGTGCCGCGCGGTGCGCGGCGGAAGGGCGAGGTGGCCAGTGGCCCGACCGGTCCGCCGTACGTATATATAAAATACCTAGCACAGCGTAGGAAATCTGTCTGTGCGTTGAATTATTTTAGTACCTATAATATTAATGAGTAGATATAGTACGAAGATAAGTTTGAAACTGTATACATAATTAAGTGAGCGTAAGTAGGTATATAAAAAAAAGTATAATCCAAGGCAACAAATAACTTATTGAGCATGCGTTACTAAATATTCACGTTATACGTGACAACAGTTAATCTGTGTAAGAATGTAATATAATATTAATTTATTAAATTAATAATATACTTGCAAGGCTCGAAATTGATTCGAGTTTTAAACTCTCACAAAAATGAAACACAGCACATTTCCAAAAATTCAAAAAAGGAAAAAAATCCTGTGCCTTACTCGTATGAGAATAAAAACCCAATCACTTACATGCGTTAGCAAAATGACACTGAACACAGTACTTAATGATTAAACCGTAAGCTTAAAGGTTTAAGTAGATATTAACTGGCGTAAGAAATGTTTATTTTTAAGTTATTCTGGTCACGTGTTCTATTAAAATCGATCTGCACCGCCGAGCCACAAGAAATAGGTAAAATCGACTAACAAGAAAGCCAGACCAACCTGCTAGTAAAAACTCATAAGATAATACGGTTAAGTGCGAGCCGGACTTATACACTGGGGTTTATTTCCGGAAAGCCAAATCACATTGATTTATTTTTTTATAAATTCTAGTATGACACAATACAAATCTTGTTTCCCGCAAATAACTAACTTATTTTCAATATAGCTAACTAGCTTATAATGATTATGTTACCATACAGTTTTATTAAACTATTATACATACATACATACAATCACGCCTGTATCCCATAAAGAGGTAGGCAGAGCACATGAACTACTCAAGTTTCAGTGCCACTCTTGGCAAAAAGAGGTTGAAATAAAACGAAATTGTGACATTGCAGTGACAGGTTGCCAGCCTCTCGCCTACGCCACAATTCAACCCATATTACAATAACTAACATATAACTATTATACAATATATATTATCTATAAAGGTTTAGCAGAAACTACTCAAACTTCAGTGTTACATTGTTGCAGTCTAAGCAATGAAGGGGTTGATCCACAGTCGACTTCTACCGCACCTACGGGAGTAAAATAAGTGTTTGTCACTACTTTTTATTTCTATAATAATAAAGAAAAATTACACATCTTTTACACAAGACCCATCGTTGGCAAAAAGGGAGGAAGGAAAGTTTGTACTCGTATATTAAATATATTACTTAGCTATATCTATATCTATCAAATACTAGTTAGGATGCTTAGTACATGTGAAGCATTTTAGCTAGAATCTTCTAAAATAACAACTCTTCAGTAACCAAGCAGAGCCCCTAAAAACTAGTTAAAAAGCAATCTCGGCCAATCGCTTCCATGATCCGCGCATCCTCGTCGCCGGCGAACGGAAATAACGCGCTTAATAGATTCGCTTCGGCTCACAAGTGCGCTGACAACTCGCTAATCTATTTATGTGGATAACTGCGCAAACACACACACAGCCTTTGTCGTATGCAGAATAGACATCACTACATAGTATAAAACAAAGTCGCTTTCTCTGTCCCTATGTCCCTTTGTATGCTTAAATCTTTAAAACTACGCAACGGATTTTGATGCGGTTTTTTTTTAATAGGTAGAGTGATTCTAGAGGAAGGTTTACATGTAGGTATAGTACCCGTGCGAAGCCGGGGCGGGTCGCTAGTTTGGCATATTTTCTAGTTTTTAAGATATTGTATATGAGGTATATTTTAGCAGAGTTCATCAGAGTGTAGGTATCATATGATGAGTGAGCTAACAACTCCCTTATCTATTAATGAGGATAACTGTGCAAACACTGCCTTTGTTAAAGGCAAAATAGATATAAAACCTATCTTACGAATTTTCCTACTTTTTAAAATGATTATAATATTATACCTCAGAGTATAATATACTATTTTGCCTTTTTTCCTAGTTTTTATAATGATAAGTTATATTTTAGCAGAGTTCACAAGAAGACAGACAATCAAATCATAGTGTGACATAACTCGCTAACTTTTTATGTAGATAACTGCATTGACAATACCTATTAGACTTTTCGAATATGGTTAAGGCGATAGGTAATAATTAAATTAACCGACGACAAAAACGGAATATAGTCAGCTAAATCATTATGATGGCATTCATTATGCCATAGGAAAAACAATTCGCACAATCCTTTTAATTTACTGACATGCAACTTACCAACAACGTTCCCATCATTTCCACCTCTTATAACCCTTACTGCCAACATATAAGGTTCCCATCAGGTCAGTAGTGTTGTACGTTAATCACTCAGTGCCAGCAGCCGAAATCACTTACCTGCAACAAATGGGCGCAAATTAAAAAAGCACTCGATCACGGCGACACAATCAGGTAATGGCTCCGTTCGTATCATGTGTTACTTATCGACAGTGTTCATTGCAATACATTTTATTGAATGCTTCGACACAAGTATGACTACTAAATTGTGTAATTTTTAAAGAAACTTCTCAAAGTAAAAACGATGTAACTCGTAAATAACGAAACCACAACGACTATTATTACTTGTAATTTGAATGATGGATACTAACGCAATTAAAAACGAAATAATGTTACCTCGGTATTTTTGCACCGATTGCACTCTTTCATCTGAACCAAAATAGCTTTAGCTGAAGGCTTCTTAAGCCTTTATAACTGAACCACTGGGTGCGTAGCCGAATGGCAGAAACGCTCACGAAACGAAATGCTCGTAGATATTTATCTCAATCGCTCTTGCGTATTGGCGCGATAGAGCCAGACTACCTTTCGCGGCGTTTCGTTTTCGTGTCGCGTCGTAGAAATTCCATTCGGCTATATATATATATATATATATATATATATATATATATATATATACCATAAATCAAGCAAACGTATCTACTTAGCGGGTCAAATGAACTCAGGAAATTCCACTGAGTTGTTCGTTTTTAATCGCAGCTTACAGCTTTCGGGCATCAATTTTTGTAAGTTCAAGTCAACAAAAATATTATATTTATGTAACAACACAAAAATTATGAACACCCAAGGGCCTGAGATATATTTAAAATCACAGGCAAGTAACAATTTCAGTACCAAAATCTGACACGCTCCGCCGCCATACAAATAGATGAACCTGTTTCTTCCATCTAAATCTAATTCTGTGAATTTTAATATTCGTTAATATTATAATTTTGCTATTGATAAGGTTTCCAAAAAGGGTAAGGCGCTAATGAATGAATGAATGAATATTTTTATTTCGTGTTACCATAGACACATAATTATGTTATTAGTAGAACTTACAAATTAAGGGGTTAGTGCATACAATCTTAAATTTAAAACAACACAACAGTCATTGGGTAATGAAATCCCTCGCAGTGCGCTAAATAGGGACAGTCAACTCAACCCTGTCCGCCATTCATTCGTAGGATGCTGATCATTTGTAGGATAATGGTGTGCCTACGCTGTTTTCTAATGTTCTAGTTTATTCGGAAAAATATTGAAAATCCCACTAAAACTGACAAGTCAACAGTAAAAACAATGCAACATCCATAGTCACATTGACCCAATTTTATTATTAAGCGTGTTTTAATGGCGTCCACTACTGTTAAATGAATTGCTGAGTTCGCGACTCGCCGTTCAAAACTGCAGTTTATTTGCCAGTGTGAGTTATGGCAGTTTGTTTCGGTGGGTTTATATGGATTTAGTATTGTTAACGTACGCTCAGGTTTTGCCAATAGGTTAAATCAAAAACAATTAAGTAATCAATAATTTGAAAGGCAAAAACAATAACTCTACGCAATCATCATCCTCCTTGCGTTATTTCGGCATTTACCACGGCTCATGGGAGCGTGGGGTCCGCTTTGACAACTAATCCTAGTTTTTACGAAAGCGACTGCCATCTGACCTTCCAAGCCGAAGGGTAAACAAGACCTTATTGGAATTTGTCCGGTTTCCTCACGATGTTTTCCTTCACCGAAAAGCGACTTAACTGGCAAATATCAAATAACATTTCGCACATAAATTCCGAAAAACTCATTGATGCGAGCCGGGGTTCAAACCCACGACTTCCGGAACGAAATTCGCACGTACATATCACTAGGCTCAGCGCTTAATAACTCTACGCAATATTCATTAAAAAAAAATAAGGGCCCCTAAGTATTTGGAATGCTAATAGTTATATCTAGGTGAAAATGTCCTTCATTTAAACTAATTTATCTATTCGTATAAATTCATGTACCTTACTATAATCTACTTAAGTATTCCAGGTTTTATGAGTCCGACACAGCAGGACTTTTTTATGTCTGTCTGTCATAGTCTTGGCCGTCATAAAATTTGTCACGTATTCATTTCGTTCCATAAAAGAGAGGTTATTGAAGTGAAAACTTTATTTTAAGCTTTTATTCTAAAAGCTACGGAAACGTTTTATATTAGGCTTGATGGTAATGGTTCCGCTGTCTTATGAAAGTTTCAACTTAGCATGATATTTAATTTTATCTGACATTCAATCCGACTGTAGATAGGTAGGTATTATATTCTCCGTTTTTTTTTTTCAATATTAGAGTGACGTTCGATTTTGACTAAGATTCATCAAATATTTCAGTCATATCTATAAGATATAAATAAGATAACTCAGAAGTTAGTTGATGTAATGGTTGAAAAGAAAATATTCAAATATGTTAGCTTTTTAATTGCTTTCCTAAAATTCGCAGGACGACAATCGCAAGACTTTTCCAATTCGACAACAAAAAAAACAGGCCTGCACGGGTAGCATGGTCACGCGATAGACGATAAAATATCTGGCCGTCCCTATCGCACTTACTAATAGTGCGATAGGGACGGCCTGATGTTTTATCATTTATCGCGCGGCCATACTTGCCTGCCTAGTTTTGTACACTTCCACGGCCAAGTCACACAACATATAATAATAAAGAAATTGCAGTAGGAACCTTAGACTTGGCACGAATTTGTCTAGATTTCATTACTTACATTTTAGAGATTACAGAATGTTTTTGGTAGGATTCTAAGTTGACTGACGATAATTGTGTCATGTATTTAAAACATTTCTCACCAAAAGTTTTTCCATATATTCTGCGTATTAATGTGAAATAATAAATCATTTCCACACATTTAATTATATTTCAGAGGCACTCAATGTTAATGAGTTATGTCTGACGGTGTTATAATTTTATTACGGCTCACGCGATGGTTGTATAATAAAATAAAATGTTTCGGCTGTTTACGATTTCAGCCTTGTTATGTTGCTAATAAATAGATGTTGACTTACATTAAATGTGTGTTTGTGTACCTACATGTGTTTCTACCCTGCGCCTACAATAAGTGAAATTATGAAATGAAAATATTTAAGAAAATTTATTGGACCTTGAAGGTTCAGTGTCTACATTGTTGACGAACATTGTTTTGAGTCGAAATACAAAACAATGCGATACTTTTATCTGCTAATAGATCATTTTATGATAATAGCTAAGATTTCCATCATATTATTCCTACAAAAAAGTGAGCAATGGGAAATCCTTCAAGGAAATATTTCGGGTCTCTGGCCGTTAAGATCATGTTCATAGTCATGAAAAATGTTATCTTGTCACTCATTTTTTTTACTGTCATAATGTTGTTTTAACCAAGCAGTAAACAATAACTAAACCTCGATAACTTCCCGGTAACAGTTTGGTTATACCTGAAAATATGAAAGTAGGCTGCACCTAGATCAGAATCTACAGCTATCAAACCCGGCGCTATCAGAACAGGGTACGTAGCCAAATGCACAAACGCTCAGGATAACATCTGTTTCGCAGCTATCTGTCTCTATGGCTTTTGCGTATTGCCAGACTACATTTATGTCGGCGTCTAGCGTCAACGATTGCCATTCGGCTACGCCGGCTGCCCAAAACCATACGTTAGTATTTTGTAACGAAATTCCACTGGATTAATTCCGCTGGAATAATTCCGCGCGAAACAGGCTTCAAACCTTCGCGCGATAACTTTATCGCGCATCAAATCGGGTACTAAATCACAATTACAGTGGAATCCGAAAATTTTCGATGAACAGTTTGCGATTGCATTGACGAGGATGTAGAGATGGTGGAATGTATTGGATATATTTATAGTTAAGGTTTACTTGGAATACCAAAATTCGCAAATTGAGAAATTAAGTGCATTTCTCCTTTTTGTGTAAGTATAGACCTAAAATTTTGATATCGGGGTGATACAAGTAAATCGATAAAAAGCATTATATAGTTATGGCAGGAAAAGTTTAAAAACATCATACAATCAGTAATACAGAGATAAACAATAAACAAAAATAGAGTATGTTCAAAACAAAATAAGTTAAATTCGTACAAATAAAAGAATACCGTGTGACAGTATCGTAGTGAAGAATGTGCACAGTTAAATTGTAAACGTAATTTTGCAATATGGTGATGGCTTTTTTAACCGACTTCAAAAAAGGAGGAGGTTCTCAATTCGACTGAATTTTTTTTTATTTTTTTTTATTTTTTTTTTGTATGCATGTTACTCGATATCTCCGAGAATCGTGGACCGATTTTCAAAATTTTTTTTTTGATCGAACGGGTATAACCCCGAGATGGTCCCATTGGCACCAAGTCGGGGTCTAATGATGGGATCTTGGAGAAATCGAGGGAACTCTTCAAATGTTATAGGCACATGTAATGTTCTTAGTGTATTTTTCAAAGGTACACCAGTATTTACGCCTGATGGTAATAATTTTATGTGGCTGAGCTGATGATGGAAGGTCAACTCCTCAACGGTTAGGAGTTAAAGGATAATTCTTTCACTACTGTACATATATTCGGACTGATACATATAATATCATTAGGAACCACTAAAAATCAACAAATAAATTAACTTTTTAACAAAAAATAAAACCGCCTTCAAAAAAAGCGTGTTACAAAACACGGAGAAACTAAAAAGCCAAAAATAATAAACCTTCGAATTCAGATTTCTTATCGGATTGCAATAATCTAAACATCCAAATTATAAACAAATCAATTATTTTTGGAGTCGGGGCCAGCCTGCGTATGGTTGGGTGGGGCAAACAGGAAATAGCAAAGCGACGAACAAGTCTGGTACCGACTACAAAAATAATTGATTTGTTTATAATTTGGATGTTTAGATTATTGCAATCCGATAAGAAATCTGAATTCGAAGGTTTATTATTTTTGGCTTTTTAGTTTCTCCGTGTTTTGTAACACGCTTTTTTTGAAGGCGGTTTTATTTTTTCACTTGTAGCAATTAATTTGAAAGTCCACCAAATTACGAAGCTATTCTTTATTTGCGGAAGCTTTATCTCACCTAAAATAAAAATGACAACTCTTTCAATTTATACAATCCATACTAATATTAGAAATGGGAAAGTGTGGGTGTCTGTTTGTTTGTCCTTCACGGCAAAACGGAGCGACGAATTGTCGTGATTTTTAAGTGCAGATAGTTGAAGGGATGAAGAGTAACATAGGCTACATTTTGTCTCTTTCTAATGCGAGCGAAGCCGCGGGTAAAAGCTAGTATGTCATACAAGAGATCCGTTTGACTTACAACACTAAAGTAGAAAAAAAGAAGATTGCGATCGCCGCGAATAACCCGCACAATGGACGTCCATTTAATCAACTTGGAATCTGATATAGGTACCATCGATGGCTGTCAGCTGTAATAAAAATTCTGCGCGTCAATCTTCATGCCACCATGAGATTTAATTTGAGTGGTATGTGAAATAGTTTTTTACCTCACCTATTCTGATATTGGGCGTATTATTTTGTGCTAGAAAGGATCAAAGTAGCACTTTTTATCGGTATGAAATCCATTACTACCATGTGACACAAACTTCTTTCCACATCACAAAAAAAATTGTACGAAAAAAAATAAAAACATACATTTGTGACATTTAGTACATTATAGTAGCAGTTTGTCACATGTATTTTTTAAATTTTTTGCTTATTTTTTTTATTTTAAACAATAATTCCCTCTCGGTGACGTGAAAAGAAGTTTAGTGTCACATGATAGGAATATTATTTCTACACTTATCACAAGGTACTACTTTAATGTCTCACTATGCTCAGGATCCTTATTTGAAATGGCTTACTATACTTAAGATCAGTCAAAGAATAAGGTACTTTGCGTCTTTTAGAATTGCACCCTCGCCATAAACATGTCGTTTTGCTCCCTTGTGACGCAAAGTAATAAATGGTACTAAAGTACCAGAAGCCACTTCAACGTCCGCTACACAAATGCATCGTTTTTCATTGCTATCGGTGCAACTAATGCAATTGCTCGCGTAATTCCGCTCATTCGGCGGCCGCACGCGATTCTTCGCCAAACACATTATTCCCCTTCTAGGTTTCGGCTAAATTAATATGTTGCTGTCGAAATTGGTGCAAATGTGCGCGGTGTTGGCATTCTACTTTACATAGGAAGTAGCAAGGAATACCGCCGAACCTTGCTGGACGAGTAGAAAATGTTAGTTTGGGAATGTACACAGAGATATTTTCATTCGTAACCGACAAAAAGTACGGTATTTTGCAGTTGTATGTAAGTATTAAGTATATCTATTTGCTGCTTTAGTGTCCCATTACAAAAAATCCTTTATTATGTGTCAAAGTTTGTGAAACGATCCCCCTTAGTGGCCGATCATTTGTTGTTTTTGTATCTTTATCTGAATAAACTGTCAAAACGTCATTGTTGCTATGACGTCTAATTTTCTTGGAAACATTTATGTACTTGGAAATATGTATGTACATAATTTATGTTAAATTAAATTAACAGGACTCAGATTTCAGTTCATAAAATATTAAATTTTAAATACAGCGTGAACAATAAAATTAAAATGATTGACCTTTTACATTGAGTCGTATGCAAATAATACGTATAACAATTGATTATACAAAGATAAGACAAACTTCCATCGCTAGAACATATTGAAAGTAAAATAATATTAATAGGTACTAGTATGAATTTATTGTAACGGGATTATAAATTATAAATGATTATTTTGCATGAGTCATGCCGCGTTTGTCGCAAAACTATATTTATGGAGTGTTGACACACTATCAATCAACTGTTAATGGGTTCACAGTATTTCCTCGTTATGATACTTTAGTAAAATTGATAGTCAACTGATGCTGACTTGATCGTGGCGCGAAAAGGGCATACCTATTAGGTCTCTCAGTAGGACGGAGGCCAAGTGGACGACCTAGATATCGTTGGGGTGATGCCGTTGAAGCGAATCTGCACAATCTCCAAGCATACAACTGGAGGGACGTCACTAAGGACCGGGATGATTGGCATGCACTCGTGTCGGAGGTCAAGACTCATTTTGGGTCACTGCGCCAATAAGTGTGTGATAGCCGGCCCGGCTTTGCATGGGAAGAAAAACATTAAAATGAGTTACATACCTATCATCGCTGTTCATTGTAAACCAATACAAGAGAGACAATTTCATCATATTACATTGTGTTTCAAAATTATTTCAAACGGATTGAATTTTCGCCAGCGTGATTTTTTTGAACTTGTCTATCAAATATCATCACATTACACCTACTTTACATTACCTACACCAAACCTCAATTTATTATATCTACCTATCTACCTTCCTTAAAAATAAGTCTATTTAAATATTTTCACATAATACTAACTAAGCAACTAATGCAATAGTATACAGGGTGGCTCATTCAAATCGGTGAGTTTGGGAAAGTCTGAAACTATAAGACCTTTGTTCTGCTTTAAAGTACTGTTAATCTTTGATCTGTTCTTAGGAACCATGTCATCGATTTTAATAAAAAGAAAAACTGCAATGATACATTTGAAAAAAAAATACTGTACCCAGCTGGGGAATCGAACCCGGTTGTTTTGAAAAAAAAACTTACATTTTTTCTATTCAAATATCGATTGTGCAGGTCTTAACCTGTTAATATCTCTATGAAAGATGATGTTTAAAATGAATAAAATGAATTGTTTTCACATAATTTAATTTATCTTAGTAGATGTTCGATTCGAAGTGACCAACGTTAGAGTATTCAACAGCTTCTTTTTCAAATGTATGAATGCAGTTTTTTTTAAATTAAAATCGGTGACATGGTTCCTAGGAACAGATCTTCGTACTCGTATGTCCTATAGTTTCAGACTGACCGATTTGAATAAGCCACCCTGTATACCTAGTTAGAAATTAATTCTAAAGTGCAAAATTCTAACAACTCTGTATCGAACTACTAATATCATCGATATATTATGAATGATACGATATTTAATCAGCAATTCCCGAATAGTTTGTACATTTGGATCACGTCTCCGATTTTGATAAAAATTGGTAGGCTGACAAAGTCCATGATGCTGAGCAAGATCCGCTAGGTTTCCCAAAATGTCCTACGTTGTTTGTATGAAACTTTCCTTTTTTGTTACCGAAAATGTATAGAAATCTGGTAACAAAAAAGGAAGGTTTCATACAAACGACGTAGGGTAGGACATTTTGGGAAACCTAGTGAATCTTGCTCAGCATCATGGACTCTATCAGCCTACCAATTTTTATCAAAATCGGAGACGTGATCCAAATGTACAAACTTAACGGGAATTGCTCTAATAGTGAACCATAACCGATCCATACCCACATTAGCTCCGGCGGCCTGATTCATTACCTGTGAGTTATGAGGCCCGGGTACCGAGCACGAGTAGGCTCAGCAGTTTGGTACACGGCTCAATTTGTTTTTGGTACTTTGGTTTGGTACGTATTTTACAAACCCTATCAAATGAGAGTCACATGCCGCTTGCATAGTATGAGTAGGTAAGTAGTATTTTTATGGCACGTTATTGGCAAACAAGCGTGATGGTAATCAGCCGCCTATGGACGTCTGAAATTCCACTATTATAATTATGCGCGTTGCCGATCTTTTATAAAAGTGTAGGTACACTGTGTATAAACGTGTAACTGTAAACTCATAAACTTCAGCAGCAAGCTCAGAAGGAGAGTTTGCTCGGAGATATTCCTCTCCTCGGCTCTACTTCAACAGCAAGCACAGTTTGCGATCATTTAGTTTCTAGGGTTAGGAAATGGCAATAATTGTGTCCTCACTAAATGTAATCTTTAGTTGTATATTATTGGTGCGTGCAGATGATGACATGACTCAATGTCTTGTCAAATTTGTCAAATTTGTGAAAACAAAAGAGGCAGTTAGGGTCTCCCCACATCTGGCGGCTCGCGAGCGTAGCGTCGGGCCAACTGTATGGCAAAGCCTGACGCCGCGTCGGCGCGACGTCGACGCGGCGTCTTTTTCCCATAGATTTAGAATTATTAAACTAGATTGTTTAATTAGGTCAAAAAGTGTGTCCACATGAGAGGTAATTGTTTGGGCTGGTGTCCCTCTCGCACTTGCTGACAATGTCAACATTATTCAGTGACGTCATCACTGTCATAAATTGGGGATACCAGTCAATTTTCAAAGTTACTACTAAATCTACTAACACCCAATTGAAAGTATTTTTTAATTATACAAATCTTTGATTTACTGGCATCAAAATAATCACATTATAATTATTTTCAAATTTTTTGAAATATATTGAAACCCTAGTTTGAATATAACATTAAAATAAAATAAGAAGTTATAAAGTCAGGTAATATACAGATAAAAATACTACTAATATGGGAACCTCATTAACACTGGCAACACGTGCGAGAGGGACACCAGCCCAAACAATGCCCTCTCATGTGGACCGTTTTCGCTAGTCTGATACGATCGACTTTCTGTTTCAGTAATAAGGTTTAATTTCGTATAGCAAAAAATGTGATTGAGCTGTCCCCTGTAAAGGTCTTTGCTTTTTCCATACAGTTGGCCCGACGCTACGCTCGCGAGACGCCAGATGTGGGGGGACCTTTACACAGATCAACTTTACCCCAAACTAAGCAAAGCTTGTACTATGGGTGCTAGGCGACAATATACATACTTAAATAGATAAATATATATACTTATATACATAGAAAACATCCATGACTGAGGAACAAATATCTGTGCTCATCACACAAATAAATGCCCTTACCGGGATCCGAACCCAGAGTCACTACCGACTGAGCCAGACCAGTCGTCACAAACTCGTATTCTTCATTTATACGGCCGTATTGTAAACGAAACCCGCTACATAAACGTCCACTGACTTTTGCGGCTAACCGTACGCGTGCGGGTACCTCATTACCTCACTGGATGAGGTAAGCTCTGCCTCACTGGGTGAGGTATACGCAAGCTCAGCAGTTCGGAAACATGCCCCCAATTATCCTGTCCCCGTTCAATTAGTTACTATTCGGCAATCAAACGTTATGCGAGTGGGTTTCGGCAAAAATTATACTCATTAGTGAAATGCCTCATATAACAGTTAATTGCGTTAATTGATGAGCGCGTTTTAAAATTGGAAATCTTTGAGACCGAATACTACCCATGCTCTTGTTAACTATTTTATCTTTGTTCATTACTTAGCCCATGTAATTTGTGATAAGAATATAAAAATAAACTACAAAAAATATAAAACACATTATAAAACCTAACATACAGTGTCAACAGCAGGGTCAGACACCAATCTGCCGCTGGTCAGGGCCACAGAGAGAGGCATCGCTGAACAATGCACACTATATCCAAGACTTCTAAAATCTGACCTGTGATCTTAACCACATAGCAAGTCTTTATTTAGGTGCCCATTCATGTTTGAAGGAACGTCATATGTGACACTGACTTATCCGTTCCATATTGTAGCCAATAATTTATATTTGACGTATCTTAACATTAATTTAAATTTTCGAACTTTAAGACGATACGGTAGGGGTTAATTCTCCATACAAACGCTCTCGACTATTTCCTCCCTGGTTTTTGAAGATAGAGCAATGATTTTTTCAACACAAATTGTTATTATTTTTATCTGTGTCGGACCGTTTTGATTTTTTTTAATTTCCGCTTTTTAAAGACTCTAGAGCCAATCAAAAATTTCCAAAAACGGCCTTTTCATTGTGGCGCAAAAAAAGGTGTAATACTCAAGATTGGTAACAATTAACCAAAAAAACAAAACGGTCCGACATAGATTATTTCATTGTTATTCAGATTCTCAAATTTCGTTCCGATTGATTAAGTTTTGAAGGAGGAAAGAGTCGAGAGCGGAACCTCGATTTTAAAGATTTTTTTGAAATATCTTTTGACTGAGTTGTTCTTAATGGACATTTTTTTTTTCGATAAATCTAGTTAATAACACTTGTATATTTAACTAAAATTCCCAAGTTGAAAGGGGGGCTCCTTTCTATTTTAGCATTTTCGCTACCGTATCCTCTTAAAAGCGCAGCGCTGTAAAACTCATGTTGCAGCCCTTCATTGGTTATGTAAACCACACGCTGCGTTTACGTAACTACTGCAATATTTCCTTTTAAAAATACATATGAACACAAATCCTTTTAAAAACCATACAGCACCGGAAAATCGAACTTATAAATAATGCCGATTAATTCCGGTCTGTTTCCTGCGAGAATAAACCGTTTTTTCAGCGCCATCTGGCGGGCACGGTGTACATGAGTTATTGTCACGCCATCTGGTGTTGTGCAGCTGTAATTGTTTCCGCAAGTAACGCGTAATGAATGCAATTCGATGCAAGGCCGTTTGTCATGGAACGGGTGGTTTTTTCGCGATTTAAAATTAATGGTTGTAGGATAAATATGTCTTTGTGCTACTTTAAAGTTAAGTACTTAGGAATCGGTTTCACAGTTTAAATAAAGACACCATCAATAAGTAACGAGTACTTACTTGCATAAAACATGTTGCCTTTAACTGCCACTTTACCCTGGTCGGTAGTGATTCTGCTTAAACAACTGATATACTTAATCTGGTTTGATACTAACCCAATTAGTGTATAGGCACTTGCATATTAGTGCCTATTTAAACTATTTTGTTTCCAGTACATATAGAGAGACAAGATTGCGTGAATGTAAAGTATGTATTGTATTACAAATTAGGATAATAATTTACAAATTATATATTAACATTTATGTCAATATTCATACATAAAAATCACAGAATGCAAAACAAGGCTGACATTGAACGAATGACGAATAAGGGTAGAATGGAGTGAATTTACCTAAATATAGTGAACGATAATTTCTTACCATTTGTAATGAATTTAGACGATAAATATAAATTTACATTGACCACAAAATGCAAAAGGTTCGTGCAAAATAAATCGAAGGAGCTGCTTAAGAGGCTGACATTGAACGAACGGGGAATAAGGGTCGTATTGAGTGAATGTAAATTCTTAATGAACGCGAATCCCTTAGCGTTTGGGGTTACAATGGATTAGGCGGATCACACACGAGCGGTGGGGTCGAAATAAATATATCTGGAAATAATACTTGCGTCAAGGATATAAATGCTTTTGGTGGTTAGTTAATCATTTTGCTGTAATTTGAGTAAGCAAATTTAATTTATTTTATTTATATCTTTAACAATAGTAGGAACTGTGACTGTTATACAGCGCGTAAACGTAATAAGGGCGATAAATGAAACCAGGCGTATAATTCAATATTGTTATCATTAATTAAGAGGTGTTTTTGATTTACTCTTAATTTCCACCCCATAATGAATTTTTGAAAAAAATCTCAGCAGCAATGTACTATAAACGTGGTTGCGATGACAATCAATGACAACTGTCAACGAGCGTTTAACGGGAGTGTGTTTGCATTACGTTGCGGGCCGAATTAATTTGTATGGATAAAAAAAATATTTCAATTTTAAGTAAAAGTTATCTAATCACATTTTATACGTCCTATTATATACTCACCACCGTTAAGAGGTTCGCCCGTATTAGGTTTACACCCTGTATACACACACAATCACAAATACATACAATCACGCCTGTATACCTACCATGAAATTGTAGGCGGTTCACATGAAACTACTCAAGTTTCAGTGCCACTCTTGGCAACTAAAGGGGTTGAAAATGAAATTACTTTCTGGTGTATAAAAACACTCTTTCACTGTGACCAGCTATAATCAAGTTTTAAGAAGCTTTTTATGATGTGTCTGATTGCATGTGCAAAGGCATTTTCCAATAATATCAGTCATCCGATTAACTACAGCTTCTCTGGTTACCGAAAAATTCTCCTATATCGTAAAATGTGTATAACAAAGAAATGGCTTAATATTAGCAAGTACTGAACATCGTTAACAGATACCTATCCAAATTATTCCCCGGTGAACAGTTACTGCTTCTCTTCCTTGCGAAAAACTTCTTATGTTACCATATTTATGTGCCCTGAAGATAAAGTTTGGATGTCAACTGCAACACTGCACGTTTTTTTATTATTATTAAACGAGCTTACTCTTGGCCACAGACTAGCCAAAGGCAAAGACGTGGCCCGCGATGGAGTGAGCTCGCCCAGAATCTTCTGATCGAGCCGGGCCTAGGGTAAACAGGCATCTGCCTGTTTACCCTAGGTTTAATTTGAAGGTTGCCGGGTTATATGAACACATACCTAATTGAAGCAGTGTCGTGTTTTTTTTCTTCGCCATATTATTATCTAATCCCTTATTTACAAACCTAATAAAAATTTTGCTAACGCGATGTAGAAATTGCTGGACCACTTTCGTGTGGTATTTGGTAAACTTTTATTAAAAACGGCACTACTTATACATAAATATGGACCTGAAAAATAACATCAATCGCAACCGCATAGAAGCAGTACTGCTGCAGCAACAAAACTACTAGGTACAGTCGCCAACTAAATGTGACCTTAAGAAAGTGTGGTTTCGTCCGGGCAGCACGATGTCGCCATTCGCGCCGCGGGACTAATATTTGCATGTTAAACGGTTGTTTGTCTCTATCTAGTCTTTCTTTGTTCGCGAATTCTTTGGTTTCGGGAAAGCAAGGTGCATTGCACCTTCATTTGTCAATTAGGTTACACTTGTCTTGAACTGGACTTGCAGTTTTACATTTAGATGCTTGGGTAAAAACACAGCTCTGTGAAAACGACGATTGGTTGGCTTAGAAAGTGAAGATATTTTGCTGGAAGACATCTCTAATAGGAATAATTTAGCTGTTTTTTTTGTCACTTACACATCTGAAGACCTGGCCCGTATTTTTCCATCGTGACATAATTATGTCGGATTGTCACGATGGTGAAACAAGGGCCTGAAAATGATAGTGAAAATTAGAATGAGAATTCGTTTATTGTATGTTAGTGTTTACATCTTTTTTAGGATTGTGTCAGTTAACTTCATAATCATAATCATAAATCGTTTATTTGCCAAAAAATATCTACATAGGTACATTTCCAAGCAGAATTTAACATAATTACATTTTTGCCATTAAGGTTATATCCGTCGGCCCCAAACTAGGCGCAGCCTGTATCTCGGGAACCGAAAAAATAGATTTAACTGTGGGACTTTGTCTAAACGGAATATGTTGGCCGTTTTGTTTTTTTGAAAAATATTTTTACAAAGGTAATACAAATAACATTAAATTCTAGAAAAGTGCATGCACAGAGACAATAAAAAAAAAAGCTATTTAAACTAAGTAAACAGGGCAGACATGCATATGTGGAAGTGACATTTAATAAGTGGGCGCGCGTGTGTGTGTGTGTGTGTGTGTGTGTGTGTGTGTGTGTGTGTGTCTGTTTCTATCGAAGGAAATACGTTTACGTATGATCAGGTTTGCCTGCGTATGTCGGACTCCAATTTTTAATACCGACTAAAACCTCCGCTAACCTTCGGCCTCTGACAGACCTTAGTTACATATCTTGGAGACCCTGTTGTAGACTGTAGGGTGTAGAAAGAATGGAAAGCGTTTGGCGAACGCAGTATGGGCTCTAGGACAAGAAATAGTAAGGTGATTAATACGCTTCAGACGTCGCCTGATGTGGTCAACAGAAGATACAGCAGTTCTATGAGATTCTGTAACAGCTTTTACTATGAAAAGTTGACGAACTCTAAGAACTGATGTTTCTCTGTACAACTCGTCGGTGGGATAACGAAAAGGTTTCCTCAACATTACCTTCAGTACGGCTCGCTGCGCCCGTTCTAATTCTATCATTACGCTTTTGGCGGCGCCACCCCGGGCTGCAATACAGTACTGAATAATAGATTGCCAGAGTGCAAAATATACTAATTTTAATACAACTTGGGACCCTCCGCCTCTTAGAAGTTTCATGATATAAATAATTTTTCTAACCCTGCCTGACAATATTTTAATGTGTGATCTAAAGGACAGTTTTTGGTCAATTGCCACTCCGAGATACGTGACCGTTTCCACACGGTCAATGGAGTCGCGTGAACCGAAACTGGAAGACAAAGCCAAAGTATTACAAGAGTGAGGCGCAGATGAAAGGGTTTTATGAAAAGTTAAAAATTAACAAACTTATGTCTAGGAAAGATTTTTAAGCTGAAGGTCATGTTACTGGTATGAGTTAAAGATATTAGAATGTGTATTCATAATCCATGCCAATAATGTCATGTATGTTGGTATGAATATATATATATATATATATAGTCCTCCACATCGATTTCGATGACGGCGACCTCAGCAGTCAAGATTTTTCCCTCTTGTGAGCTCTTGTGAGATGAATTACCTAATTCTAAGAGACCCTGAAGGAGGGCTTATACATTCATATTTTTGAGACTAAACGTAAAGTAGACAATTTGTAATGTTTTATTTGGTGGCGGTTTACTTCCTATTTTAATGGAAAAAACTCCACCCTCTTCTACAGCACCTCTCTTAAACTAGATTTCAAAGTAATAGATTACAAATCTTCAAGGGTTTTCTAAAGCCCTACTTAATACTTACACCTTGTAACAGTATAAGCCCCTACAGTTTTATTCCGTCGTTCGCCGCCGCCCTGCCAATGCCAATAAGTACCGACATACATTTCTCCGAGTAACACTTAACTCGGCGGGGCGGGAACCTTTTATTTTAGTTAATTCTATTGCTGGGCTACGGATACGTGAAGAATTACTGCGGCCCTTTCTGCTGCAGTGTTTTTTGTACAGCTACTGTATTTTAAATTATCAGCAGCGAGGTAAATGATGACGATGATGATGATTAATTAAAAATATAGGATGGTACAAACCTACGGCTTAAACGTAAAAAATACAGTTGAAGAAAACATAATGAGACATGTAACTAGTATAAAAGATACAACACGACAGCATTGTGTGGCTGCCGTAAGTTCAAAATTTCTTACCTACTCGTAAATTAATCAAAATCAAAAATGGATGTATCAAAATGGATGTGTTGGTGACCAACAAATGGTTGGAAACGGAGATCAACATTGCTCTTAAACAAGAAAACCTGCTTCCCTGGTAAAAAAAACATAACTTTCAATTGATAAGATGTTTATTTACACGTACATCATTAATGAATATTTACTACCATTTCATAGAAAAGCCAATTTTTAAAATACTTGACTTCTTTCATTTATTTCATACATGTGGAAAACAATATGTCCTTAAACAAGCTCTCCCGAAAGAATGTCAAAACAATCAACCTCGTCCCCGATAAGGCTCAGATAAAATATTGATAGAATAAAGCATTTTTCCCCCAGTATTTGCAAAGGTTACGTAAGGCACTTGAAACTTTTACAAGAATTCGCCACAAAATCCACAAACGCCCAGCCGGCCTAGCCCATATGACAATCGTTGACGCTAGACGCCGATCGAAACGCAGTGTAGCTCTGTCACGCCAATACGGAAGAGCGAGAGAAATAGCTAGCTGCGAAAGCGATATTATCGTGAGCAAACGCTCATCTGGCTACGTACCCTGCTACGGCAGTTTTTGCCGATTTCCCGTTGTTTGAACGGCCGGGAAAATGTCCGGAATGGCTGCTGGAATTATTGCATGGTAATGTTCGATTTTTGCTACGTTTTCTTTTATCTTTAAGACCCGGAGCGATGTGAGGTAAAGGAATATTTAAGGTGAAACTATAATGCTGTATCATATTGTAAAGGAATGTTATCGTGTAAAATCAGAAGAACCTATAACAATGTGTGTTTAGTTGTATGCTAATAGAAAAAAAAAAAAAATATAATAACATAACAACACAATTCACAAATACAAAACAGGTAAGTACATTTAAACTAGATTATGAACGAATAGTAATTGCAATAATAAACTTGTGTCGCTTAACTTCAAACCTGGTTAAATCCATTCTGTTTTAAGGTTGAATATATTATAAAAAATATAATTTTCCCCTCACTAGCTCGGAAACACGTGTTTTGTCCTTTAATACCAGCGGGTAAAAACGCATTTTATCCACTAGTGGGTAAAGTAATTTGACCTTGAATAAAGTCAAATTAACTACTTTAAAATTGATAAAAGTAGGTGAATCTAGTAATAAAGATTATTTACCACCCGTGGAACTACTGGAAGCAGTGATAAACGCATTTTTTGCGTTGTAGTTTCCTCGCTATAGTGAGGGGAAAAGTTTTGTGTTACACTCGGGTGCAATCAGGATTCTATTCTCGAACCACTCGCTTCGCTCGTGGTTCAACTATAGAATCCTTTCACTTACTCGTTTTTCAATTCCACACTCGGCGTTAAAATACAACTTTGCCCCCTTGTATAACAAATAACTAATGATCCGAAAGATAGAAAGTAAGCGACACACTTTACCTTTTACAGCGCACATGCAATATAGAACATTTTATTTATTTGTCCACGTGCGGTAAAAATTGGATAGGACTAGTTCACTTTCCCTAATATAATATATACTTATACTTAATTAATTACGGCGTAGTGTCTATTTAATCAGAGACATTCTTATTTGCATTTTCATTTTTGCAAACCCCTCTGAGCAAGTTGCATTTTTAAAACTATTGTATTAAAAAGCCCCCGAACACTTTCCTCGGCTGTGAATAAATAATCTCCGGTTACAAGTTTTTTTCTCAACTAATGAAAATTTGATATTTCGCAATGGCAGCCCCCCGTTGTGACCGGAGTCGGAGAATACACACTGTTTTGAAGAATTTCGAGCAATTTCAATTTATAATCATGGTTAAAAAATAAATTTAAAATGAAATAAGACAAACAAACAGTCAAACAGATGTTTCAGGTTCTTTAGGTGTTACTTGTGGGCCTACAGAACAATTCAATTCCATTCAATACAATTCTTTAACTTAAATGGAATTGGGCGGGGCAAGTTGCCAGGCAGAATGATGGCAGGTGGACCAAAATGTTGACCGAATGGTGGCCGCTATCGGATGTAAGAAGCGCCTGGCATCCGTTGGCTCGTTGGGTGGACGACATTCGAAAAACTGCGGGGCACTTCTGGATGGGATTTAGCCCAGGACCGGGATAAGTGGCGTACACGAAGGGAGGCCTATGCTCAGCAGTGGGCGATTAATGGCTGAAATGATGATGATGATAATTCTTTATTCAAATAGAGATAGAGAATCATGTGACGTCATTGTAATGTCTTGTCCCTCTCCATTATAGCGTGTATTTGTTTTATTAATTAAAATCAATAATAATCTAGTTTGTGATAATACGAATATTGGCAATGTTTTCGAGGTCTTAAATATTATGTATATTCCTAAATGTCAATAGAAATATATACGAGTGTGAACTAAAGCTTTCTTCGATGCAAAAATGTATCATCGCTGTTAGTTATATATTTAATTTAAGGTACAGCGGGGCAAATCTCGACTGGGGGGGGGGGTAATTGTAACTGATTCATTTTTTCCGTTGCTACACTATGATGTTGAGTTCTACATGTATCCAATGAACACACCTACCATATATAACCGGTGGACACTCTATTTAATAATGCAAATATTGTAAAACATGGCAAAAATAGACCACTTACATTTGCCCCCCAGTCGAGATTTGTCCCGCCGTACCTTATCTATTTTTGTCACTGTGTTGGTACACTGATATAAATGTACGAGTATTTACTAACAATAAGTGAACAAAATTATTATGCCTTTTCCTGAAACTTCCTTCTAATACAATTTAGACTAACCAATGTTTTTCAAAGTAACCCGTAACCCTTTTTCAAAAGGCCCTAAACTTAAAGAAGCCTCGGAGACCTACTCAACAACCGATAGGGAAATCAGAGGTCCAATATATCAGACCCTATGCGGGGCCAAGAGCCCTTTCCTCGTAAATTATCATTGATAAGAACTAGATTTATGATACGGTCACCGTTACCGTGTATTATGTAAACTATTCTTTGTGAATTTTATGTACGTACCTTCATACTATGATCCCACATCATAATAGATAATTAACGACAAAATTAAAATTAAATAAAAAAACCGAGATATTGGACTGATTATTTTGAAACATGGCTAAGAACACTTCCAACTAATTCAGCTTTCAAACAAAAAAAAAAACTAAATCTAAATCGGTTCATCCGTTCGGGAACTACTATGTCACAGACAGACACACGCAAACAGACAGACAGACAGGCAGACATGCTGATAGACATACAGACACGTCAAACTTATAACACCCCGTCGTTTTCGGGGGTTAAAAAACAAAATGAAAGAAGAAAAAGGAAATGCAAATAAAACTGAGTGATCATAATATTTACGTAAATAGCTTTGCACTGAGTATCATGGTTCTTTGGTGTCAGAGGAAAAGGCTCACTTCGGTTGTTTGCTACAGCAAGTAGTGAGAAAGCACTGACAGAAATAATTCAGAATACTTTTATTCTATATCAGTGGCAAACAAGCAGCATACGGCCCTCCTGATGCCAAAATGGCAAAGCAATCTATTTAAGTTATAAGTTTGCAATTCCAGAGGTGTTACTTTTTCGTTCTCAACCTTAGTAAGTTTTCACATTATCCAATCCGATATCGAATGTCGAAATGTTTCAAAGGCAATAATCTTTTTTTTTTAAATGGCCTTATGAGCCGAGCCATTCTTTTTTGGCTCTTTAGCTCATGATCGGAGTGCTAAGGCAACAATCAAAACTGGCGGTCTAAATATATGGGATATCGGTCCTACAACCGATATCGGATCGAATAATGTGAAAACGCACTGAGGCTCCTGAGTGCACCCCGAATACACTGAACTCGGGCAACTTACAAGGAACCTGTCTGCTCGTTTGCCTCCTATCTCATAAAAAATGGAACACTACACTTCTTATATGAGAAAGACCTTGTGTTATTGATTGTTATTGGCTTAAGTCTTTGCTTACGGTGGCGTCGTTGATCGGGTCGCCACCTTCCCGAATGAAGGTTGAGGGAGGCGATGGCATACGCGTCATACTCGTGAACGGGTGCTGTCGGTGAAGACCGGTCTGTTTAAGCTACCAGGGGCTATTAAAACGAATTAGTAACTTGAGTCCTGATTTATATTACACACTTACTTCGGTTCTAGTTTGTTTTTTTGTTTCTTTTTTTTTAAGTTAATATTTTAATTACATTATTTTGACACTTGGAGACCCTATACACCTCTGAGGATAAATAGATTAAGTATACTAAACATGTTATCTTAAGTTGTGACATTTAGAGTCATTTGTACCTCTAAAGTAATTTTAGACTTTGATTTTTATATCTGTTTGTACTTTTTTTTTATATTATGTGTAGTTTTAGTTGTAATTCGACTTGAAGAGACCTTATACATCTCTAATAAATTGTATTAGCGTTATATATTAGGTAAAATTAGTATTGTATCATTGTGTAATTTAAATTAAAATATTAAAAATATGTTAAAATGTATGTGACGTGTAAAAGTGCCCCTGTGGCCTATTTGCTGCATAAATATTTTGTATTTTATACGGTTTTCCGCATAGTAATGTATATTTGACAAAAAATTGCTAGCCATCCTTCCCAGTTCTCCGTCAGCGTCAGGCAAGCGCCCTATTTCTAACACTAAATTATTCATAACCTTGAAGCCTTGCTAAGCATGCCCGTCGGCTCCGGAATCCGGCTCTTACTTAGCTTTAAAGCAACGAAATGAAGCAAATTGTGGTAATTGATCTTACGGTACAAGATGATGATGTACTGAATACACCAGGAATTCTTGTAAACTATATTAGCGTTATATTGTTTAGAGGCTGCGAAGTGCAGCGGTGTTAACTTAAGGTGATTTTGCATACACGATACAATGTTGAAGCGCGCAGTTAATGATAGACGCACCGTTGAATTTTCAACGATCATGCGATCGTGAAAGGTTCATCCGGAAGTGTGTCATAAGGGAAAGTCTGACTGGCCATCACATTTTACCTTTTTACTCATTGTTACAGCCTATATACATACTTTTGCTACTTGCTACACAATTAGTGGCAAACGCATGAGCTCTCAATAAACACTGATTATCGGTTTAAACAGACCAAATGTGAAGGCCAGACACACTTGACCTTATGGCACACTTATCCATATTGACCTTTCCAAAATGAAATGACAAGCGTTGATGAATTATTTTATTTTAACCATCAGAAAAATGCATGTCTTAATGACCATTTTGATACATAGGCGTCAGTTTAAAAAAGTCATGTTTGTTCAAAATACATCAATCGTAAACATCTTGAGCACTTCTTAGATCTTCGTGTACAGAAATATCTTCCTTTAAACTTTGTCGTTTACATCTTTGTTCTTTTAAGAGTACGTGACATTCCCAGTCTTCATAACTCTTAAGCTTAAACTACAAGAGGTTAAAGAAACCATATATTAGAAGTCTCCGTTGAAACATAAAATAAGCTCAATGTCGCTGGATGAGATAATTCTAAATTGTGTTGGAGCTTTTGAAGGAAAGAAGACAATGGAAGATTTTATTTACTCAAGCACTTGCTTTTATAAGAAATGAAAATTGTATGTAGCTATATTGTGTATTTACAAATAAGCAGTACACGTTTTGAAATTGTATTTAAAACGAGAGAATGAAGAGATGACATCTCATCGTACCAATGAGTTTTTCGGAACTTATGTGCGAAATGTCATTAACAAGTCGCTTTTCGGTGAAGGAAAACATCGTGAGGAAACCGGACTAATTCCAATATGGTCTAATTACCCTTAGGGTTGGAAGGTCAGATGGCGGTCGCTTTCGTAAAACTAGAGCCTACGTCAAATCTTAAGATTAGTTGTCACAGCGGACCCCAGGCTCCTATGAGCCGTGGCAAATGCTGGGATAACGCAAGGAGGACGATGAAGAGATGACATCTGCCAACAAGTTGGTGAGAACTGGATGCAAATGGCAATGGAAAAGCGTGGAGGAATGGAGGAGGCCTATGTCCAGACAAGATGGGCGCTTTAAAGGCTGCTATAGATAGATAGATTTAAAACGAGTATAGTACGAGAGAAAACATCAATTAAAATTCTTCAACTTCGTAAAACGGCCAAACATTAACAGCCCTCCCAAATCTTCATTTTTCACAAAACTTTTGCGAATTTCGGACCCGACTGGCTCATTCCAACTTCTTTATTCAATTAAAGCGATACAAAAATTACAAGGCGGCCCGTGAATCACTCTAAACGGCCCCGCGTATTATTTATTTATGTAAAATAGGCTTAAGCACGTACTTAAACGTTTGAACGAAAAAGGTATCATGATAGTTACGAACTGGCAGATTTTGCGCTGTATTTTTTTAGGATGTGACGCAGTATTGTACCCTTTCTGAGCGCGGAAGCTAAATGGGATGTAATACTCGTAATTTCAAAATGGTTTCGTTTGTTTGTAGAAAAGTAGACACCTCTTTGAAGGTTATAATGGTATTTATGATAAGTAATAGGCAATTTTGTTGCCTACGTTTACATTACAAGGACTAAAACATTCTCAAACAATTTCATTTGGCCTTCTAAAACACTTTAATTGTTTGTTGTTTTGTAAATATTTTGACCTCCGTGGCTACATTATAAATTCTTCTTTTCTGAAAAAAAAATGAAAATGAAATATTTATTTTTCAAGTAGGCATATTACAATGCGCATATGAACGTCAAATAAACCGGCTCTAACCCTACGCCTCAGCCTCGAGAAGAGACAGATCTCTCTGGTTCGCGACAGATAAAGGTATGTACAGCGAGTGTTCTATAGGCGCATTTCATATGTAAATATGTACCTAAATTTATTAATAATTGATCATGAAAATTTCCAGTCAGATGTCAACATATCAGTCGCTGTACATGAACTTTGGTATTTCAACAGATACAGGGACCATTTTTTTTTAATTTGTCCACCCTACTTTTTTTGTAACATGGGTATTTTTTACGCGATTCATACTCAGAATCGTGAGGTGTTTCAATTCTGATAGGAGAAAAAAAATGTACCAAGACTTCAATACAATTTTCAAACTTTCCATTCCGTTACCGCCATACAAAATGTATGAAAAAATGGTAACGGAATGGAAAAAAACCTTGGGACACTTTTTTTCTCCTATTAAGATTGAACGAGCTCGCGATTCTGAGTGGAAACCACATAAAAATTATCAAATCCAAAAAAAGTGGGGTGACAACTTTAGAAAAAAATACCCCACAGATACAACCAGCCTAATTAAGAACTATAAATGTGTTAGAAATAAGAGTCCTAGAACAAAGGTGGGCAGAGGTGAGATCGTCACAGCATGATGAAGCATAAGTTGGACTCGTTGAGGAAGTTGAGCTACTAACGCGGTTTACTTCTAATGATTGCATTACGGAGCTCCTCAGGGAATCCACCTGTGCCGAGCTGTGGTTGTGGCGCGATTGTCGAGCGATGGACGATGTTGAACGTTTTTATGATATTGTATCCTTCAAAAGAACTAAAGTAGGCTTTAAATTTGAATTTAGGTAGCTGTATTGTTTATTTAGTAAATGGTACGTGTCTGCAAATTATCCATGAAATTGAAGTTTTGTTTAGGAAATCCTTACAAAACGTATAAACGTAATTCTGTTTTTTTTTTTATTATTTCAACTGTCCAATAACGAAAGAGAAATTCATCCAACTTTTATTCGTGATTGTTATTCAATTCAATTGTAAATATGGGGTAGTACAATACGTCGTCGGTGGCTCGTGTGTATTTATTTATCATTTAACGCAAAATAGAAAACCTTAAAGTGCAAAAGGCGAACTAAATGCCATAAGGCATTCTCTACCACTAATAAATCTTCTTTGCCAGTAGGTATTTCTTCTCTTTTCTTCTCGAGAGCGATCTCTTAGCAAAAGGCGTTGTGAGTGATGTATGATTATTTGACAATAATGATAAAATGAAGTATTTTGCTTGGTCATTCTCCGGTCGCAGAGAGCTGAAGTCTCACAAATTCTTACAAAACTCGCTCCTCGCTTATAACTCACATCCTCCCAAACCTGAGTTCATTGTCATGTTACGTGAATCTATCTGTATTCGTCAGGCCGAAGGTCCCAGACTTAAGTAAGCAAGGCGTGCCGACATTAACTTCTACAGTACCTGGGTTATAAGGTAGATAACTTGGAGCGTTTAGGGGAAAATGTACTCATATTGGTCACTTGGTGTTCTTTTTGTTACTTTTAATTTTAAGATTAGTCGCATGTTATTGCGACTACCAGCTATTGGCAACGTGCGTGACAGACTGACAGTGGCTTAGATTAGATTAGATATATTTATTTCACAACATGATTTCAGTACAAATTACATGTAAGTATGTCAATTTATAAGAATCTATATTGTGATCGACAAAAAAAAATTATCATCAATATAATTAATTAAAATAAGTTAAATTTACATAATATGGCGCTGATTGTCATAAATATACTATTTATATTAACGAAAAATAGTAAAACTAGTACTTATACACGTGAATATGTGTTATATAAAATTGTAAATGTTTCGATTCCACCTACCTAATAATTTAGCTTGTCGTTTTACAATTTAATAATGACTATCAAATAGTCTGGGAGGTATCTTTAACCGACTTCAAAAAAAGGAGGAGGTTCTCAATTCGACTGAATGTTTTTTTTACCACCTGCTGCTTTCCTTACACATTCTCGCAGTAGGTATCAATGCCAAATAAGCCACAACACAAACGAAGGGTGTGAAAGGCTCACTCTATGACGTCATACATTTCTCCGCAAACTCGGATTCGGTTAAAATGCCATAAACAAGTTTCCCTGTCGCCGAGTGACGTCACAGGATTGCTCATTCGCCATTCTGTTTCTGTTTGGGATGCGTCATGTCAGTTTTGGAAGGTCGAACGGATTTTTTATCCAAGCTAGTTTTCATAACTCGGTTTTTGGAGGGGAAAAGCTGCCAGTGCAAGATTAATTAAACTGACATGATTAGAAATGCATACCAACAGACATGTCATGCTTGTGTCCGAGAAGTGAAGACAGAAGATTCATCATCTCATTTACATTTGTAAATATCTAACAATACTTTTTTTATAAAATGCCAGACAGTTTTCAGTTTCTGAGAATTCATTAAACTTTCTTCTCTCATTATGTACTGTTTTCGAGTCTTAAATCTAAACAGAAAGACGTGTCTAATTATAAAGTTAAGCTGAGTGCTTCATTAAAATAATGTCCATAATTAGAAACTTTCAAATGTCAAAATATTGAGACAAGACTCATTGTGGATTCTAAGTGAAGCGCCAAGTTTGAGGACTCGCCAAGTTCGACCGGCCGATTTAGCATATCTCCCGGTCACTTCATGAACGTCGTATCCTCTTTATGCCTCTATTGAAATATCAACTTTATCATAAACTACACAAAGTCCCCTTTTCAATGATGTAACGTGGGAGTTACGAGATTTTTGAAGACACTAGCTCACGCGGCTTTGGAACTTAATTTAAAAATAAAGTTGCACGTCACAGGGATATAAATATTAAAATCAAACTTTGTTATAAAAAAATACGAGAGTATTTTGAGACAAAAACAAACAAAATAAGAAAATGCTTCCATTAGATATTTTTTTATATTTAGTTACGTACATGTTATTTTTGTTACCTACTAGTTTAATTTTATTTTATTCTGGTAATAATCAGTTTATGTACGTCCGTAACGTTTGATAACTTTCTTGAAAGCCAAATAAAAGAAAATATTAGTTCGATTTCTAAATAATAATTAACTTTATTTTTCAGTATTAAATGAAAACCGATTATTCAATACATTTTCATACGTTATTTAAGTGTCGTTTGGAATATTATGACATTATAGCGAGTAATATGAGTATACCGTGCAATATATGCGTCGCGCAGCGATAAAACTTAGCCTTTGGCATAACTTGGCCACGTTTTTAAAAGCCATTTAAAGCATGGACACAGCGACAAGCTCGGAACTAATGTACTAAGCCACTGAGAAGTTTTAACGACCTTTACTTACAGCTAAGGCGTCATCCATATATTACGTCACAGTGTAAGGGGGAGGGGGGGTCATACTAAATGTGACAATCCCTGTTAAAGGGATACAAAAAAGCGTGACATAGGAGGGGGGGAGGGGTCCAAAAACCTGAAATTTGGTGTGACGTAATATGTGGATGATCCCTAATGTTCCTTACAAAATGTACTGGAAATGTACTGCATACCTCCCGCTATCGGCAAAGTTGGGGAATACTTTCATTTATTTAACTTTAGAGTGCATTTGGAGAAAGCTTGGCTCACTTGGATTTGGGAAGTTTTATATTTTATTTTGAGATGTTATTCAATGCAATGTCACAGTTTCGTTTTCTTTCAACCCCTTATTTGCCAAGAGTGGCACTGAAGCTTTAGTAGTTTCATGTGTTCTGCCTACCCCTTTATGGGATACAGACGTGATTGTATGTATGTATGTATGTATGTATGTTATTCAAGGTTTTGTGTATCTGATTACAATTTATATCAGTCTATCATTGATTAAAGGTACATTTTCCGTTTTAGAAACATTTCATCAGACGTATAACATAGTAGATTAAGAGTATTGAATGATTCACGGTTATTTTCATTAGACTTATATTGACCGGGATATAGACCGTGATTACCTTTTTGATTTTTGTCGAGCTCCCGATATTTCGACGCAGTTGCATGCATCATGATCACAGAAAACTGACGAAGGCAGGTGGATGTTAAAGTTGCGTAGACAGCGCGCGACAAGACAGCGAGCAGCGAGTTGTCAGTTTTCCATGATCATGATGCATGCAACTGCGTCGAAATATCGGGAGCTCGACAAAAATCAAAAATGTAATCACGGTCTATATCCCGGTCAATATCAGTCTAATAGCAGATTAAACTCGAAAACTAAAAACTGATGAAAATATTAGAAAAAAGATATTTGAAGCAAATATATATTAATACCTATAGCTGAAATCATGCGTACATACGTACATGCGTACGTACATACTCGTACGTATGTTCATACTAGCGAGCGATTTGTCATACACTAAATGCGGCTCGTTGCTGATAGATGTGATTCTTTCCATAATTAACTTTAACTAGATGGTTCTGAGGATCAGAACTTCCAAATGCCCTTTAACCGTTAAGCTTTTCCCTTACATTAGAAACGTTCGAGCCTTCACCAGTGCCTTCAGTAACCAGCAACAACAAGGCTATCCTTGAATCCTAAGTAATTGGCTGCCTCCGCCTATGAGTCACACATCTCGTAGTGATTCATGTAAAGTGATTGCTTCTTGACCAATAGACGTACTATTCAAATCGATTCTAAGGATTCCGAACGCGGAGCTTTGTATGTATATATGTTGTATTAATGCAAGCTATGCTGTTACAAATTTGCTGTAATTTTTCCCAACAAACAAAAAAATCAATCGGCTTTAACTTATACTTTTTACAGTAATTACCTTGGATATTTACTACTATACAGTCACAAAATAGTATTATCAGCTGCAAAAGTGCATGGAGAAATTATGAACGAATTCATTGATAAATTCACCATGCACTTTTGCAGCTGACAGTACATTACGCAGAAAAGAAGAAGTTCGAAACAAGTGGAAAGAAATTCCTTTCGGTCGTGTTTTAAATTGACACGAGTCACGAATTTCCTATACGCGCGTGTATCGTACGATGTTTTTCAATACAGGTCTTCTTAAGTTTCGACCTGATGCTTACTAGTGCGGACAAAAAGCATCATCTGTTCTGTAAAATAAGGTAGTAAAGGATATCAAAACAATGTTCATTTATTACGTAGAAAATTAAATTATACCCCTCAGTCACAAACTAAAACCATCAAAACAATAAATAATAATTAAAAGTATTATAAGCATTTAGTTTATATAAAGTAAATTAATTATGAGGCAGTGGACTACAGTCCTTCGTCAACCAGGAGGCAGGGATGACCCCCCTGGCCCGCAGGACTTCATAAGGATTGAGCGAGGAATATTCCAGGGTGACAGTTTGAGTCCATTATGGTTCTGCCTAGCTCTGAATCCCCTCAGCACGCTGCTGAAGGATTCTGGGCTAGGTTGCCGGCTTCGGAGAGAGGGTGAAGTCATCTCTCACCTTCTGTACATGGACGATCTCAAACTATTTGCACCGAACACCCAAGACCTGATGGTGCTATTGAAAACCACAGAAGTTTTCAGTACCGCCATCAGAATGGAGTTTGGTGTCGATAAGTGTGCGGTCATGCATGTGCAGCGGGGGGAGGTTGTAAATTCAGAAAATTTACAACTTTCTGAGACGATGTCGTTCAGATCTATCTCTGAATCAGAAACCTATAAGTATCTTGGTATGTCACAGTCGTTGGGTATTGAGGATGTTGGCATTAGACGGTCGGTGAACCGTGAGGTGTCCAATCTCAGGAATTACTTCCTTAACAACGAGTGCGGGATGCATCGTGATGTGGTGGCAGTGGACGGAAACCTCACGCCGCTCTCCTTGGCGAAAGAGAACTGGCGCAAACCTGTGGTACTAAGTACTGCGGACCGCAGGGCGGTATGGGAGAGCAAGCAGTTACACGGGCGGTTCTACAAGGCCCTCACGGGACCCGATGTAGACCTGCTCGCATCGGTGAACTGGTTACGATTCGGGGGCCTCTTCGGAGAAACCGAGGGTTTTGCCTGTGCAATTGCCGTTGAATCAGTTCATTTTAGATTCCATTAACTCTCAAATAGTCCATACACCCTGGCGGGTGTTGCCTCTGCGTGTGTCCCATGATACGGGCAAGGGCAACATCCGCTCGGTGTACCCCTTACATTTCATTAAAGTGTCAAAAGGGCCTCTACGTGTTGGCTTCGGCCCCGCGCACGCCTCCCAAAGGTCCGGAACACCATTGTTCCGTGATGGGAAAGACATACAAATAATAATAAATAGATATACCAATGTAAAATTTCTTTCAAAAATAGATTATTAAGACTGTTAGTTATGGAGGAGCGGGGCATCCCAATACAGGTCTACTTACCTAAAGGGAAGTCCCAACCACTGATGGCAATTTTGTAAACCTTTTTCAAGGAAATAAAATATTTTTAATTTTCATTTTCATTTTCAAAACTAATTTATTTACTAATTGAGAACGCGAGAAGTTTGATATCCATAATATATCTTCTACACTTCAATAATTTTAATCATGAAAGAATAGGTAGGTATATTTGATTCCACAATTTTCGCATAGTCTGACTAGGTATGACTATATGTACGCAAGAGACATTAAAACATATTAGGGACCTATCTTTTAAGCATTTATCAAAGCAAACGTTTCTAAAAAAAGCTACACCTAATTCCCAAAACTTGTAATAAATATACCGACTTATACTGTAATTTTCCAATGTTCATTTCACAACTAACCGGCCCAGCCTTTTTTCCATCGCTTTTCCATTCATCAAACCAACTCACCGTGAAACTACCTGACTAATTCCAGGTCAGGATTTGCATAAGGACTATCGAAGTCCCTAAGCCTCAAGATAGGGAGATTATAAAACGCTGAGGCTGTCTGTTTTAATTTTATCTCAAGGATACTTGGCGCCTTACTCAGTATCTGACAGGGTGCAATTTTACGGAAAATTAGAAAAATTTTAGCTGTTGAATGTAGTTTTTATTGAGTCAGAAGTTTTTGAGGCATTTTTCTTTTTAGGTGACACTGTTATTAAAGTTTGAAGCATGCAGAAATGCTGAGTCAGATCATTTTGTGAGACCGCTCTTATCCACGACTAGTTATTGGCTGCGCTGAAGAGACGAAGTGATGAAATATGATTTTTTCTACTCGTCGACTTTAATCTGTCAATTAGGACACCATAGAATAAACTATAAGTGCTGACTTTTCAGTGTTGGATAGTCTTTGACACTTTAGTCAACTATAATACCAATACAACTAAAACAGTAAAATAATGTTTCATTTATTTTTTATGCGATAGGAGGCATAAGTCACCTGATTGATGGTAAATGTTCACTGCCACCAGGTGTCCCCACTACCTAGGCTAGAGTGGTCAATTTTGATAAGTAGCCAAATCAATATAGCAGAATCTATGTCAAAAACTCTTACTTTTTAGTAGATAAAATATCTATTCTCAGATCAGAACCGGAAACTAGCATAATTCGAAATATATTAAGATGCGCACACACGCCATCTGTTACTTCATGATTGGTTGTCGGATGTAGGTCGAGTGTAACCGAAATAAAATAAATGTATTCCGTAGTGCGGTTAATGGATTTAAGCATTGCGTTACGTGTGGTTTGGATTCATTTTAAAAGCTAAGTTACTTTAGACATTAATCAATATTCTTGATAATAACCGGAAGGACAATAAATTAATCACACAATACCAATCCATGATACACAAAATAAACATGTCAAAAACACAAAAGGACACAACACAACACAATACAAATACTCTTTTTTGCACACCTCAATACAGGAAACAACATAGTAAGTATAAACAACAACTTAAGAGGTAAAACAAGAGGCGGATTTATCGCTAAAGAGCGATCTCTTCCAGACAACCATATAATGAATACCACTAGTTTTCTAAACTGCTCCATTTATATATATTATTTTTAAAAGGTGTTAGAAATTGATACACAGACGTAACTTAGCAACTTTTATTGTCACTTATTTTATTTTAAACGTTTTTTATTTTAAACGTTGTCAGATTCTGACTTACAAGATGCCAACTGAGTTCATACTCAGTTGGGTTACTTTCGATGCCGGCGGTAAAAACGTAAAAAACAATTAGAATAAAATCGAATGGGATCTGTAACAGCTGAGAGTCATAGAAAATCGTCTAGTCAGTCCAATTTTAATGACTAAAACCGCTAAAACCTTTTAAGTCGGACGTGACCACGCGACTAAATTGCAGCCCAATCGCTTACTTCAATTGTCAGTGTAATTCCCATTTAACCGACGTAGCGATTAAAAGAGTAAAAACCTATTTAAGTCCCTAGTCCGCGAAATTCGATTATCGGTTAGCGGAGCTGATGAGAAACTTTTTTATGGACTTTTTGTGCTGACTGTACCAATGGGGTATTTAGGCGGATAGACTTTTCTTGTCCATAGGTATTAGGTATACGTTCATCTAGATCTAGGTAAAAAAAGCATATTTTTAGTTAATAATCATCCCTTTTCGAAATGAGCTAGTTAATTTTTTATCTCGTAAAATAAAACGAAATAATACTCTGTCTTATTGAAATTGTCTCGACTAGAATTTAATTTAATGTGTCATAATTTTGAAAGGAAAACACAAAAGTCTCTTTAGTTCCTTGCATGCAATGGGATTGGGAACAAGAGCGAAGAATCTTTGCACCTCTAGTAGTGATGTCACATAATTTCACATACTTAGTTGAAATGTTCCGAGAATAATTTGTTCCAGAATGTTCTAATTGTTTGCCATTAAAATATAAAATAGCAGAGCTATACGTTCAATACTTAATAAAATAACAATCAATTATGATCAAAGTTAAAATATTTTTTACTTTTACAAATGGGAGTGTGCACTTTGGTGAAATACCTGTTCGAGTTTATGGGAACAACAACAAAAAAACGTAATTTTTCATATTAATGATCTGCATTTACTAAAATAAAATTTATTTATTTATTTGACAGCCTGTTGTGTCCCTGCTAGACAAAAGCCCCCCTCTCTTTCTTCCACGCGTCTCGTTCTGATAAGGAAATGTTAAGATTATGTTGCCATCTCCTTTGGTCTGAAATAAACTATTCGAAATATTTTCGTATCGCAATTCTCAGCACATCACTATTTCCCAAGCTACAATACGGTTGTCTCTCCTTGTTTCACTTGCCTGCAATACCCGATAGTGTTCGGACAAAATAAAATAAGATCCGCTTATCCCTTACTTGTGCTGTGCTTTGTGTGCAGACTTCATTGGGATTCAGAGCTTTGGGTCGTCGGTTCGATGTAAAATGGACGTGGACTTAGGAAGCTAGGTTTCCTAACAAGATTATGGGGGCGCTGGTTAAATTTGAATAGGAGTTCCTATAGAGGTACTGGTAAATAAATAACAGTGTTGGTGCATCGACTCAGTACATCTCGCTGACATTTTGCTATAGGGAAACAAGGGGAATGAAAGCAATGTTACAAAACGTGGTAAATATGAAGGTAGTGGAAGGCCTAAGAAAAGATGGATGAAATGTGTGAACAATGATATGAGAGTGAAAGGGTTAGTATGGAAATGACGGCTGATAGAGAGGAATGGAGGAGGGAAATCTGCTGCGCCGACCCCAAATAATGGGAAAAGGACAAGAGAATGATGATTTGCTATTAGGTAACATGAGGTACGTACATCTGTACGTAAATATTAATGAACTGTTCCCTTCTACAGTGATAGTCGCACGCTTCGCTGTTGCCCCAAATAATACAGTTTCCCTATGTCCTCCTTATGTGCTGCTTGTGGCAGCTGTAGCGTTTTCTGAATGTATTTCTTCTTTTTAATTTTATTAAATATTATTTTTTACATTTCAAAGAATACATCAAAAGTTGATGATGTAGTGACTGAATTTTCTAAATTATTTTATTTAGATTTGCAACATTAATTCTTACATTTTATTTATGTTATTCGTGCTTTAGTATACTATTATTCTATGTTAGATAAGTATGATTAATTAGGTATTTGAATTCCATGTATTACTGATTTAAATGAAAAGTATGAAATTTATTTTAAATGCACACTATCACGGTGACAAAAATGTTAATAAATGTTAAAACGAAACATAATCATTTTCTATAGTATACAAATTAAAAAAGAGGCATATTAATTAGGCTTATATTCACCGGGATATCGACCGTGGTTACCTTCTTGTTTTTAACCCCCGACGCAAAAACGATGAGGTGTTATGTTTGACGTGTTGATGTGTCTGTCTGTCTGTGTGTGTGTCTGTCTGTGGCATCGTAGCTACCAAACAGGTGAACCGATTTCGATTTAGTTTTTTTTGTTTGAAAGCTGAGTTAGTCGGGAGTGTTCTTAGCCATTTTCATCAAAATTAGTCGCGGTTGGGGGTTTTTTCAAAATTTTAATTTTGTGGTTAGGTTACATGTCGAGCTCTCGATATATTATTTCGTCACAGTTACATGCATCACGATCACGGTCTATCCCGGTTAATATAAGTCTAATGAAAATAACCGTGGATCATTCAAAACTCTAACGCATATTCAATCAAAATAATATATTCCCAAAAGAATTTTAAAACGACTTTCCGTCGCACGGACAAAATTCTTCCGCTATCGCATTCCAGAACCAAACAAGAATCGTTTTAATTCAAAGACGAAACTTTCAACATTTTGTGCCAATATTTCCGCATAAAAGCAAAGTAAAACAGAAAACGTGGAATCATTTTTGCAAAAAGCGAATTGAATTATTCAAGGCCGGCGTTCGTTTAAATGGCGAGCCGATAGGTGAACAAAATAATGGCGCTTTCACATCGACCGATCCGATTTTGTTTGTCGGATGAAGTAAAATGTAAGAAAATCTCAGGGTCTCCACGGAAGACCAGCGTCGGGGACCTCCAGGGTCCCTTAACATGAAGCTGTGGAGACCTTTTCAGTTACGCTTTAATACAATAATATTTATGTTAGTTCTTCTATAATATATACTGCTGTACATAAATATTAAATCCCTATGGGTACGATAAAAATGTGAAAAGACAAATTCTATGCCCTATGACACTTTTCTGTACATAGATGTGCATGTGTTTCTCATATAGGCGTCTGTCGACATCAGACTATTAACTAACTAGGTGCTTCAGATAATTTTGTCGGCAGTCGGATCCATAATATTTGAATGTGTGATGTGATTGTGTGTAATGTTTAAGCATATTAATGTTTGCTGTCATTTACGATCACTAGAGCCTGTGAACTAACTATTTGGATGTCCAATAAGATCCCCACATCCAATAATGAGATCGGTTATTGTGAAAACATTCTAAAGACGGAAAGCGAATCATTGACGCCATAACGGAATAAAAAAAAAATTGAAAATACCCCCGACCGCGACATAGTGGACCGATTTTCATGAAACATGTCTAAGAACACTCCCGACTAACTCAGCTTTCAAACAAAAAAAACTAAATCGAAATTGGTTCATCCGTTCGGGAGCTACGATGCCACAGACAGACAGACAGACAAACAGACATACAGACAGACAGACGTCGTCTTTGCGTCGGGGGTTAAAAATAAGAAAACAGACCGACTAATCAGCTTCCGCGAGTCAGCTCACAAAGCGATTTGTCGTTATTACCCTGATTTTAGGGACAGTATCGTTCGCAAATGAAGACGGATCGACTCCTTCTTTTTCATTATACACGGACTCATAATCTTTTTGATTAATATTGGAGTATAAATATCCATGAAGTTTTTTGCGTGGAACGTCTGGGGGAGAGCTAGATGAATGTTCGCTGGATGTCGTTTAAGATTACGAGTAGACATGAAAAGCGGAAAGAAGTAATTAGAAATGTGTTTGAAATTTTAAGAAGCTTTGTAAAGGGTTTGTATAACATTAGAGGTACCCAAGGACAAGATGCAATGAAATTAGATGTAGTGAAAGCATAGGTTATTTGCAAAGATGTAATTGATATCGTGAAACAAGTAATGAAATTCGTTCGTAGATGACAGTTCACTGTTATCTGATGTGTACAGAAAACGATTGTACATTTAAAAAAAGACCTTATATAATACTATCCTTAGGTATAATTTTGGCAGGGTTTGTTATAAATGGACTAAGTCTGTAACCTCAAGAAAGCTTTTGTTGTAAACATTGATGACAATAAAACAGCTTCAAAAGTTACCCTTAAATAATGCACATAACCATAATATTTTAACGTCAATGCAACAAAGTTATATAAACGATAAAAATATTAGAGTAGCTAACTTTGTGAATTCAAATTTCATACCAATATCCGTTGAATGTGGGTCGATGAAGCTCCACAAAGTTGTAGCAGGTCAGCCAATTTACATCTTAAAGTACAATAGGTTCCTCGATATATTTATGGAAATTTCAAAAAGGAAATTGTAATGCAAGAAAATAAAAAGATACACAAATGTTTTAGAATTGTATCTAATAAGTATACCTGTAATCCTTCAGATATGAGTAAAATGTAATTTACTCTATATATTTATGGTAGCACAATATACACTACACATGTACCTATCCAGATCAAATTTTATGAGACATTGAGAGATCGGTAATATATCGCTGTCACATCATAATCACATTTTAGAAACATTATTTAAATACAGAATCTACTGTCCATCTTTTTCTTTGGTTGGAGTTTTTATTTTGTGTTTTATTAATGCAACTACAACTTTTCCACCTAAGCGGAAAATTCCTTCAGCTACAACAGAATTTACATTGCTCCAATTTTTAATCCGATAAGTCTTCTATTAGCCAATAAAGATAGTACGGCCATATTTCACGACACTTTTATGTGTATCCCAGTTATGATATTTACTTTTCGTTTTATTACGCGTCTCGCCGAATAAGCAAATAGCCGCCCCGGGGGATGAGCGGGATATATTATATTTATATTCTACTTTCGTCCTCTGCGTTAATCTTTTAGATATGCTGTAACTGGCCTTATGATATTGCGGGCACTTTGCAGCTCCTTTTATTAACCGACTTCAAAAAAGGAGGAGGTTCTCAATTCGACTGAATGTTTTTTTTTTTTTTTTTTGTATGTATGTTACTCGATATCTCCGAGAATCGTGGACCGATTTTCAAAATTTTTTTTTTGATCGAACCGGTATAACCCCGAGATGGTCCCATTGGCACCAAGTCAGGGTCTGATGATGAGATCCTGGAGAAATCGAGGGAACTCTTCAAATGTTATAGGCACATGTAATGTTTTTAGTCTATTTTTCAAAGGTACACCAGTATTTACGTCTGATGGTAATAATTTTATGTGGCTGAGCTGATGATGGAAGGTCAACTCCTCAATGGTTAGGAGTTTAAGGATAATTCTTTCACTACTGTACATGTATTCGGACTGATACATATAATATCACTAGGAACCACTAAAAATCAACTGAGCTGATGATGGAAGGTCAACTCCTCAATGGTTAGGAGTTAAAGGATAATTCTTTCACTACTGTACATGTATTCGGACTGATATATATAATATCACTAGGAACCAATAAGCGCGTTACAAAACACGGAGAAACTAAAAAGCCAAAAATAATAAACCTTTCAATTCAGATTTCTTATCGTATTGCAATAAGCTAAACATCCAAATTATAAACAAATCAATTATTTTTGGAGTCGGTACCAGCCTGTGTATGGTTGGGTGGGGCAAACAGGCAATAGCAAGGCGACGAACAGGTCTGGTACCGACTACAAAAATAATTGATTTGTTTATAATTTGGATGTTTAGCTTATTGCAATACGATAAGAAATCTGAATTGAAAGGTTTATTATTTTTGGCTTTTTAGTTTCTCCGTGTTTTGTAACGCGCTTATTTTTTAGGTGGTTTTTTGAAGTTTAATCTTCTACGTTGCTATGGGAGTCGTGGTTCAGATTGCTCGTATACGAGTAAGTAGACAAGACACAACTAAATAATCAAGTTGGTGTAGATAAATAAACTGGAATGTGGTGGTCCTGTCATGATACTAAAATATAGCTTTTATCATGTGCTCCAAGTAATAATTTCTTCCTTGAATCTGTAATGTTATAGGTACAAAATGTAACAAAATTCGAATAACCACATCAAGTTTTGTCAGATTTAAGTTATTCACAAAATGTGTTGAAAACATGACTCACAAATATTGGTGTGTTTCAAATGGTTTTCTCGGAAACGAGAAGAGCACTCGGTCACTCCACAGTTAAAAAAATATGTCTCAATCCTTTACTTAAGTAATGCGTTTACTTAGCGGATATGGAAGAAAACAATCTCTCGCCTTAGGATATCGAAGACCGGGCAAAGTGGTAACTGAGCAGGAAAGCGGACCCTGGAACTAGGCCGGGAAAACGCTAGGTTGAAAAACAGAAAAGATCTAAGTAATGCATGATGTACGAAACAACGGGAATTCCAAATTCTATATTTTGCGACATTTTAGTTATTATCAAGATCGAACCTGTTAATGATTTTCAGTAGAATGTCCCAACAGACCATTTGTGAGAAATTCAAGAACGTTCTATGAAATCGCTATATTGCTTATAATAAACATGATATTTGTTTAAAAATCGTATCTTTCGTCCCGCCTCGGCCCTCGGCCGTCAGCACGAGCATAAACCCGGTGGCCCAATTCCCGATCGAGTGGCTTTGTGGCCGTAAACACCCGAACCGGCCAATATCAATCAAGCGGGGCGCGGCGAGACACGAGATAATAAACAACAGATAGACGCGATTATGTTTTAACGTATAGCAATACTATGTAAGGGCAAGATTGAAAATAGGATAAGAATGAAGGGAGTGTTTTTAAATCAACGCCAGTTGCGAATTTGTTAATTAAGCAGTGTCCACACTTTCTACGTATGCACGAAATGTAGGCATTCAGCTCTACTCGTAGAGTAGGTATAATAAGACATACATCAGATGTGTACAGCTTTGTTTGAGAAAACGTAACTTTTAACAGTGATTTTTTTATTGTATCTAGAACTGTTTTGACGATATTAAAGTTCAAATCACCACTTCGTCTTTCTTCATCTCCTGTGGCACTCTGAGCAGATTCATGTGCTTTGCCTACCCTATTAGGAAACACAGGCGTAAGTTTTTCTATTACATACATAAGTGCTAATGAAGTAGTAAATATTGACTAGGTAGCTAAAGTAAAATATCATATTAATACCGCCAAGGTGACAAACTCAATCCAGGTTCTCATTCAAGATACCAATAAAGAAACCAATCCATAAATCTAATTCTAATAATTTCATTTCTCCGTATCACTAAAGAACGCAGATCATGCACCGCACAAACTCTGTTAAGAAAAATGTCTCCGCCGCAATTTGGCAGCGACTCGCCAGATGGCGCGAGCAGTCTGCGAAACATTTTTTGCCTCGACTTGTTTGTCACTGAAACTTTGCTGGTTCCGGTTTTTGTCTGCGGCTCGATTCATATCTGGAATACTTTGTGGCTGAATTGCCTATGAGTATTTATTACAGTTAACATTTGTTAGCGAAGTTTGCTATTTAAATTAAAATTCGATTGAAGTTTTTCACTAGAGTGATTTGTATTAAGAATTTTATTTACTTTTTGTGCAAATCGTATTAACTAATTTTTCGCTAATTTATTCGATTCAATCCTTACATTTATGAAACTTACAGTGTCACCAAACTCGCTTTATCTTATTTCTGACAAAATTGAGCTAGCTCTTCAGTCGATAGAGCGTTATTCTTATGTGTATTTCTCACAAGAAAAATGAGTCTTAAATTCTGTTATGTTAGGTAGTCAATAAGAAGTGTGTTGACATTGTTGACATAGTATTTATCCCTCATAATAATATTTTGTAAGATTCTAGAATAGTTATTTGTTTTACAAGGGGGCAAAGTAGTAAATAGTTGTAGTAGTAGTAGTAAACACTTTATTGTACAGAACAAATTATATATACAGTGAATAATTATAACCAGTTGTTTAACCGCACGTGCCAATATTGATACCCGAGCAAGCGAAAGATTCCAATATTGAACCGCGAGCGTAGAGAGTGGTTCAAAAAGTGGAATCTTGAGCGTTGCGAGGGTTTCAAGGTACGAAGGTTAAACAAACTTTGCCACCGAATGAAACACAAACTTTTTCACCACACCAACACGAACAAAATACTGACTATAAAACATCAAACTAAATCAAATCCATCAAATAATTCAATATTTATGATTCAAAATCATTTATTTTAATTAAAATCTTCCAGCCCGCTTAAGACATGAAGTTAAAATTTGTATGAAATTACTTTGCACTCTTGCGGATAAAATGCAATTTTGCTATCTGTTTTCGAATAGCAATGTTTTCGAACCTTTACCAGTTGGGGTGGTGAAAACAAAATTACATAGCTATTCTGTGAAAACACGAAGCAAGTATGTAACTTTCTTCAAAATTTACGTAAGCTATCAGCAAAATGCAACCTCAACATCTTTTAAAACATTCCCACAATGCAAACAACGTGTTCAACAAATTCGTAGGGTAGTACGTACGAGTCGAGCTCGCCTGTCCAGATGCGAGCTCCCACAAAAGGATCGCAATACATTTGAATGTGCAGCGCTTATACCCCGCCGTAATAGACTTGAAGCCAAGCCAAGAATGCACCAATTGATTATTGATATTGCAATGCTGTATTGGCTTTCGAGGTTTCCAACTTAACGAATCTTGGCAAGCGATATTTGATTTATACTTATTATTTTGCCTAATAATGTCGTCCGGGGATTTTTATTGCCAAGTTTCTTTTTTGTTTTCTGAATAATAAAGGTTTTGCGGGATTAATGTTAACAAGAGGGAAGGTTGGTTTCCGGCCGTGCGTATTTGGAAGAAAGAATAGCAATTTATTTTATGGAAATTGTTTATAAAGATTACTTTTAAGAGTTGTTAGCCTATTTTTAACCGACTTCAAAAAAGGAGGAGGTTCTCAATTCGACTGAATGTTTTTTTTTTTTTGTATGTATGTTCCTCGATATCTCCGAGAATTGTGGACCGATTTTCAAAATTTTTTTTTTGATCGAACGGGTATAACCCCGAGATGGTCCCATTGGCACCAAGTCAGGGTCTGATGATGGGATCCTGGAGAAATCGAGGGAACTCTTCAAATGTTATAGGCACATGTAATGTTTTCAGTGTATTTTTCAAAGGTAAACCAGTATTTACGCCTGATGGTAATAATTTTATGTGGCTGAGCTGATGATGGAAGGTCAACTCCTCAATGGTTAGGAGTTAAAGGATAATTCTTTCACTAGTGTACATGTATTCGGACTGATACATATAATATCAATAGGAACCAATAAAAATCAACAAATAAATAAACTTTTTTAACAAAAAATAAAACCGCCTTCAAAAATAAGCGCGTTACAAAACACGGAGAAACTAAAAAGCAAAAAATAATAAACCTTTGAATTCAGATTTCTTATCGTATTGCAATAATCTAAACATCCAAATTATAAACAAATCAATTATTTTTGGAGTCGGTGCCAGCCTGCGTATGGTTGGGTGGGGCAAACAGGCAATAGCAAGGCGACGAACAGGTCTGGTACCGACTGCAAAAATAATTGATTTGTTTATAATTTGGATGTTTAGATTATTGCAATACGATAAGAAATCTGAATTCAAAGGTTTATTATTTTTTGCTTTTTAGTTTCTCCGTGTTTTGTAACGCGCTTATTTTTGAAGGCGGTTTTATTTTTTGTTAAAAAAGTTTTATTTTAAATTTATGAATCTCAACCACCTAAAACTGCGGATAATAGATATAATTTCTAGTGGCCTTAATTTGATGTATGTACGTTTCTTCTAGGCAAGCAGAAAGTCGCCAAGTCTTCAGTCTTCATTACGACCAAATAACGTTTCTGTGAAAATCTTTATGACAGAATGTGACAGTTACAATAAATGCTTACTTCGGTCACATCTCGGACACTGGCGGTCAAATATATGAAAGAGGCGCGTTCCTAGCACACATCCTAAGCTCGTGTAGGTGAACACGTACCATGCTTATATGAGTGAGATATGACAGGTTGACTGTTCGCTCTTTTGACAGGCGGTAACTGTGAGGTAACCGAGAGGGGGTGGGTGACGCTTTCAGCGGGGAGCGGAAGTGGCCATACTGTACGATGGTACTCTTTATTATACTGTGCTTCGGTGTCTGCTTGTTTATGTCTTAAAATACATATTTAAGTCGTTGACCAAACCAGCACTTAGTACAGTCTGACCAGAACGAGTAGAAATTAAAAAGTGGCAACATCGTAGTGCCGTCCCTTTTTCTCATACATATTGAATTGAAAGGTTGCCAATTTTTAATTTCTACTGCTTTTAGTTAGACTGTATTCAAAAACACAAATTTCAATTCAATTTTTTATAAAAGTAATGTTAAAAAGAGTGTAAAAACTGTTTTCTTGAAGTCACTCAACTTAATTAACTTTGGCATTTCGTCCAGTAAAGATTACAGTGAGTTAGGTATAGCTAATTTCCAAATTGATTCTAGGCGCGGCTTGGCAGCGACCACCGGCCGTTCCGTGTCTACTAGTATTTGCATAACGCGGGCTGATCCGACCGACTATACTTGGTGTAAATCTAGTTACACATCTTGAGACTACATTTTGGACAATTTTGGGATTCGCTGTTGACTCCTTCGATGATGTATTGAATTCTGAAGTAGCTTTTGATTTCACGAAGTATTACGTAATATTTATTGTCGAATCTTCAAACAAGTTTGAAAACTTACTACCTGTAATAATTGTTAACTTTGCTGCAATTATAGGTAATTAAAATTGTGAAAGGTACAGTGGGCCAAGTCCGACTGGGGGACAATTGCAACTGATCTATTTTTTTCCAAGTTTTACAATGTTTGCATTATTAAATAGAGTGTACACTGGTTACGCGTGTTCAGTGGATGCATGTAGAACTCAACTTAACAGTGTAATAATGGAAAAAAATGGATCAGTTACAATTGTCTCCCAGTCGGGATTTGCCCCGCCGTACCGTATATTTGTTACTTTTGTTAGTTATAATAAAAATAATGAAATCACATATTTTTTGTTACAACAATTTATACCAAAAAATATTGTATGTTTTGGCAAACATGTACCTATTCAAATTCATATACTTGCAGACCATTATAACTCCATACAATACTAGACAAACTAGGTAAGTGGGAACACAATGAAAAGTGTGAATTTAAAAGTAATACGCAATATGCATACATATATTATATTTTTATTAGTATTATGAACGTTGTTTACTCATATTTCGAAAGCAGTTAATCAAACTTCAGACTCGTATAATACAAGACTTCATTAACTTTACCATCCCATTACAAAAACCCGTCATCACCAAAGTTTCTTCGATAAACTCAAGCGGCCCTTTCAGCACATCATTACCTCCCCGATATTATCTATTCGCCGTGTAATAGACAGTTCATTCGGCTCGTCATACTTGTCACCCTGACTTGCACTTTTCTGACAATATCGTTTCATTTGTGAAGACGTGTGCTTTGCCTCCTATTGTCATACTCCTAAAGGTGAAATTGGAGAAATCGGCGCGCCGTCGTGAATGACACGATGTTTATCGACGTTAGAAAGCTGAAGACTGGTTGAATCAGTGAGGGAAAATCTGAGACTATAATGTATGGAACATATCCCTAACTATTTAATAGGCCTGACTGACCTTACTGAGCATGAGCAATATTTTATGCCCCCTTTTTAACCCCCGACGCAAAAACGACGGGGTGTTATAAGTTTGACGTGTCTGTCTGTCTGTTTGTCTGTCTGTCTGTCTGCCTGTCTGTGTGTGTCCGTGTGTGTCCCGAACGGATGAACCGATTAAGTTTTTTTTTTGTTTGAAAGCTATTAGTCGGGAGTGTTCTTAACCGTGTTTCATGAAAATCGGTCCAGTATGACGGGGAATCAAAATTTTAATTTTGTGGTTAGGTTAGTTAGATCCGATGAGACATGAGGTAGACCGTAGCAGTTTATATTAAGTAGATGGAAACTTTGGGAAACACTGGTATACCCTCCATACTGAAATAATACCAGTGAAAAAGCAACGATGTCTACTTATTTTACGAAAGTAAGTAAATAACACTAAATTCGCACAGATTATATTCCCGTGTGGTGACGGGTTGAGAATTTCACCACCCCCTTTCTTTCCGTGGGTGTCGTAGAAGTCGACTGTGGGATATGGGTTAAATTGTGGCGTAGGCGAGAGGCTGGCAACCTGTCACTGCAATGTCACAATTTGGATTTCTTTCAACCCCTTTTTGCCAAGAGTGGCACTGAAACTTAGTAGTTCATGTGCTCTGCCTACCCCTTTATGGGATACAGGCGTGATTATATGTATGTATGTATGTAAATTCGCACAGAGTGGCTTATTATAGCGATAGTTTTTATTTATACTACTACTTAAGTACTAGCCCGACTAGCTATTCTGTGGACGTAAAATGGCATAGACATTATTGCTGTCTTACCGGCTTACTTACTTCAATGAAAGCGAATTCATTTTTCCATTCTCAACAATGACTCGGTACTAAATTATGTTTGATATAGCTAATACATATATAACCTATGTGACGAATTCAAATCGAATTTTAGGGTTCAGTCCAATAGTTTCTTCCTCTAGTAAATGTTCAGCAACGGCAGACTTATTCACTTGGCGTTTTTTGTTACAAACTTAATAGTTATATACGATGAAGTCCCGTTTACAACATTAAGTGAATACATTATCAATTATCAATAGCATGTGGCAAATCCAAATCGAATCTCATCGGAAACCACCGAAGCGGAAACTTGTATTAATTTCACAGTCGAAAGAGTTATCATATTCCAATTATAGCCCATTATTACCAATTAATTACGTTTCAATATTAAACGCTTATTGTTTGATTTCAAATTAACGAATCAAATTGATTTTATTTAAAGACTACCAGAGTGATAGTGGTGAATGCGGCTTTTAAATATTGTTATTAGTTTTGAAAAAATGACGGGCAAATGTATTGAAGTTTGAGATGTAATCATTTTATTCAATTAGTCTCATTATTTTGCCTTTTTCGAGAACCCTTTTTAGTACTGATTTATTTATTAAGAAAAAAAAGATAACGCAATAATACTCTGGTCCGTGCACGGAGTGTAGCCGCCGCGAGCATTCATATCGTGCCTTATGAAGAATCGCTGTATGATACGAACCATGTTGCCAATAATAGTGTTTCAATATTTTAATATGACTGTCTCAAGAAAGCTTAATTTCTTCATAATTCACAAATTCAAAAACCGTTATAGGTAGTTTTCCGTATTTTTCTCAAAAACTACTCAACCTATCAAGTTGAAAACAATTATCCTAGAAATTCTTTATAAAGTTCTACTTTTGTGATTTTTTTCATATTTTTTGGTTCAAATGTTAGAGGGGGGCACACTTTTTTTTCATTTAGGAGCGATTATTTCCGAAAATATTAATATTACATCAGGCGGACCGTATACTTGTTTGCCACCGACGTAGTATAAAAAAAAAAATATTATCAAAAAACTATTTTAGTAAACCCTTATTCATTTTTTAATACCTATCCAACAATATATCACGCGTTGGGTTTGAAATGAAAAAAAAAATCAGTCTCCACTTTACATGTGGTACCCTAACAAAACATTTTTTTTTTTCACTTTTTATTTTATTGATATACATATTGGTACCAAATTTCAGCTTTCTAGTGCTAACGGTCACTGAGATTATCCGCGGACGGACGGACGGGCGGACAGACAGACATGGCGAAACTATAGTTAACTACGGAACCCTAAAAACCTAACTTGAGTCAATTAGTTGGGCCATTTTTTTTTCAAAGTTGTCCACCCCACTTTTTTTTTGGATTTTGAAATTTTTATGTGGTTTCCACTCAGAATCGCGAGCTCTTTCAATTCTAATAGGAGAAAAAAAGTGTCTCAAGATTTTTTCCCATTCCGTTACCATTTTTTCATACATTTTGTATGGCGGTAACGGAATAGAAGGTTCGAAAAATGTATGGAAATCTTGGGACATTTTTTTTCTCCTATCAGGATCGAAAGAGCTCGCGATTCTGAGTATTAATCGCGTAAAAAATATCCAGGTTACAAAAAAAGTGGGGTGGACAACCTTGAAAAAAATGGCCCAGTTGCTCCCCTAAATTACTTTTTTTGCACTTCTCCATTAAAACACCGGCACATAGTTACGTCCTAAACATTTCCTCCACACACGTGCCTCATCAAGCCTTATTTAGCCGTCGACAAGTGTCAAATACAATAAAAAGGCTGTATTATAGCAATTAGGCGATTTGTCAGAACGCCCAAACGTAATGGCCTAGTGAATAAGTCACGCAGGAGTTGTGGCCAAGAGCGCGGCGGGAGCGTTCAGTTACTTCAGTTTTGTGGACGTCTGTAGTTATTGGCAAGGCTGGGCGCTTTACTAATGTGACTTGACCGGTATTTGAGGTTAAACTATTATTTGTTACTGTCAACTACATGAATTGTTTGTAAAGTGCCTAATGTATTCACAGAAACCATAGTGAGGTTCTGCCTTCGGTAATTGTGTCATATACTTGAAAATTTCGACCATTGCTTTCGTGATCCGATGGTCAAGTAGTTTTACAGGCATCCGTCCTGTTAACGGAGTAGGTACCTACGCTGGTTCGATTCCAGCTCGGAACACTTGGAGGCCTTGGTCACTTTTTCTTTGTATATGACATTTATTTAATGTTCATAGTGAGTTTTGTTCGCATTTAACTATGACCACCGATCTTCCCAACTGTAGGCTGTACACTAGGCTTAGAATAAATTTAAAAGTGGAAAATGTCTGCCTTGGAACTCCGGTTGCCGTTTAAGAAGTTTAACACTCTTACGGTAGATGTCGCTACGGGTCCCATTGACCTTAGTAGTGGAACATTTCGCTGGCTTGGTTGAAGTCTCTGTTTTATTTTCCGCACCAATTGTAAGTTTCTGTTTGGTCCAATGGTTGACTGGTAGAGAATGCCTTAAGGCATTAAGTTCGCCATTTGTACTTTATGTTGTGCAATAAAGGTTAAATAAATAAATAAATAAGTCTTGGTGGCTCAGTTGGCAGAGCGCTGGAGTATCGATCCAGTGGCCGTGAGTTCAAGTCTCACCCAAGGCAGACATTTTCCACTTTTAAATTTATTCTAAGCCTAGTGGCATCGATTGCAGACGTTCCTGCTAATCAGAAGTTAAAATGTAGGCTGTACCTTTGGCTATTGATGAAAATCATAACTATCATAAGCAAAATGTTTAAGTATAAGTGCGGTCTGGAAAAGGGTTAACGCTTTAAGTCCGACCACACCTCGTTGCAGTTAAATTTCATTCTTAACAACATAATGGGTAGCAACATTTCGGCACTCGGGCCGTAAAACACATGAACAGCGCGGCAATTATATTTTATTAGCCCAACTGTACTGCTAGCGTGCTTCGCTCTATCGCCGACTGTACCTGAAATTGGCTAAATAACAACGTTATTATGTTTGATGCTTATGAGTTCATGTTAAGACGTTACATTTTAAGTTTCACTTGCATAATTATTTTGTAGTTTCTTATTAGTAAAAACCAAAACAACTACTGGAATAGAATAGAATAGAATAGAATCTTTTTTTATTCGTCAGCACTTAACAACGACGATAACAATATAATATACACAAAAATTAACGACACACAAACAAGTAACCATACACACAAAGGCTAACAAACAAAAGTGCCACGAAAATCACGAAATGGTCTCATCTCAGCATGTTGCTGGCGACTTCCAGCGCTGGTCTTCCGATGAGGCCATTTGGCGAAAACAATCACGACAGGTAACAATTTATGAATACAACACTAATAAAAATAAAAAATATCAAAAAAGAAAGTATGCAAAAGACAACAAAGATTTATAACAGACACAATATTATCGGGTCGGACTCGTCATAGCCGTACATTAAAATAATTATGACTACATCTAGCGCCATCCGGCCATTTTGCTTGCATTTTGCCAATAGCTTTGTCGTATTTGTTTACAAAAACATTTGTAGAACGTTGCGGGAAGACGACGTAACACATCATGTAAAATACTGGGTTCGTCTTGGCCGGGGCGCTACCGTGTCCCCAGATACACACGTTCTAAAAAGATGCAGAAAGTGTCCAGAGAGACATGTACGTGGAATTTAATTATCTTTGCGAAATATTTTTGCTTTATTAACAAACATTTTAATGTAAACTTACTAAAACTAATTTCAATTTCAATTTCAATGCTTTATTGCAATTCATGTGTACACATAATGATCTTAGGCTAAGTATAATATAGTCTCAACATGAACCCTGAGAGGGCATAGCAACATAATTATATATATACACTAACTTAAATAAAAAACAAAAAAATACATTACATTACATAGAAATCAAATTATCATCAAATTACATTATTATTATTATTTATTATCATTAAATTACATTACATTACAAGATAAGAATTGAAAGATGTCATAAAACCTATAAATATTGTATGTTCATCAATTAAGTTTCATGTGTCATAAATTCCTGGTAAGAATAAATTGTTTTACTAATTAACCACGATTTAAGTTGATTTCTAAATATATTGAATGTTTGGGCTTGTTTGATAGATACTAACTGTGTTGTAAGCCTGCCTTTCGGCCTAGGCTATGCGTGGATGTGTTTTTCACTGCACGTTGAGCGAGACACGACTTGAAGTGATTTAAAAACTCATCCCCATGCCTAATTGCATAGTTTTACTATTGAAGTTCTAATATACAATGTTTTTGTTGAGGTTTGTATCAAATGAAACGTTTATAAGTGCTGGCTACTATGTTACTACATGGCACTATGTTACTATATTTACTTAGAGTGTCAAATGAACTCGGTAAAATCCACTGAGTTGTCCGTCTTTAATCGCAGCTTTCGGGTGTCAATTTTTGTAAGTTGAACTCAACATAAAAAATAAAAATGCCTCGTTACGTGATATTTAATAGCAACAACACAAAAATTATGAACACTCAAGGGCCTGAGACATAATTATTTAAAATCACAGGCAAGTAACAACTTCAGTACAAAATCTGATAAGCTCGGCCGCCATATAAATAGATGAACTTTGTTTCTTCTATCTAAATCTAATTCTGTGCATTACCTACTGTTTTTATTTTCATTTGTAATATAGCTGTTTTCTTACTTTTTATATGTTAAATATTATTGTGTAACCTAAGCGCTAGATTCCTTGCGCGCCACTCTGCCCGTAACTCTGGCAATCTGGTTTTTACATTAGATGCATATACACATGTGTCAATGTCAATACCCAATAACAATCCAACGTAACTTATTATTTACCCTTCAAGTGGACCAAACTCACACTTGCGCTATCACCGCGCCATTCACCGCGACACAATGGCCCAAATAATCGAGACGCACCAGCGTCATGGCGGAATCTGACGGAATAAAAAGGTGGCCCCATTATGTGGCAACAAAAGCCCCACACTGAATATCTGGACTAGGGGTGGAAGACTCAAGTCGATTCAGTCCTCTACGGCTCTCGGCTCTCGGCTGTGTATTCCAGTCTCATATACAACGAATCACACACAATAAAGGCCCCCCGCTGAATATCTGAATTAGGGTTGGAAGACAGAGTCTTCTGTTTTAAGACTCGAGTGTGTTTTAGACTCATATACCCTTAATAGAAAAAAAGGTGGCCCCATTATGTGGCAACAAAGGACACACTGAATAGACTGCACTATGTTTGGAAGACTAGAGTCTTCTGTTTTAAGACTCGAATGTGTTGAGGTCTAAACTCGATATAGTCGATAGAATAAAGAAACGGCCCCATTATGATGCAACAAAGGCTCCACACTGAATATCTCTAGGGTTGGAAGACTCGATTCTTCTGGTTTAAGACTCGATCATTTTTGAGACACGATGTTAAGTAAAAAATAATTTTATTACCAGCTTATTAATGATCCAAGAGTATTTACTAGAGACAGTAGAGACCAATCTGTTAATGAAAAAATACATTGTAGTTTTGCGATATTCATGATAACTTAGTAGTTTCCTTCCTGCACCTTGCATGTTAATAAAACCTACCAATATTTCTTATGCCTTCATTTGGATGGTCAAATGTCTTTATCTTATTCGTATCCATTAAAATACTACTTATAGAGTAACTTGACTCGGTTCTAAAAGATCCGGAAGTCTTTCAGCGCAGACTCTCAAAAGAACGAGTCAAATTCTTCAAATTTAAACCTAAAAGTCTCATTCGTACCAGCACTACGCCGAACCAGCTGCAACATTATAATAAAAGGTAACTGCGAATAGGTTTCCTGGATAAAATTTTATTGTGAACCATCGACAAAAGACGGCCGAACAAAGATCGAGGAATAATTCACGACGAGTGTGTTAGCCGATGGGACGGATGGGACGGATGGGACGTCCAATTGAAAGCGCTCTGTTGGTTCTAATTCGAAAATTGTATCTAGAAAAGCTTTATACTTACGGTTCAAGTTTCTTAACTGGTATGTTGAGAATGTTGAATACCTAGGCTAGTCTATATGTCTCAGATCAAAATCTCAGGCCAAGGTGTTTAATGGAGCCGGGAAGGAGTGACTTCATTTAGCGAAGAGATATTGTGATAAACCTTCTTAACTTTGGACTTCGAAGGCCTTGTCAACATTACATTTATCTATCATTATATTTATTATATTAGAACCGTATCACAGTGTAATGTTATTCGGTTCATAGTTATTTTCACAGTGTAATGTCATACGGTGTTCTGGTTTGGGGCAAAGCAGCTGACATACAGACTATCTTTGTATTACAAAAGAGAACCATTCGTTCTATTTACAACTTAGGAACACGTGAATCAGTAAGAGAACTCTTCAAAGAAATTAATATCTTAACTGTAGCTTCCCAATACATTTATGATAGTATAATTTATGTTGTTAAGAATTTAGACTGTTTCACTAAGAATTCTGATATCCATAATTATAACACTAGAAACAAAAATAAGCTTGCCATAAAGAAGTTTCGTGTCCGTAAAGTACAGAAGTCATTTGTTGGGCAATGCATTCATTTTTATAATAAGTTACCTGACACTGCTTTGAGATTACCCCTCCCAGCTCTTAAGAACTACTTAAAAAAATCATTGATGTTAAAGGCTTATTACAGAGTCGAGGACTATTTGACAGACAAACATGCATGGCCCGAACCAGAAACTACAAAAAACGAATAGCAATTAAAATAATTGTATTATGTATAGAGGACACAGTTCAGATAAGAAAGCACATCAAATATTTTATATTTTATGTTGTGTAGGTAAATTACATAGTTAATGATATTGAGATTCATATTATCTTTTTTCTTCTGTGACAATTTGATAATTATGTTTTCTCTAAAGAAGAACGACGTATTATTAAGCAATAATATAATTTATTGAAATTAATTTCCATAGAGTACCTAGTCTGTTCATATTCTTTGATGAATACTTTTGCATGTTAAATTTTATCTTGTTATTTAATGCATGTTAATTATAAGATGTAATGTTTTGAAAAGAAGTTGCCCGCCGAGTTTCTTGCCGGTCCCATAGTGGATACCCCCCTCCCAACTGAGGGGGGACTGAAATCTTCTCGAGGCTGAGGCGTAGGGTTAGAGCCGGCGTAGCTTTATTTGACGTTCATATGCGCATTGTAATATGCCTACTTGAAAAATAAATATTTCATTTTCATTTCATTTATCGCCCACTGCGGAGTATTCATTATGTACGCTTCTTTTCTAATACGCCACTTATCACCTTAGGACTTTTCTCACTCAGAAAACAGTTCATTGATCTTTCCATTCATTAAACATCCAAAATTCAACAAAAGGTACAACGGGGCAAATCTCGACTGGGGGCCAATTGTAACTAATCCATTTTTTCCATTATTATACTATGATGTTGAGTTCTACATGTATCCACTGAACACGCCTATCATATATAACCGGTGGACACTCTATTTATTAATGCAAACATTGTAATCACATGGAAAAGCATGGAAAAATGGACCAGTTACATTTGCCCCCCAGTCGAGATTTGCCCCGCTGTACTTTAATCATTAGCGAGTAAAATATCCGAAATATAGGCCAAGAACCAGCACTTTATTTCCTTAACTTTTTTCGCCTCCTCTTTAATTTAAAAATTATAACATCCTTTGAGAGTCTTCGGTCAAGGCGCACGAAACACTCTCGCACGGTTATGAGTACACTTTGTGAAGATATTTTTAACGCGGCTTCATAAAAGCGAGCCGGGACCTAATAACGACTTTATTTTTCACACCTGAGTCTTGCTTTGTTGTGCTTTCTACGCGCGCTTTCTCACATATAATATAGATATTTTGCTTATGTTTATTCTACACGGAATAACTGATGAGAAAAGTGTAACACGGTGTATCTGGGATTTAATATTTGTCGAGTTTTGAAATTTGCTAATAGTCTATTTGTAACTATATTTTACAATGAATACCTAAATATTCTCGGACATATTTACGCATGTTTATTAAGCCCCACGATTTATTAAACTCAAGAAGACTTGTGTTGTAGGTAACTAGATAACGATATAAATAAGATACAGATACTTAAATACATACATAGGAAACATCCATAACTCAGAAATATGTATCTGTGCTCATTACACAAATAAATGCCGTTACCGGGATTCGAACGTAGGACCACGGCTGAGCATGCAGATGTTATTATTATTTAATTATAATAAGACTGCAGTTTTTAATTTCTACTTGAGTATTCGCGATTTGCCTACTACCTGTTAAATTGTACAAAATCTAAAATTTTGCTATATACCCGCATTGATTTCCGCAACCAATCAAAAACTAGTTCAGTTTACATAAATATCAGTCCTCACTCATGTTTACAGTGAGCGTTAAAAATGTGCCGATTTCACAAAATATGGAAAAATGTAAGCATCGATCAAATACTAAAGCTGACGCGTGATAGCGTGGACACGGAGGGTTTAAGTTATAAACTTAGTTCAGTTTTTGAGGTGGCCTCCTAGACTATAATAATTGACGCGGCCAATGATCCTTAAGACATTTTATTTTTGTAGCATAATTGTATGTTTTCAATATTTCTAAGTGAACAGAGTCCACTACAGGTACTATTTTGGTATTGTAACTTTTTATCAGTAATGTAAAAATTAAGTAATAAAAATGGTGAACACATTTACTTCAATGTTATTCATAATAAAGCAAATCAGAGGAACATAATGTCATCCGCATCGTCATTGGACCTATCTCTAGGACATGTAGGAATACCCTGGGTCGTGTTTAGGTTTCTTTTGTATGTTTATAATACACATTTGGTCCTGATTTATAGGTTCACACACGATTCTTTATTCGTTATTTGTAAATAAGTCATATAAGAAATTTTTACTACATACGTACAAAAACCTCTCGTAGCCTGCAGCCATATTATTTCTTAATCGACGTAGGTAAAACGCCCTTTTGAAACTTTTTATAACTTACGCAGTTAGGTATCTCTTTCGGCCTGCCTAAGTGGATTCTGGGGGCTGTGTATAAAACAAGTACACGCTAAATGGTCTAAAGTTTTGGCAAAACAGGTGCCTTTTTATAATAACTTATTCAAAACGCCTAAAGTCTTGGTTGTTGGATGGAATATTGCCGTATAATATGACATACTCACGTGTTCGAACAGTTTGTCATTTTTAACTGCATCCTCGAGACAAATGTTTAAAGTTCAACGTGGTGAAGAGACATCAAAATTAAAAGGCAAATTTGAATGACGGGTAAGGAGCTTGTCGAACTCAAATATGTCGATGTTTTTTAATGTATACCGATATTTCATTTTTTAGATCAACATATTCATTCCAATAAATGAAACAGCCTTATCGTCTTGTTTTATAAATTGAGATTATATTCTGTAAAAGAATGGATAAACGAAAATATGCCAAAAAGTAAATAAATTTGGCTGCACGTTACAAATGAATCAGCTTAATAAATTGTTCTACATATTTAGAATATTACTAGAAGCACTACACTGTTCGATGAAACTTATTTCGGAAAAACAAAAATATGCAAAAAAACTCGCTGCAAGTTATAACTTGGCCCACACATTAGATCTATCGCCCGACCCTAATCAATATCCGCTTGTTATTTGCCGACATGACGTTTTTATTAAATAAACGCCAATACTAACTGTAGTGCCAATACATGTGCCGACTATTATGATAAATGGACTCTCATCTTTGCATTTGGATGGTTGGGAAAGAGGGAAAAGTAACCGACACGTGATAATATTATACCTACTTATAGTAGGTTAAAATAGATAAAGCGAAATAATCTCTTGCAGTTATATCTGCCTTTTGTTTATTTCGTTTATTTTATTGCGAATCTTCGGACCGTCAACATCAGCTCCTGAAGATGCCTAGTAGACAGGCGAAACACGTGTCGAGTTTTGTGTTTTTGGTGGTGGGTTGTTATATTTATTTGCATATTTATTTTTATTTTTGCGGTGGGAGGGTAGGAAAATTAATCGCATTTAAAAAATACGCAAGTAAGTATAACAGGTTAGAACTGATTGACTGGTACGTTATCTATTCGCGGATTAGCAAAGGAATATTCTAGTTTTTGATGATTTCGTTTATTTGACTGAATTCAGATGTAGTTTCCATAATATAATTATGTGAAGTTCTCAAGCAAAATGTACTAACAAGCAGTGGGATCATTTCGAATCACGGAAATACTCCAGTATTTTAATATCGAAAGGGAAATCTTAATATTATGGAAATAATGGTAATTTTTATGTGATTTTAGAAATGACCCCAATGCACCTTATATTGTGCATGAAGTACACTCATAGAATATTCGCATAAAGTTATTAGAAAATCTCGTCCTTTTGATAAACGAAAATGTGGTACCTGTTACTTGTGAACCTCAGAGAAATTGTATGAGTTATATATGTAGAGGTAATATGTTTGTTCCTGTGTTAGGGTTCGTGTATAGATACCTTATTTATATTGTTATTTTCAATAAAAAAAACATAGCAACACCATTTCAACATAGACAATATCGGTTTATATTGAAATGGCGGGTAAATGCTTATCGAGGATTGGTCGTAGAAATGCGCGGTACGTCTTTTGATCATAGACAGCCGTCTATGATAAAATGGCGTAAAGATACTGATGAGTGATTGGTTGAAACGAGTTCGGGTAATTTAGCTATGGAAGTGGGCGACGGTGGGGAACCGGGCCAGTTGCGACATTCTTGGTTGAGCCTTGAAAGAAGACAGATGTGAAATAATATCTAGAGTAAATTAAAGTAAAGAAAATAAAAGTGAATTTACGTCTCAAGTCTCAGTTTTTAGTAATCTCCATATATAAGTAACCCGGGTATTTGGTGGCTTACGTCAGATGTAATTATATTTCAGAAGTTGGAACACGCAACCAAAACGTAAGTACACACCCACAATTCATGTTTTTTTTAATTATATACCTAATAGTTCGGTAAAATTTGAAACTCAGTGAGTTAGTTAAGTCAGTTAATTGAATTTCGTTACGAACAGATAGGTCTAGGAATGGTGTTAGTGTTCAATTCCGTTAACGGTTTTAAAATTTATTGCGGCAGTTTTTACGATATTAAATCTAACGGTTAATAGTTTAGAGGTTTGTATATCACAGTAGCAATACATTGTTGCCACATATCTACTAATTAGTGTTTGGTAGTAAACGAATTACACTTTTACTAGTTCAATTAAATCAAGTTGAAGAGTAATATTTTTTTTTACATTTCTGTGTGAGTAATACTGGAAGAAAATTTCACTTTGTGGACCTTGTTGTAGTAGTCCGTTGTTAATCAAATTTTTAATTTAGTTTGACAATGCGAGGTCCGTGAATATTTAAATTGTCCGGTGCTTTAATATTACTTAATAGCTTCAATTTATTATTAATTGCTTTTAAATATATGGGCTATACAATGGAACTCATGATGATTACAAAAGCTTAGCTTATCAAATTTGTGGTACTGTATCCTTTGTTCATTATGGATAGTTAAATTATTACCAACTACCCTATTTTTAAACACATTCCTTACTCGTCGAATTTAAATACAGATACTCATTATACCATAAGTACTTACCGATATGTACCTAATTGATCCCTTGGTTATTTATTGGTGAAAGTCATAATGAATCAATTCCATTTTTAGTATATTCTCCTTTTACGCAGTGTTATAGTACTGTTATGTCCCTAGGGTTTAAGTAATGTATTCTAATGCCTCTTGTATTGAGTTTCAGATACCATGCAATCTCTGGAGCATCCTGATCGGGATTCTAGAAGGCTTAAGACCCCTGATGACGATAAAATGAATGGATCCCGAGAAGCCACGCGAAGTCGGAGCCCCAGTCCTACGCTTCATCCTCGTCGAGCATCTGGCAGCACGCGACTACACATGTTGGAGAGGGAGCTGGAGAGAGAAAGACGTCGGGAAGCTGAAGGTCGGCGTCGTTCTTTGAGACGCAACTGCGACAGAAGACCAGTCAACAGGGGACACCGCAGCCGGTCTTCGTCCGGCCGGCGCCACACCGCACGACGCGTCACAAGCCAAGCTGAGCATCAGGAGGAACAGCATGCTGAGCATCGGCCTGAGAGACATGCCAAGCGACAAGCCGAGCATCGTGACGACGCTGGACGCCATGAAAGGTCACGTAGCCCTTCCTTTTCCAAAAAAGATTTAGTCAATATTCTTTTGCAATTAAGCGGTGTTCCTACATCTCAACCACTTGCACAACCCGCTCAACAACCCTTACAGAAAATAGACCATAAAAACTTTTTACCTGGCTTTGACCCTTCCACCAAAAATCAGCGTATGGATATTTGGTTGAAGAAAGTCAATGAATGCGCTGCTGTATATGGTTGGGATGAGAGGACTACCACGCATTTTGCCATGCAGAAATTGCAAGGCCTAGCGAAGACATGGTACGAAAGCCTAAATACGATACTTTTTACCTGGCAAGAGTGGCAAACAAAGTTGTTGGACGCGTTTCCTTGTGACCAAAATTATGGCCAGATTTTGGAAGACATGCTCAAAAGAAAAAGCAAGTTTAACGAACCCATAGAAGTATATTATTACGAAAAACTGAGTCTTGTTAATCAGTGTGACATAGTAGGGAAACGCGCCGCGGATTGTATAATACATGGAATCACCGATCGAACGCTTAGGTCGGGTGCTTTAGCGTTGCGCTGTACTCACGTCGATCAATTACTGCCTTTTCTTATGAGTTACAAGGAATCGAGTCAAGTTAGTTCAGATCATTACCATGTCAGAAATAGACCCACCAGTAGTTATTTTGCTGGGGGGAATATTTCAACTCTACCGAAAACTGATCCCAAGCCAGGACAGCAATTGGGATGCTACAATTGCAAGGAAACTGGTCATAGTTACCTTTATTGTACTAAACCTCTCATTAAATGCACGAAGTGCAACAGGATAGGACATGTTGCAAATAAATGTTTTACTAAGAGTGGCGTCCCTGGCGATAAATCGGATGGTTCCATTACCAAATGTCATGAAAATTAGTTAATGTTGATTCGGATCTAGACCCGGTTATTTAATGTTACAGTTAGACAGTTACAACTGTGCAAGGACTATTGAGCCTTTCATAGATTTTGCTAGCCAACTAACCTTTATTCCAACTAACATCCATCATGAAGTGTTTTGGTAATTGCCTATGTCCTTGGCAAGCCGTTCACTTGATCTCTAGATTGATGGGGTAGGATACACGAAGCAGGCTCAAAAAATAATGTACAAGGATGTCAAGAAACTGCAGTTTTTCTAAATAACCAATAAATCCACCCGTTTCAATGTAGTCGAATACGATGAAACCTTATTACGGTAGCATACTTTCAGCGCTGTGCAGCTTCATGGTGCGGCTTCGGTTAGAATTTAAACAAGAACAGAATTTGATGGTGACGTTCTCGTGAAGCAGTCGATAGCCAGTGAACCTAGGGAGCAGTAAGCGGCGGGTTTCATCATTCTGTTAAGGGTTGCATGTATGTATTGGCGATTCCGTACCACAAGTATTGTCAAATACTACCAAGTGTTGTGTTTGTGTCGTGCAGGACGCGTTCATTTCTTCTGTTATTTGTAGTTTACAGCAAACTTCTTTTCTTACCTACTATATTTAAAAGATCTTCGTTAGTTTTCAATTGATACCAACTGATCTTTGCTATTCGACGCCCGCATCTTCCTATCACGCTGTCTCATTGTCCACGTTTCGCTTCCGTATATGCTCTAGATGTAAATACTTTTATGAGCTTTTTGCGAATATTATTAGGTACTCTAAGAACAAATTAAATTATTTTCATAGAAAACATTTTAACTTGTATTTTTTTTAAGTAGTCACACTACCTGGTTCAGGCATCCACCCGGTAGGCGGAATACGCTGGTTCGATTCCAGCTCGGAACACTTGGAGGCCTTGGTCACTTTTTCTTTGTATATGACATTTATTTAATGTTTATTATTAGGTATTTGTGCTTTTATTTCTGGTAGAGGGCTTCTCTTTTTTTTTGCCATTGCTATTCTAGTTATAATGTCTTGTGAACATCTGGAATCACTAGTGATTATGCTTCCCCAAATATTAAAATGTTTTTTTTGCCTTTTCTATAATACTATTATTTAATATTATTGGTCTTTGTCTTTGAAGCATGAATACGTAAGTTTTTAAATATGTTTTGAGGCTACAAGTACTCTAGTTCTCTTGATGCTTATTTTCAGTTCAAATTCATCAAACACATCATTCAATATTTTTCAATCTGCTCAGATGTGTGTGGCAGTGCAGCAATATCATCAGCAAAGCGTATAATATGCATATTTTTTCCATTAAAATTAACTCCACTTTTTTTTCTGTTTCTGCAAGTATACTGTTGGCACACTCTATGAAAATGTTCAAAATAAGCGGTTAAAGCGGACAGTCATGCCTAGCCCCTTGTTGGATTTTTGCTTGTCTATTCTCTTTTCCTATTTCTGTGGTAGCTTCCTGATTTTTTATAAAGTTCATAAATTACTCTACGGACTTTATAATCTAATCATGCTTCCTTTCAAATCTAAACATTCGCTTTCAATTTACTTTATCCAATGCTTTATCAAAGTACCAATAAACCAATAAACTGAGACATGTTTTAATAACGATGGCCAGAGTGGCATCATTCATAGGGCCTTATCGCTTTATTTAAGATTTAAGTATAAATATACGGTACGGCGCCCATTCCGGGACTCTCAGGCACGGAAAACCGACGACCTAGAACGCTTGCTGCGGACCGTAGGTATAAAACCATATATGGGGTATATTAACGCTGCTGTTTAAGGTACATACTGATGATTCGGATCCCAATAGCAACACTGATAATTAATGACGATGATATTTGAGATTAACATCACAAGCCGACTAAGAGGATGTGTTATTATTTGTACCTACACTATTATACCTAGTACAATTAGCATGTAGACTACATAATGTTTAATATTGTTTCAGATGTCGATGATCGGTGTTTCGATGTTTCGAAAGTCCTCCCGCACCTTCGCGAGTATTCGATCGGCTCCCGAGGTCAACGGCGAGGCAAGTCGATGAAGTCCTTCCGTACCTTCACGAGTATTCGATCGGCTCGTAAGGTTTACGGCAAGGCAACTCGATTAAAAAGTCCTACCGCGCCCTTCACGAGTATTCGATCGGCTTGTGGGGCCAACGGTAAGGCAACCCGATAATCGATCGTTCGGGGTTTTCGATGGTTTTTCGTTATTCGATCGGACGAGAACCAATATATCGTTAAAGTGGATACCCATAATCGATCGTTGGGTACTCCACTTGTTTTATAAGCTCTGGATATTCGAATTAAGTCGTAATACTTAGAAGATTTTCGAAACTTGCTTTTTCGCTTGATCATGAAATTGTGCAAATAAATAAAGCCTAGTTTTGCTCGATGTTTTGATTTGTAATTAGTTGATAGTCGATTTATGTCACGAAAACATGGTATTAGTAGTTTTGGTTATTGACGAATGTAAGTAGCTATGTTGCTCGATTTGTTACTTCGATCTTTGTTTATGGAATAAAACAATTTAAGCTCTTTAAATATTTATTTGTTTATGGGTTGTCGATTTTGACACTAATTTAATAATATAATAAAATAACATTATATCGTTTCTCGATCAGTTCGTACACTCCAGGGCCCAGGGCTCTAAATGTCAGAATTTAATTTAGAACCTTATACATGTTTTGTTTCTTTATTGTACCTTCATGAGTAATTCAAATATATTGTGTGTTGCAATCAATTGAGCCTAAGCAAGTTGAGTTTTAGTAAATTGCTTGTTAATTACAATTATTATTTGTGAGTCGAGTGATTAATTGATATTAAACTGTTTTTTGAATTAAAAAGTACCTAGAATTTAGCATATACGACTACGACTATACATAGTAAATTTAAGTTTAACTTCGCTTTGTGATGTGAAGTCTGTGCAACCGGTCAGGATCCCGTTCCCGATTGTTAGGGTTCCCACCTGGGGACGTGTTCCGGGGCGGAACCGTTATCAGGATGGTCGATTGTTAGGGTTCGTGTATAGATACCTTATTTATATTGTTATTTTCAATAAAAAAACATAGCAACACCATTTCAACATAGACAATATCGGTTTATATTGAAATGGCGGGTAAATGCTTATCGAGGATTGGTCGTAGAAATGCGCGGTACGTCTTTTGATCATAGACAGCCGTCTATGATAAAATGGCGTAAAGATAGATGAGTGATTGGTTGAAACGAGTTCGGGTAATTTAGCTATGGAAGTGGGCGACGGTGGGGAACCGGGCCAGTTGCGACATTCTTGGTTGAGCCTTGAAAGAAGACAGATGTGAAATAATATCTAGAGTAAATTAAAGTAAAGAAAATAAAAGTGAATTTACGTCTCAAGTCTCAGTTTTTAGTAATCTCCATATATAAGTAACCCGGGTATTTGGTGGCTTACGTCAGATGTAATTATACCTGTGTGGTGACGGGTTAAGAATTTCGCCATCCCCTTTCTTCCCGTGGGTGTCGTAAAAGGCGACTATGGGATATGGGTTAAATTGTGGCGTAGGCGAGAGGCTGGCAACCTGTTACTGCAATGTCACAGTTTCGTTTTCTTTCAACCCCTTATTTGCCAGGAGTGGCACTGAAGCTTTGGTAGTTTCGTGTGCTCTGCCTACCCCTTTATGGGATACAGGCGTGATTGTATGTATGTATTGTATGTAATATGTTTGAGGCTTCTAAAAAGTTTTGATAGTTCTCTTTTTGTTAGGGTTACTAGAATTTTCCTACTTGTATATTTTAAAACTGTAGGGCCCTGACTGTGTAGTACATATAATAATTAACAAATCTATTTAATTCTACACCAAAGGCGGTAATAATTACATACATCTCACATTTTGTGGTAACGCATTATAAAATAATAGTATCCATAATATTCGATCATTTGAAGCACTCTTTGCTACTACTTACTCATTGTATGGTAGTAGTGTAGGATTTTCGGACAGTTTAAATATTTCAACCGTACGTACCTGTAATGAAAACAATAACACATTAATTAACACGTTTTATTATTTTAAAATTTTGGAGATCATTTGTTATATCTGAAAAATCTATAGCCATCCATTTGTATCTTAGTGTGTTCCAAATGTCCCTTAATCCACATGTTATAGTTTGTTCCGAAACTACTGAACTAATTATGTTTAATTTTGCTACACACACATTATTTATGTCACTGCAATATTCATAATTATGTATAACGTATTTATTTATATGATATAACGTCTATATTGCTGTAGTTTGTTGGTTAGGTATAGGTTTAGCTTAGGAACGTCTACCATCTCCAATTCTCCTTTAACTGCTCTAAGGTTAACTGGAAGAAATCCCTTAATGGGATAAGTTCGCATTTGTACAAATGATGTGTGTGTTCTTTTTTTCTTTACTGTGTGTGTTCTTATCTTTGTACAATAAAGTGTATTACTACTACTACTACTTCATAGAATCACAAATATTATAAAAAGAGGCATTTTTATCAAGTATATAGCTAACCCGGCCCCATTTCCATTTTTAACCCTTTGCTGCTGCGGACGTATAAAACCGTCAGCACGTACAGCGGCTGTCATCTCTAAATAGCGTAAACAATCAACTTTTCAGTTCATTGCCTTTTTCCATGCTGCATGGGCGTTACGAGTACACGCTGTTTAGTCAGGGAGACCAATGTAAAACAAACGTCAAAGTTGATTATTGAAGTGAAACTTCTAATGCGACTTCCAACTGACAGTGTGTAACACTCAGTCAGTGTTACGTTGCGTTAAATGCAAGCTCACTCAGCGCGTAACTTTCAGTAGGTAGTGTTGCGTGGCCCAACTCATCCACTTACTCATTGACTTAGTCAGTGACATAATGGTTTTGAATGAAATGGTTGGTTGGACTGTGTGTGTTTTATATTTAGATTGAGTACAAAATGAACTATTGTTTTTTTTTTTTTCAATAATTTGAGGAGATAGCAATGTAAAATATTTAAAACAGTAAAGATAAACGTAACTAATCGCAGAAACATGACGTTCACTTGACAAAATGTTTTTGAGGTTATATTAATATTACGAAGTTACTAATTCTTCTTCTAAGAACTTTTTCCACGCGGAGGGATTCCATGCACTGTTTTTTTATTTAGTTTTAATTTACTCAGCGAAAAATTCCTCATATAATCAAAATCAAAAAATCAAAATATTTATTCAGCAAGTAGGCCACAGGGGCACTTTTACACGTCACATATACATTTTAACATAATTTTTCTAAAAACTAGTCTTTTTGGATAACAAGACAATTTGATCTGGATTTGTTTTATCACACTAACTGAACATCACTTCTGTATAATGAGGGTTACTATGTACGCAGTCGGGTTGGTAAATTTCAAACTATATAACACACTGAATTTAAATAAAATCATATTTATCTTGCCTGTAAATTTAAACTATTATAATTTTTACCAGCAAAAAAGTTTTACCGAATTAGCTCTACATATACTTACTAACTTAAAGAACAATTTTTGTAACTGTTTTATCAAAATGCTGAACGTCATGATCAATGAATGAAAATCAATCAACTAATAATAAATAACTTACGTTCGTGGCACGGACTATTATATCTGCATGAATTTGAATATCATGCGAAAGGTTGTCAATTTCGTCACACAAGGCACCTTCGTAAATTATACGTTAAAAATATGTGGTAACGAAAGGCGATACAAAAAATTTCATATATTTTTTAAACAATAATTGACTTGACTTTTTATTTGTGATTATTTTACCGAATCTGTAATACATATTACACACTGTGTAAGCAAGATCTTTCTGATTATTTTTCTAACATATTAAAGTAAATAACAAAAACAAAAACCTAACCCTGCATCGACCAATGACGTCACCAACAATTTAATACTCATATTAATGGAATCCGGAGAGACGCACTGGCGGTGGCGTCACGCCGGCATGCGCCCCCATTCTTTCTCCAGGCATGCCGCAGGGGTTCATATTAAAACGTAATAACGAATATTAAGAATATTGACGCTTCATTTCTGGGAATCATTAGGTACTAGGTACGCTTTTGCTCGCGACTTCGCTTGCGTGGAATGAGAAATTTGAATAGCGCCTGATGAAAAATTAAAGGCAATAATTCAATTTGAACAAAATGGTCACATCAATAACCAGGCGCTGACAAACTCACTGTGGAGTAGAAGTGAGATAATTTTTAGCCTTTTAGGAGATGATTTCCACGATAAAAATAACCTTGTCAACGGGACTAAAACTATCTCGGTATTAAATTTCATCTAAATCGAATTAACGGTTGAAGCGTGAAGTAGTCACACAAACAGCTTTCAATTTATAATATTAGTATGACTTTATTTGTTAGGGTTCCAAACATTGACTCGTATGTTGCCTGTAAGAGAAACGAAAAACGAAAACAGTATGATCAACATGAAAAATAATACAATGCATTCATTTTAAGTACCTATATTTGATGTTTCTTTCACATTGCAATTCTAATGTATGCTAGGTAGGTTATTTTCTAAAAGGTCATTTATAAATTATAGATTGGTTATCACGATTTTTTAAAAAACATCCATTAACATACATAAAACATGAAATTAAATTTGGGCGGTGATAGCTTCATCAGTTTTAGTAGTAGCAGCTATCAACGACCCATAGGTCGGTAATGACTATAACGTCATGTTAAGTTTTTCTTTCTTTTACAATATTATTCTTTAGAAACATAAGTATGTTTATAGATTATTTGAGACCCAAATAATAGTTTTTTTCAAAAAGCTATTAACAACATACACATTTGTACTTAGTTTTCTTCTTTTGACGTTGTAAAGTTTACTAAAATAACAATATTTTTGGAAAACGGATATTGTGTAAGACATTGTTTGTGAAGGAGTTTTACCCATAAAAACTGATTTTATGTCAAAAATTTTGAATATCACGTAATAACAAAGTGTTTAGTAGCCACAACAATAATAAAATAACAATAATAATGTTGTTTAATATCGGTCGGTCATACATTTTACGTTAGTGCTTACATATTCTTTCAACGACTCATAGAAATCGCTATTACAAACCATGAGAAGGTATGACCGATCGTTCCTAAATAATTAGGTTATAATATTAAGGATATTATTAAAGCCATACAATTATTACAAACATACAAGTTTTAACAAAAATGTGGCTTTGGTACCAAGAAGAGTTGCCTAATACAGCCTCTTGGGTTGTGCCTCTCTTGCAGCACTGTAGGAAAAAATATCACGACAAAAGTTAAATTTGTTTTACAAGGGGGCAAATTGGTTGTTTAACCGCACGTACAAATATTGATACCTACTATCTAATAATGTTACTCGGGCAAGCTTCAATATTGATCCATGAGCGTAGCGAGTGGTTCAGAATGTAGCATCTGAGGGTTGCGAGGGTTTCAAGATACGAAGGTTAAACAAACTTTTAAAATTTTTAAAGTAACACAATATATAATTGTTTTGATTTGTGATTTCATTTTGTTTTATTTCTTAGTGGGCATGATAGACGTGAAAAATGTTATATGAATAGGGACAAAAGTAGGTAGGAATAGGTACAATAGAAATGAATCTTCGATGACAATGCTGAACATGTTTTTAATAAATTACCCGTTACCTGTGGACTACGCCACTATACTAGGTGTTGCTGTACTGTGTACTCGCTGGGCGTTCAGGTAATTACTCATACTTATAACACAATCGGTAATAGCTGCTTAAAAATCGTTGATAGCTTCATATGCATTTTTATGGGTCGCTAATGGTAGCAATCGACTCAGGAATTTAAAAATAGATTTTTAATATCATAATGTTTAATTTGAGTACAAGTAACACAATATTTACCTTTTTTAATTATCATAGTATCACATATAATAGGAAAATAAAATGTTTGAACAACGTGTATACTTAATAATTAGACCCGATTTCAAAATTGCCTTAAGGGGGGCGTTAATAGCTGAGTTTACCCTATGCTTATTTGTCGGGATTAGAGATGGGTAGTGAGTAAATACTCAAGGGTAAATATCGAGTAAATACTCAGTATTTACTCAAAATACCCGTATTTACTCGTTTTTACTCAAATTGGTGGGTATAAACTATTTAGCGTGCTGAAATGGAAATACAAATTAGAAATATTGGTGTATTTTGTTATTGGCTACTAAGTTAAGTAATCAAATTTATATGAATTTTATTTTAAAGACGTGCTCTCCATACATGTAACTATTTTTCACAAAAATAAAATTAAGAAATTACCAGTGTGTTATATGAATACATCATCTGATAGGTCTTTAAAAATTAATTGAATGTTTCTAAAAAAGTTTTTTAATAATATGAACAGTTTTGGAATAAAACGATAATTAAGGCCGAAATAATGTTTATACCTTTATAACTTTCGAATTCGTTGTTCGAAAAATATTCAGAAACCGTCAAATTATTGTCCATATAATACAAAACACAAAACTTGTACTTTAAACGTCATCAGCTGAGCCATTTTTGAGTTTTCTTTAGAAAACCCTTAATAAAAGGTCGTAAGTGCCACATTAACAATCACTTCCGAACGTCATGCCGTTATCTAGAACATCAATTTAATTTAAGTCTCATACTTTTACTGTAAATACCTCCTTTTTTAAAACAAAACTGCTAACTAAACATTATCACTATTTTTTTCTCACAATGATTACCTCTTTTTCGACAAACTAAGACTCCCATAAGCTTCTAATAATATAAATATCATTTAAACATGTCCACACAGTTAAAATAAACACGACTAATTACTTAAATCTCATTTTTTAAATTATTTTTAGGTAACAGTTTCTACTCACCCAAATGAGTAAATACGAGTATTTACTCGGTGCTTTGAGTAAATTACGGGTAAATACTCAGTATTTACTCACCCCTACCCATCTCTAGTCGGGATATTGTGCAGTCCAAGACCAAATATATTTTTTAACTTTTGTTATCAAATTCATATGAATAACATCAAATAGCTACTGTCAGATTTCTCTTTTCGAGATTGTAAAAACGAATCTGACCGCCATGTAGGTAAGGTGCCTATTTTTAACAATTGTATGGCAGGGATTATTATTCTATTTTAATAATTTAGTAAAACCATAACAAATTATCAGTGGTTTAAATTACAAATTAATAATTAATTACGTGAATGCATCCAATTACCGCTGGTCGAGATAATCCTTTATTTAAATATGATTACCACTTCATTACTCCCGTAGTGAAATGAAACGATATTATCGGCCCATGAAAATGAGATATCGCAAAAGGCTTCGTATAATGGATGGTATTTTAAATTGTATCAAAGTCTACGGTTGCCCGCAAATAAATATGGATGAGGTTTTGAATATGTTGCGAATTTCCTTTAGTACCGTTTCGTAACTAAAAATTGGTAACCAGCTTCAAAACGGGAAAAAAATCCCAATTGGTAACTGGCTTCAAATTGGGACTTTCCCATTACCGATTTGTAACCACTTTGCTTGTAACATCCCATGTTGTAACCGGTTACAAAACGAGATAATCATTACCGATTCGTATTAACCATAGTTGGTAACCAGCTTCCAAACGGGAAAAAATATCCCGTATTTTAACTGGTTACAAAATGGGATTTGTTTTGCCGTCATGAATACATGATTTATTCGAATAATGCTGACATTGAGTAATTTTTTATGGTTCAGTAGGTAACTAGGTTGACTAGGAACCCTTATAGTTTTGCTCTGTCCGTCTGTCCGTATGTACACAGTTCTAGCTTCGATTTGGTAGAAACTCCGATCAGTAACTCGGGCCCAATACGTAACCAGACTAACCAGCTACAAACAGGAAATTTTGTATTCCCGTTCTGTAGCCAGTTACAAAACTTAGTTACCAAACGGTACCACGCTCGCCCAATACGTAACCGGCTACAAACCGGCAATATTGATTCCAAACGAAATTTTGGCTACCAAACGGTACTAAACCGCGAATTTTATGATTTAAGCTAAACATATTTGACGTGCAGATATAAAAATAAATGTTAGGAACATCATCCGTGACATCCGTGTAGTGTTTCTTTTCTAGGATTGTAAGTCTACTAAATTTCTTAAAACCAGTTCTTCCGCCGACTATACGTTGCGGGAAAATTTTGTACGGCTGTATAAAAACATAATTCAAGCATATATTTTCTGCTTTAATTCAGAAATAGGTTAATAAAGCACTTCTGTTCAAAGCACAAAGTGGCACTTATTCATTTACATATTCATTTATTGATTTAACCTTTATTTCATATAAGAAGCCCTTAAAGTACAAAAAAGACGAGGCGGAATTAATACCATAATTATAAAGCATTCTCTACCAGTCAAACAACAAAAAAGTTCATTACGTCCTAGCGGGGTAGAAAGCTCTTTTGTGATCTAAATTTCAATATTACAATATAATATTTATAAGATTATGGTATGCTATCCAAACTATTGTCATGAAGGAAATCCTTAACCGAGTAATCTATATTTATATTTATTTAAACTTTATTGCACAAAAGAACAACTTAATGTACAAAAGGCGAACTTAATGCCATGAGGCATTCTCTACCAGTCAACCTTTGGCAGTAATAGCAATTATCAATAAGTATTTTTTTTAATTTGCTTTAAAATAATTCATTTCTAGGTTCTAATTTGATTATATTAGGAATTTTATCGAATATCAAAATGCATAAATTATATATTGGGGACTATTTTTACACATTTCTAAATTAGTTTTTGGTAAAAGGAGTTTATTCCTGTATTGCGGTCTAGTATAATTTTCCTTATCTCGTTTTAATTTGAATAAATCGGAATTCTTCCTTTACACATTCAATACCATATCGTTCACCAACGTGCATTACCAAATGCTGGTCTATTTTAAGCTGACGTATAGAATCGTAACTAATCCGTTCGGCAGAATCGAACCGGCAACGTTTGTTAGTGTTTCTCCAAAAATAACCGCTGTTATAACGCAGTTGGTGAACAAGTGTACATAAAACTGTTGTCGAGAGGCAAAAGGAGTTGTGGTTGGATTAAGATTGTTGATAATGTTGATTGCTGGCTTGATTTTTTTGGTTTAATTTTTCTGGCGTCTTTAATACGTACACAAAGTTTCTTGGGACAAAAATATTCTTGCTGGTTTAGGTGGTACTTCGATAACAGGAAACTTATAATACCTACCGTCAGTCTGTCGAACATTTTGCTATTGGCAAGAACGGTTGATGTAGATTTTTGAAACTACTATTTACTGGTATTGATCGGCGCTCAGGAGTTTGTACTTTGTAATGCCAAATTTCAGAAGTAGGAGTTACCAAAACATCCTTCTGTCTGAAACAATTTAAGCACCTACAATGTTGTAGGTGCTTAAATTATGTTAGTTATAGCTTTCACTTTTAGATTTAAGATACATACAATCACGCCTGCATCCCATGAAGGGGTAGGCAGAGCACATGAAACAACTCAAGGTTCAGTGCCACTCTTGGCAAATAAGGGGTTGAAAGAAAACGAAACTGTGACATTGCAGTGACAGGTTGCCAGCCTCTCGCCTACGCCACAATTTAACCCATATCCCACAATCGCCTTCTACGATACCCACGGGAAGAAAGGGGGTGGTGAAATTCTTAACCCGTCACCACACGGACAGATTTAAGATTTTTTTAGTTATTTACAAGGACTGAACTAAAATGACAGTAGAAATAGAAATAAAAATATATTTATTGCAAGAACATAGTTTTGTTACAGTTTGGTGTTACATTTAAGAAGGTCCTTATGTTCTACCCTATGGTAGAATATAAAGCTAACATAAAAAAACAGTGCTGTTAAAACATAATAATTTAAATTATATCACGATGATAAAGTCTACAGTAAGAGAATTTTGAAATACAATTTATGTAAATATTGCTTGCTCAATAGTATATAAATAAATATTGTTTTCATATTAGTATTTGTTTATTTATTATATTATTATATTATTATATATGTATATATTGGTGTATTATTGTAATTGTATATGTATATATCTGTTACCATGTGTATACAAAAATTCTTTTAGTGGTTGTACATTTTTAAATTTGTTTCGTTAATTCTTTTCATTTCCTCAAAGGTTGACTGGACATCCCATTTATAAGTCCGCCTACATTGTATATTACTGACTCAACTGTGTCTCTTTTGTTTCCTTTATCAACAAAGTTAATTACATACAATACAATTTTAGATAACCCCACAAAATTAAAATTTTGAAAAAACTGGAAGTGGACCGATTTTCATTAAACATGGTATAAGAACACTCCGACCTACACAGCTTTAAATATTAAATCGAAATCGGTTCATCCGTTCAAGCTGATGTCACTTTTGTTTCACACACACAGACAGACAACAACAGACAGACAGATACAGACATACATACAATACAAACACCCCGTTTTTTGCGTCGGGGGTTAAAAATGACATTGTAAATATTATATCCCAAAAATATCAGTCTAGCTTCTACAAAAACCAATACCTTGGCAAACAGCTACACACGTACTACTCGCCGGCGGCACGTGCGAACATTGTTTTCTTTTAATTAAGTCGGGGCTTGCAGCTTCATTGGCTACATGTTCCCGTAATGGCGGCGAGCTTTCATTATCGCCCAATCTGACCTAATATTGGATAACGACAATGGCTGTCTTTGAGGGGAGTTGATTATTAAGTTTTTAGATGAATTTTTGAATATAAGTAGGTACATCATTTTTCACCTAAAGCGTGAAAAATCCTTTATTTTATTTTTTTAACCCCCGACGCAATAACGACGGGGTGTTATAAGTTTGACGTGTCTGTCTTTATGTGTGTGTCTCTCTGTGGCATCGTAGCTCTCGAACGGATTTATATTTTTTTGTTTGAATGTGAATTATTCAGGAGTGTTCTTAGCCATGTTTCATTAAAATCGGTTTTTTTTTTAAATATTTTGTGGTTAGGTTTTTTATACTGGGTTTCTTGTGCATTCATTGTAAACTGAGTGAGATGTGCTATATAATATAATTATGTATTCTCTATTGAGACCATTTCGTGGCACTTTTGTCTGTTAGCCTTTGTGTGTATGGTTACTTGTTTGTGTGTCGTTAATTTTTGTGTATATTATATTGTTATCGTCGTTGTTAAGTGCTTACGAATAAAAAAATATTCTATTCTATTCTATTCTATTGTTTTGTATTAAACTTAATTTGGTGACATATCGCTCCACCGTAGACCGCATCATCACTTACCATCAGGTGTGATTGTGGTCAAACGTCTACCTATTCATACAAAAAAAATCATATATGAATCCTGTAACATATTTAATCTAAAACATCACAAACCCATAGGCTCTGATGTTTGGTCATCAGCGCCCTTCTACCAATATACCTGCACTCCACCTCGATAACAATACCATCATCAATCACGGAACATTGTTTATTCTCATAGTAGTAGTAGGGTAGACTACCCGTGACCACGGACGTAATGTCATGTCCGAAACGTCGGGTTAAATATAAACGTAAGTTTTACGCGATTAAGTCCCGTTTTAATTTAATAATATGAGTGAAGATCGTGTTAGTTTAAATCAATATACTCGTATTGTTTATTCTGTTGAGTTGACGACCGGTCTGGCTCAGTTGGTAGTGACCCTGCCTGCTAAGCCGCGGTCCTGGGTTCGAATCCCAGTAAGGGCATTTATTTGTGTGATGAGCACAGATATTTATTCCTGAGTCATGGATGTTTTCTATGTATACAAGTATGTATTTATCTATTTAAGTATGTATATCGTCGCTTAGCACCCATATTACAAGCTTTGCTTAGTTTAGGACTAAGTTGATCTGTGTAAGGTGTCCCCAATATTTATTTACTTATTTATTTATTCTACCTTTGTATTTGCAAATGGAGAGTAAAGTTTAGTATCGATCTTAATTTCTAATTTATTAATTAATATTAGTAGGTATATTACGAAGAATATACAATAAGTAGGTACTAGGGATCCCATAAGATAAGTACTTACTTATATTTTCGTTCAAACATTTTCGTGTTGCCGACCAATGACGTCACAAAACGCTCGCTTTTTATGAAATAAACTGTATCTTATTGTAGTTCACGAAGCACATTTTTCCAATTTCAAAGTCAAATGAATGACGGATATACCTATTATTAATAGTACATTGTGTATTAAGGGCGGAAAGTGAAGGACCGAACGAGAGGCTGTTTGAATTGGCTTTAATAACTTTGTAATACTTCAGCCGCCCGTGATATGCACAATGTTTTTCATTTTATATTTCATTTAATAACCAAATTTGATCTAAATGTATTGAAATACCTACGCTGACATTTCGAACATTCGTCCGCCATCTTGTAATTTTTGACAGGTCGTAGAAGGCCCCACCCAGGTAATCACTTTACTAGGGCGGTAATAGTACATTACATCAGAGGCCGGGAAAATGAGGATTTCCGGCCAAGTGGGTATATAGGGATACGAGGCCGGGAATCCGTTTTCACGCCGAGGCATGTATAGTGCTTTTCTCAAACATACAATGAAATAAAAAAAAAATGCTCTAAAGGACAATATTTTTAACCGACTTCAAAAAAGGAGGAGGTTCTCAATTCGACTGAATGTTTTTTTTTTTTTTTTTTTTTTTTTTGTATGTATGTTACTCGATATCTCCGAGAATCGTGGACCGATTTTCAAAATTTTTTTTTTGATCGAACCGGTATAACCCCGAGATGGTCCATTGGCACCAAGTCAAGGCCTGATGATGGGATCCTGGAGAAATCGAGGGAACTCTTCAAATGTTATAGGCACATGTAATGTTTTTAGTCTATTTTTCAAAGGTACACCAGTATTTACGTCTGATGGTAATAATTTTATGTGGCTGAGCTGATGATGGAAGGTCAACTCCTCAATGGTTAGGAGTTAAAGGATAATTCTTTCACTACTGTACATGTATTCGGACTGATACATATAATATCACTAGGAACCACTAAAAATCAACAAATAAATAAACTTTTTAACAAAAAATAAAACCGCCTTCAAAAATAAGCGCGTTACAAAACACGGAGAAACTAAAAAGCCAAAAATAATAAACCTTTCAATTCAGATTTCTTATCGTATTGCAATAAGCTAAACATCCAAATTATAAACAAATCAATTACCTATTTTTGGAGTCGGTACCAGCCTGTGTATGGTTGGGTGGGGCAAACAGGCAATAGCAAGGCGACGAACAGGTCTGGTACCGACTACAAAAATAATTGATTTGTTTATAATTTGGATGTTTAGCTTATTGCAATACGATAAGAAATCTGAATTGAAAGGTTTATTATTTTTGGCTTTTTAGTTTCTCCGTGTTTTGTAACGCGCTTATTTTTGAAGGCGGTTTTATATAAAAAAAAGTTACTTTGCAGGCCTAGGCCTGAAAAATAATATGAAATCCCTTTACAGTCCTCTCGAGTTGTTGCGCCCAAAAAACGATACTTCCCAGCCCATTTTAAGGAACGTAAAGACAATATTTCATTGCATGTTTGAGAAAAATAGGTTATTACGCAAAAGTATTCAGCCATGTAATTACACCGTAAAAAATATTTTATTATCACGTGGAATACGTACATTCGTTTCTGAAACAAAATGCATGAAGCTAATGCGAATGCCTGGTCAACTTTCAACTTCCACCATATCTGGGTACGTAGCCGAATGGCACAAACGCTCACGAAACGAAACGCTCGTAGATATCTATCTCTATCGCTCTTGCGTATTGGCGCGACAGAGCCAGACTACCTTTCGCGGCGTTTCGTTTTCGTTTCGCGTCGTAGAAATGCCATTCGGCTACATACCCTGCACTCCACCTTAATAGCGAAAGGGTACGTTCATCAATCACGGAACATTGTTTATTCTACCTTTGTTTTCTGTCACCGGCCGACAGCGGGAACATTATTTCCCAATTCCCCATTGTCGGCGCGGATGATGAATCGCTCGGGAAAAAAGCGTTAGATGCTATCGGGATGAGTCGATTTTGGAGTTTCATATGTATATGAAGAATAAGTGTAGATGCTCATGCTTTTAAAATATAAACCGAATATGGTATATTCTTAATAACAAACCTACTGTGCGAGACATGACATATTAAACATGTAAAATCGCTCCGTAACTAGGAGCATTTTCATTGAGTACGCGCGTGCGTTTTACGTGAGTTACCTGGTTTTACATGTTTAATATTGTCTAGTCTACCTGTAGGCTTTGTCTAGATTTAACAAACTCTTTTATATTATCATTTACACTTCGATACCTCACCATTCTATCCTACACTTCTTTGCATCATTCAAGACTTGTAAATCTCCCTCATTGTGCCGCTTTTCCATCTTCATTTCAGGTCTGTCAATTTTTTTTACCAACTTTTCCTCTTAAGATATTTTTTCTATATCGGCTCGGTCAAGTGTGTTCGAAAGTATGGGAAATAAAAAAAAATGAAACCAGCAAAATTTTAATGTGCCTTAGGGTATGGTGCTTTGCGCACACTAGCGTCCCCTACCGTCTCCCTGCCACAACACTTCATTTTCAACATGGCATAGGTTCCGGTTTACGGTTCTTCTTCATTTTTGTTGAGAACAGTATTAGTGTTAGAAAAAAAGTGTCTATAAAATAATAAATTCTTAGTAAATTTAAAACAAAAAAACCGGCCAAGAGCGTGTCGGGCCACGCTCAGTGTAGGGTTCCGTAGTGTTCCGTCGAGGAACAGAGATTTTTAGTTTTAATTTCTTTTCTTGATATAGTTAAATAGTTATTTCATTTTCATACATACAAGGCAACACAATTTTGAAAGAATACTTGTTTCCATGTATATGTAGCACAGTTTTTTGGAGCTGGCAATTACAGAAGTCCCAAAGCGACTTTCCGGTGCCCCACCACGCCACCTGGCGGATATATAGAAAAAACTCTCTCTTCGACCGTGCGAGCGCCATGATCTGCGCTCCCGTTATTACGAATTAAAAATAGTTATCGGTGCACCGGCGCGACACAAACGTGAAAATTGACATTTTAAGTGATATTCCGACCAGTGACCTAAGCTTCCGTTTATATGTGACAATCGTTTTAGTGTGAGGATTTTCCCAAATTGTTTCCACGTGGCCCCACAAGCGCCTCTGGACAAATGTAAGTAGCCTCACCAATTAAACGCCGCTACATATAGTTTTTTGATCCGTTCGATCCGGATTTTTCTTTCTCACGTTGTGTTGCCCGTGTATTTTGCGGTATTACGTACCCATCATTCCAATTACATACGTTTGTAGTTCAATTTTTCATTGTAATTTCCGCCATCTTTGCTCACGGCAAAATGGTACCGAATCCTACAGACGGTGTCGAAACCGACACATCGTGTATGACACAAGATTTATTCGAGCGAGATCTAATTCTCGACGAATTAAAACGAACATTACAGTTCGCAGCAACGAATATAGAACAATTTCGTTCAAGAACTTCCGATTTAACAGCGCACCAGCGAAAGTTTACCAAAATTCAAACTAAGATCGAAAAGGCATTAATTAAGTCTAATAGCTTCAACAAAGAAGCCAACATTAAGATTCGAAATGATTTCAACGATTTATATTACGCGATAGTTACGCATTTAAATAACCTAAAGGAGGTAGATGTAGAAAAGCGGCGAGCGAGCCGCATTCCTGTGCCTAGCCAACACGACACGTTTATGAACGACCGTCGAAACTTGCCTAAATTGTCGCTTCCTGAATTTCACGGTGAACCTACTGGCTGGCCCGCCTTTTTCGACTTATTTCAATCGTTGGTCCACAACAACAATGCCTACACTGACGCGGAAAAGTTTAGGTATTTACTACTTTCGGTTAAAAACGAACCATTTAATTTAATTAAATCAATTCCCATAACGGAAAGTAATTATTCAATTGCGATCGATGTTCTAAAATCCCGTTATGACAACAAACGCATTATTGCGTCACAACATCTAGATAAATTATTCGATATCGATTCTTGTTCCGCGCGCTCATCTGCTGTTGCTATGCGAAATTTGCTTAATGTTTACCACGAAAATATTAAAGCACTTGAAGTTTTGGAGTTTCCGGTTAAAGAATGGGACTTCGTTCTGTTAAATTTATTATTACGTAAAATTCCCGTTAATACGCGAAAAGAATATGAACGTTCTTTAACCAACCCAAGTGAAATACCTAAAGTCCAAACCTTAATTACATTCTTAGAGCGCGAACTTACGGCGGAACAGATGATTACAGTTTCCCATATACAGTCCACAAAAAATAATTCCTTAAGTACAACAAATAAAAATAATTTAATTTCAAATCAAATTACACCTAAACGGGTTTTAATTACGAATACGTCAGACCAAACTCGACCGTATGTCGATACGAATAAGGTTCGATCTTGCGTGAAGTGCAAAGGCTCGCATGCCCTTCACAAATGTTTGGAGTTTTTAAATTTGTCTACTAAAGATAGATTCACATTTGTTCAAACAAATAACATTTGTTATAATTGTTTATGTTCCGGACATGACTTACGTAATTGTAAATCAAGTTTTAAGTGTCGTAAGTGCAATAAGAAGCACCACACCTTAATTCATTTAGATTCGGACCTTACGCGTACGCGACCCTTCCCGGCGAACAATGAAGCCGCGGAACTAGTTGCCGTCTCGCTCGCTCTAACGGAACAGTCGCAGCCCGGCGCGGGCGCTGTCCCGAGCCCATCAGCTGTTCACGGCGTGAATCAAAATAATCTAGGTTTAGGTATTGAGCCTCATACGGTGTTACTGTCAACTGCGTTGGTTGACCTTTATTACGAAGGTAATAAAATTGCTACAATTCGTTGTATGTTAGACGGGGGCTCACAAGCAGCTCTTATTACTGAATCGTGTATGCAACGATTAAATTTACCGCGACGAAATGTCAGCGAGCCGTTGGTAGGTGTCGGTGATTTACCGCTCAACCCTAGGGGTACCTTCGTGTGCTCAATTTCGCCCAAGGGCAAACAAAGTCCAAGTATTCCTTTGGAGGCTACTATTTTGTCAAAATTAACCCGTCAAATGCCTAGTGTACCACTAGCACCGTACGGGGAATGGCCTCATTTGCAAGGGCTCGCTCTAGCCGACCCTGAATTTCATAAACCTCAGCCGGTTGACATGATACTTGGCGAGGACATTTTCATGGATGTCATTCGCGAGGGTATAGTCAGGGGTAAACCTGGCACACCCACAGCAATCAATAGTGTATTTGGTTATTTACTAGGGGTAAAGTCAACTTTACTTCTAATATTTCGACTCCACGCCATACTTGTTTTACGTCGTTCGACAACGACAATCTCGAGAAGTTTTGGGAGCTGGAGTCAGTTCCAGAGATGCGGAGTTACACTCCCGAAGAAAAGCTATGCGAATCCTTTTTCCAAAGGACGCATACGCGCGATGAGACAGGGCGATACATAGTTGCTCTGCCATTCAAGCCCGATGCACCGCCCCTCGGCGAGTCTCGGCAAATTGCTCTAGCACGTTTCCACAAACTGGAATACCGTCTAGAACGAAACCCCCAGCTGAAGGCGGAGTATCACGCGTGCCTCCAGGAGTATGTGGATCTTAACCACATGGAGCTCGCGGACGATAACCCCCGCTGGCGCGAGTTATTACATCCCGCACCACTCGGTGTCGAAGATTTCCGACACTACCCGAACTCGTGTTGTCTATGATGCTGGTTGTCGCACAACGAGTGGCTACGCGCTCAATGATGCGTTGCTAAAAGGGCCTAAGTTACACTTAGACATAGTAGATGTACTTCTAAAATTTCGAGTACATAAAGTTGCATTTTGTTCTGATATTAAACAAATGTATCGGAATATTCTTGTACGTGAGAGTGATAGGGACTTTCAGCGCATCCTGTGGCGCAAGTCGCCAGAGGAACCTCTGCGCGATTATAGGCTGCGTACCGTTACTTTTGGTATCAGTAGTTCCCCTTATCTCGCCTTGCGCACAATTAAACAGCTCGCGCATGACGAAGCCGAGCGTTTCCCGCTCGCCTCGCCAGTCCTCCTAAATGACGTGTTCGTCGACGATGTGGTGACCGGCGCAGATACCTTAGCCGAAGCCCTCAATCTGCAGCAGGAGCTGATAGGTATTTGTGCCACGGCCGGGTTCGAATTGCGAAAGTGGCAAAGTAACTCGCCAGCCATTCTCGCTGCCACGCGACCGACAGAGTTTCATGGTGAGCGGCGCGAAAATGTTCATTTTGCCGAAATGGAAAATGACAAAGGGGTCAAGGTCCTTGGACTTCAATGGAATCCAAGATCTGACGCATTTAGTTTCAAAGTTCAAAGTTCTTCGCAGGCCTGTACAAAGCGGGCGATTCTTTCCGAAATTGCAAAAATTTACGACCCCCTCGGGTTATTATCTCCGGTGACATTGTTTGCCAAACATTTAATTCAATTGCTATGGTTAGCCAAAATTTCCTGGGACTCAGAACCCCCTATCGATATTATTAACTCATGGACGAGTTTTATTAACGAGCTACCGCTCCTATCGCAAATTTCTTTTCCTCGTCATATTTTCAATACTGACGACTTCGATTCAATCGAAATTCACGGATTTGCCGACGCAAGCAAAATTGCATACGCAGCATGTGTTTATATACGTCTGACGGACAACACCGGGCGAGTTCAAACCTATTTAGTCATGGCTAAAAGTCGCGTTGCACCTCTTCGGGTATGCCTTACTATACCTAGAATGGAATTGATGGGTTGTGTAATCCTATCAAAATTAATTGAAAGAGTTATGCATCTTTACGGTGGTCACATTCACCCCGATCAAGTGTACGCATGGTCTGACAGTTCCGTCGTGCTCGCGTGGCTTCAGTCACCCCCGCACGAATGGAAAACGTTTGTCTCGAACCGCACTAGTGAGATTTTGTCCCGTGTCCCGGCGCGCTGTTGGCGTCACGTCCCGTCAGCTGAGAACAGCGCTGACCCGGCGTCTCGCGGTCTGCTCCCCGCCGCGCTCGTACAAAATGACTTGTGGTTCCATGGTCCTACATGGCTCCAACAAAGTCGCGACTCCTGGCCTATACCAAAACCGGTGGTAAACACGAACGAGGAAAAACGCAATACACATGACTCGGCAAGTCTTAGTTATGCATGTGTGTCCACATTGCCTCCTTCCCCGGACGACGACACTCTTATAACGCGATTTTCGTCGCTAGGTAAATTAGTTCGCGTCACGGCAGTCATATTTCGTTTCTACAATAAATGCAGGAAACATAAACAAACATTCCCAAAGTACGTCACCGTACCAGAGTACAATTTTGCATTAAATCGACTAATATTGATTACACAACAAAAAGTGTTCGAAGACGACATTAAGAGGATTTCGTCAAATAAACTTCCGTCAATTCGTTTGCGGCGTCTCACGCCCATTATAGATAGGGATGGTTTGTTACGCGTCGGCGGACGTATTCACAAATCACTTTTACCTTTTGAATCAAAACATCAATTGATTTTACCTAAAAGACATCCTCTTACAAATCTTATCATTGACGATGCGCATATAAAGGAACTACATGCCGGTTCGCAGTGCGTGCAAAACTCGCTCTTACAGCGATACTGGATTATCTCTGGTCGTGATATTGTTCGCCTCCGCGTACATCGTTGTATCAAATGCTTCCGCGCTCGACCGACTCGCTGCCAGCCGCGCATAGGAATGTTACCCTCGGTTCGGCTACGCCCCGCACGTGTGTTTAGTAAAACGTCTTGTGACTTTTGTGGGCCATTCTACGTACGCGCTAATAAGGTTCGTAATGCAAAAATAATAAAATGTTACGTTGCAGTTTTCGTATGTATGAGCGTTAAAGCTGTACATCTTGAGTTAGTTTCCGAACTTTCCACGGAAGGTTTTTTAGCTGCGTTGCGACGTTTCACGTCCCGTCGAGGATATTGTACGGATATATATACCGATTGCGGACGTAACTTTGTTGGTTGTAATAATTACCTTCAAGAGTTATATATTTTTTTACGTAATGATTCGGTCATGAGTGCCCTTAATCAACAAACTTTAAAACAAGGATTAACTTGGCATTTTCAACCACCTTATGCTAGTCATTTCGGTGGATTATTTGAAGCAGCTGTTAAGAGTTTCAAAACTCATTTACATCGCGTAATAGGTACACAAACGCAAACATATGATTGTATGCACACTTTGACGTGTCAAATCGAAGCTGTATTAAACAGTCGTCCGCTCTGCGTTCTAAGTTCGGACTCCGCGGATCCTTTACCTCTTACGCCGGCCCATTTCTTAATCGGTGAGCCCTTAACGGCCCTACCGGACGTTTCTCTGATAGACGAGAACCCTAATCGTCTTACACGTTGGCGCTGGATACAGCAAGCTGTCCAGCATTTCTGGCGTCGATGGAGTCGTGAATATCTCCATCAACTGCAACAAAGTACAAAGTGGCTGCAAGACCGCGGTCCCGCCGTTCGTGAAGGTACTGTTGTTGTGGTATGCGACGACCACCTGCCGCCGCTGCAGTGGAAACTCGCGCGCGTTCATGCTGTCCATCCGGGCAGCGATCAAGTTATTCGCGTCGTAACATTGAAAAGCGGGAACACGTTGTTCAAACGACCTGTTGTGAAGGTCTGTCCCTTACCTTTAGAATAAACTTATACAATCGTTACGACTCTTAATGTTAAGTTAAATATAAGTTTCATAAAATATTTTGGTATACTTTCGTATGGTTTCTTTTTTTATTTTCTTTTAAAAGTCACTCCGTGTCTTTTAAGGTGAGCGGCATGTTCCGTCGAGGAACAGAGATTTTTAGTTTTAATTTCTTTTCTTGATATAGTTAAATAGTTATTTCATTTTCATACATACAAGGCAACACAATTTTGAAAGAATACTTGTTTCCATGTATATGTAGCACAGTTTTTTGGAGCTGGCAATTACAGAAGTCCCAAAGCGACTTTCCGGTGCCCCACCACGCCACCTGGCGGATATATAGAAAAAACTCTCTCTTCGACCGTGCGAGCGCCATGATCTGCGCTCCCGTTATTACGAATTAAAAATAGTTATCGGTGCACCGGCGCGACACAAACGTGAAAATTGACATTTTAAGTGATATTCCGACCAGTGACCTAAGCTTCCGTTTATATGTGACAATCGTTTTAGTGTGAGGATTTTCCCAAATTGTTTCCACGTGGCCCCACAAGCGCCTCTGGACAAATGTAAGTAGCCTCACCAATTAAACGCCGCTACACGTAGTTTTCCGTATTTTTCTCAAAAACTACTGAACCTATCAAGTTCAAAACAATTTTCCTAGAAAGTCTTTATAAAGTTCTACTTTTGTGATTTTTTTCATATTTTTTAAACATATGGTTCAAAAGTTAGAGGGGGGGGACGCACTTTTTTTTCCTTTAGGAGCGATTATTTCCGAAAATATTAATATTATCAAAAAACGATCTTAATAAACCCGTATCAATTTTTAAATACCTATCCAACAATATATCACACGTTGGGGTTGGAATGAAAAAAAATATCAGCCCCCACTTTACATGTAGGGGGGGTACCCTAATAAAACATTTTTTTCCATTTTTTATTTTTGCACTTTGTTGGCGTGATTGATATACATATTGGTACCAAATTTCAGCTTTCTAATGCTTACGGTTACTGAGATTATCCGCGGACGGACGGACGGACGGACGGACGGACGGACGGACAGACAGACATGGCGAAACTATAAGGGTTCCTAGTTGACTACGGAACCCTAAAAACGTTCATTTTTTATGTAGCTGTTACCATATTAATGCATTAGCTTGTTAAAGTCCGATATAACACAGTAGTTCTTACATCTTTATATAGTTACAGCAATAAATAAATAGTTAATATGGATATGGGATATGGGTTAAATTGTGGCGTAGGCGAGATGCTGGCAACCTGTCACTGCAATGTCACAATTTGGATTTCTTTCAACCCCTTTTTGCCAAGAATGGCACTGAAACTTAGTAGTTCATAATTATATGTTCTACATAACCCTTTATGGGATACAGGCGTGACTTATGTATGTATGTATGTATGTATGTAGTTAATATTAAACGCTTAGCTTCTGTGAGCCGTGGCCAAGAGTCCGATGTACTCGCTCACGTGCACATCACGGCAGATTGCCTCTCAGCCCCTTTGCCTTTAATTTCAATCCGGGCCTTCGCATTCTCCGGATCCCCGCAAAGGTATATTAGGGCGTTGCGCAATTTCTGGGCCGTGAGCTTATACTTTAGATTAAGCTTTGAATGGAAGCTTCACAATGCGCCAAAGATCTGCAATATTCGGGTTTCCTATGGTTTGAACTGGTTTTGATATGGCTTTAGCTTTAGCAAAGACATATAACTCCGTATAGACAGATAAATACCATACAGGAAAAGGTACGGTGGCCTAGATGGCATTACACCTTTGGGGTACGCACAGCTAGATGGCGCTAATATTAATATTTGACATTTTAACACATATCGAGTTAAGAATATGGGCCAAATTGTCAAAACTGAGGTTCAAAAGTTTTAAGCCTGTGTCAAGAGATGGCAGTCTATGCACTGTGATTACACATTTTACTTCGACAGTAACTCTCTATAATACTCGATCCTCTTTGGCTTTAGCAATTGTGTAAGTGGTTAGTGCGAATCTCTGTACTGTAACTTTAAAGTGAACAATATTCAAGGTACATATAAAACTCTCTGCTCTGCCTACCCCGTTTGGGAATACAGGCGTGAGTTTATACATGTGTATACATATAATAATTATCCAAATCGCACGCGGTACGCACGTGCTCTAAAAGCGCTACTTATTTGTTTTACCGCCAGCGCCGATGGAACGGCGGCAGGTATCTAGCACACATTCACTACCTCCTATAGACTCCGCTCTAAAAAAAGGTGTCACGCTTGAACGGTCCGGGTCAGAGATTAAAACTATCGTATACGTACACCAAATTAGTTTTCGCAGTTTTAATACAGGCCATGATAACGTTAGTTCCACAGATGTCATATATACCATAGATCAAGCAAACGTATCTACTTAGCGTATCAAATGAACTCAGTGAAATCCACTGAGTTGTCCGTCTTTAATCGCAGCTTGCAGCTTTCATGCGTCAGATTTTGTAAGTTGAAGTCAACAAAAACATTAAAAATGCCTCGTTACGTGATATTTAATTACAACAACACAAAAATTATGAACACTCAGAGGCCTGAGACATATTTAAAATCACAGGCAAGTAACAACTTCAGTACAAAATCTGACACGCTCAGCCGCCATACAAATAGATGAACTTGTTTCTTCTATCTAAATCTAGTTCTGTGGTTAGTTCGGACCCAAACATAACTATTCTAGTACAAGTCATTATTTAACTTTAATTTAACACAAATTAAGATAAACTGTTTTTAGCCCGCTTAGCACTAAGTTGATAAATCGTATCATTTTAGTGAAGCAAGAATGCTAAACGTGTATCGAAAGTTTTGTCCCATATTCTGAAGGTACTAAATTAAAATAGAGATATAATAGAGGCTACCTAATAATCATCATATCATGGTGACTTTCAATATTTAATGGTTATGTTATGTTTTGCTGTTAGAAGGGTAATATTAAAGTTAATGTTCAAACGAGACTTGACTGTCTATATGCGCCATCTAGTCGACAAGTCATCTATGCTAGAGCATAAAAACACGTGTGCTTTTAACTTTACGATACGTTTCGAATATTTCTTTCGTCCGTAAATAAATCACGCCTCTTGTTCCATTGTAGTAGTTTATGATTTTAGATTTACTGGACTTGTACATAGAGTGATTTACTGTAGTACCTACCTTTGTTCTATTTCGTTCTGTGAAACCATAGATTAAATATAAGAAAATCATACCATCTCATACATTAAAATGCGACCGCCTAAGAACTCGCATACACTACCTACACCACACATAGATGGCGCCACTAAAAAAATGTCTTGTAGCTTTCGATTCTTATACTTGTAGATGGCGTTGTGTCACTTTTGACATAGATTTATGGCTCGAAAGTGACACGCCAATCTACATATAATCAATGGCAACAAGTCATTTTTTGTGGCGCCATCTATGTATGGTGTAGGGTATGCGCGTTCTTAGGCAGTCGCATTTTACTGTATGGGACTGTTACTGGATGGATCTTCTTATATGTAATATATGATGAAACTTGTTACAAATACTCTTTATTGCACATCTCAATAAGATCTTTGCCAGACAACTTTAGTAGTGGAAATTGATAAATTAACATTATGTCAGCAGGTTTCAGTAAAATCAGAGAGGAACTTATCGCACAAAATACGTGTATAAACCATTCAAATACAGTTACAATACATCAGTTGCTAAGTGAAAATATTGTACAAGCAACTGAAAAAAATTACTGAAGAATCTTTGTCACTTTTTTTCAGGATAATTAAATCCTAATAATATCAGGGGCGGCTCACTACGCGTTTCTTCTGTACATTTTGACGGCAGCGAGTTCGCGGCCCATAAAGTTTGACAACCTTTACGCTGCGCAATAGAACTCAATGTCGCATGCAGTCCGTTGACAGGTTGTTGAGAGTGAGCCTTCTGTACTTGTACTTTTATATATTCTGTGATAATATGTATGTTTAATAGTTTATAGAGCTAACAAATCGCTACGCTCGTCTTTCAATTTTGGATCCTTTCGCTTTCTCGAGTATATCCGGTGATATCAATTTGGTATCTGGTGATATCTGGTTAAACGACAACTTTGCGTCATTGAAAACTAAAATAAGTATTTTTTGTCCAATAGTGAAGATATTACAATATAACACTGACATATGCCATGCTACTCATATATGTCATGCTTGCTACTCGATTGAAGAATTTATGTGTATAATAACAACCAAGGATCGTTGACCCAAAATTGCACTAAAAAAAAGAGCAAATAATTGTGTTATATTAATGATAATATCTGGGCAACCGAGCTTCGCTCGGTTCTGTTTCGTATCCTTGACATGTGTCGCCATCTAGTTCAAAAATGAATAGTACCTACATCGAGCGAAAGAATTCTCAGCCTTAACAACACAACTACTCCACACGAGATGGCGCGCATTTCGCCACAAAAACTCAAATAGTGTATTTTTCTATTCGTTTTAGCCTTGACCTGTGTCGCCATCTAGTATTTGCAATAAATAGTACTTACATCAACCGAAAGAATTCTGTCTTAACAGTACAACTACTGCACACGAGATGGCGCGCGAAGAAAAACGCATGAAAACTCGTAAATTCGCGTTTTCCGGGACCTAAGGATAAGTTAGACCGATTTTTCACCCCCAAAAACCCCCACATAACAAATTTCTGCGAAATCGTTAGAGCGGTTTCCGAGATCGTCAGTGTAAATAAATATATATATAAATAAATAAATAAATAAATAAATATACAAGAATTGCTCGTTTAAAAGTATAAGATTTAAATTTTAATTGTGTAAATTATTGTAAATTTTGTATATTATTTTTGACTTGTAAAATGTACTTTTATTTTATCAATAAATTCTGTATTCTGTATTCTGTATATCGGTATTGTATCGCTTTGACATCTTATGATCATTGTTATAATTGGGTTTCCCAGCACAACATGAACGTTTCCATTTCCAAAGTTGGCCCCGGGCACTCATAGTGTACGAACTAGCGCAATCCCAAACAATGCACATTACCCAACGTTCGAAAATACGGTAATTGGCCGATGGCACAGATTGGGAAACCATCGCAGCCAGAAATTACCGAAAAGGCAGTTCCACAACGGCCATTAGCGAACACAATTAGTATGTGTATGAGTTAGTGGCCAGTCGATAACAATTAGAGCGCCGTAGAAAATGGGAGAATGGTGTGGTATAAATTATTTGGAATTGTGATTTGATAATGTGATTTTATCTGTATGTATTTATTTGGGAATATGAGTAATACTATCGAATTTTCAGCATAAAAATAGTATTCCGATTAAAAAATGCATAGTACATAAATACTCCAACAACAATAAATAAATACATCTTATCCGGGTATAAGGGTATTAGGGTTGGGTTAAATTGTGGTGTAGGCGAGAGGCTGGCAACCTGTCACTGCAATGCCACAGTTTCGTTTTTCTTTTAACCCCTTATTTGCTAAGAGTGGCCCTGAAGCTTTAGTAGTTTCTTGTGCTCTGCCTACCCCTTTTATGGGATACAGGCGTGATTGTATGTATGTTGTATGTATGTATAAGGGTATTTTGTGTGATGAGCACACATATTCGTTTCTAAGTCGTGGATGTTTTCCTGAGTTTACCTGCAACACAAGCCATCTTGAGCTTACCGTGGGACTCAGTTAATCTGTCCGATCAGATGTCAGATGTCGAACCGATATCCCATACATTACAGGGGCCATCTTGGATTTTTTCTATTGAAATCCTTCCGACATCCGATATCGGATCGGATAATGTGAAAACGGCCTAAAGCAGAAGTGGCGTTGAAAGGGTTAAAGGGCCAATAATAGGCTACTAGACTCTTATCGAATTTAGCACAAGAAATTCCTGTAGTATTTGACGTAAGAAACCAATTTTTATAGATTTTGGGTATTAAAAGTGTATGGTGGCTACGTATTTTCGATTACAAAAGTGTGTAATATTTTTTTTACTTTGGCCACCGAAAATGCTGTCAGACGTGTAGTGACGTCATAGAACTTAACTTAACTAAATGCCAAATCAATCACTGACATGATGAACTTTATGCCTCATAACTTAAATGTCAGAAAATTTTGAGTTCAATTCGATTTACGTCATGCGCAGACAATCTATAGATTAACATGGCTAATGATGTTTTTGCCTAATTAAGTTAAAGTAAACTTTATAAACGGTTTTTGTGGTTTACAAGTCGTAATAAAATATGGTAGTATTTTTTTCGGTTAATTGGACAGTAATAAAAAAGGGTCAAGTAGCCTATTGGGTAGCCCACCCTTTGTAAATGAGTCAGTACTAGGAGGTCGTTTTCCTCGTAAACTGATATATCAGTACTTGTGCGGTTTCGAAGCGGTATTTTACGGTGTTTCGCAATGTTTACATTGGCTAAATTTATACAGCTCTGCAATGAAGGTATGTTGGTTTAAATGTATGTATTGCGGTAAGGTACCGCTGGGCAAATCTTGACCGGGAGGCAATTGTAACGAATCCATTTTTTCCATTATTACACTATAATGTTGAGTTCTACATGTATCCATTGAACACGCCTACCATACATAACCGGTGGACACTCTATTTAATTATGCAAACATTGTAAAACGTGGAAAAAACGGATCAGTTACATTTGCCCCCAGTCGGGATTCGCCCCGCTGTACCTTAGATCAAAAGTTTTAAAATTGGCATGATTTTAAAATACTAGATGTTAAACTTCACTACATAGTTGTAGGTATTGGCCACATATAACTTGAAAAATTTACAGATTTTCCGATATTTAAGTGCGCAAAGTAATTTCAATTAAATTTGTGATAATGAAATGCGGTCATATTGTTTTTAGGTAAGGTTAGGATATACTAGATGGAAGCAAAATTAACGTTGTTCATCGATCATCATTTACGTACCTAATGTATCTAATATATTGAATAGCTTTTTAAAAGTTAGTGTAGGCCAAGAAACAGAGTTTTAGAAGAATTCATTATTTGTACTTTTATTCTTTTATGTTCTACTCTATATGTATAGGAAATGAAGCAACTCAAAATATATTGTAAAATAAGAAATACCTACTAAATGTAATGTATAAAAAGTCAATATTCACCCAAAATGATAGCAGAGTATCTCATTTAATAAACATAATGATTGTTTTTAATACAAAAATCTTAGGTATTAATAATTTGAAAAAAAAATAACATTTTTTTAACAAGCAGAGGAAAACGTCCTGACTCACCAAATCATCATAATAATTCGCAATATGCGAATACACCAGCGAGTCGTAATCCATCGCAAACACACACACAAGCACAATCACAGAATCCCGGAATCCCGCGAAATCCCGTCTGGTCCCGGATCCCGCGTCACAACGTGCGCCGGCGTCGATTTAAGACGCATTGCCGTCTGACGTGCGAGTCGACCGTAAAGCTATAATAAGACCAAATTTTAAACACAAATCTTTGGTGCTGCTACGGATCTGTATAGAGCTGTCGATACTAATTTGCTGTGAGTGATGAATGTCTTAGTGTCTGATATATTTATGATTTCTAGACTTTTCACATTATTGTTCATTAAACTATCTACATAAGTGCTATTGCCAATTCACATATAGTCTATTTCAAATAATATTATGTAAACTAGTTATGACTGGACTATACATATTTTACGAATGAAAATCCAATGTACAAGTAATAATCATTGACCGCCAGTATAATTACTTCGTCGGAATTAGGTATGGATATACAGTTACAAAATGGAAATAATAATTATGAATTTACTGCATATTAGATTATGCTCTTGGCAATACTAAACTTTAACCGAATGCCTAATTGCAAATCCGAATTTGATACCCTTAAATACTTATTCTCATTATATTTTGTAGGTACCTTTATAACGTATTTTATTAGGTGCCATACGTGCCAGCGAGTATTTAAAAGCAAGTTCGGCCTGGCCAGCCACATTAGAGCACACGCAAGGAAACGTCCGTAAGGTTTATTTGGGGTCGCCGTCATCGAAAACGATGAGGAGAACTATATATATTTATATTTTATTCGGTATTTTTATAATGTAGGTAATGAGTGAGATATGTTTATTTATCTTCACATTAAATTGTACGTTATTATCTAGTTTATTTTATAATATAGCTAATGTTTTGTTTTGTTTTCTTGTTGCTTGTACATGTACGTACGTGTTGTGAATGTCACTAATAAATGTCTTTTATCTAATGTCTTGTTTTTTTTTTTTTTCATTATAGAAATACAGCTGTTATGTAAACATATATAATACTTAATATAATAATTAAGCTCTAAACAATAGAATACAAATACTCTTTGTTGCTTCTTAAAAATAAAAGATCTACTACAACAGGAAGTTTTATCGCTAAAGAGCAATCTTTTCCAGACATTTAGGTATTAAGCTAAAATATGTACAAAAATGTTTAAAATGCTACAACTAGTATCAATAACACATCGTGAATACAAGCCACACAAATGAAAAAATGAACCATTAGCACACATAATATCCCTCAAAGTCATACATATTCACCAGCTCTATATAATTCCTCAAGAGGAAGCGGGTTATAGCGCACGAGTCATGAGCTTCAAATATGTATGTATGTTAGTTTGTTTTATAATTTCTACGGAACTTTTTACGGGTTTACAATGAACCCGGCGGCGAAGGTGTTAATTCATATGAATGATCTCTGCGTGTTTGATGTTCAAATTAGACGTGTATAGTTTAAAGGATGAAATAAGAATGAAATGCTTTACGCTGAAACAATCATATGATTTTGGAATAAAATTACTGAGAAACACGGGGGTTATAAGGGCATTTTCAGAATTTGGGTCCCCCAAATTCTCCCTTATAACCCCCATTGTTAACAAAACTTAACTCGCTGTCAGATTTGTGACGAAAATTAAGTATGAAATCTGTCTAAAAATTTACTTTTTTCACATTCTGAATGTAAGGTAACGGACCCAATCATGGACAGTTTAAGAAAAATTTTCGCCTGTTTGTGATATTTCACTGATAAATGTAAAAATTCTACCGCTAAGCGTGTTAAATCTTGAATGTCCTATCCTTCTTTTACATTTCAAGCCTATTGCAGGATAGATACTTCTATTAGTTTCTTCATAGTTAACAAATTAAAACTAGGTGTTTTTTCTCCAATTATGGACGGCAGTTCTCCAGTAATGGATCCCCCATTATGGACAGTGAAATAAGTTTAAAATTTTACTTTTAAAGCCAACTGATACTCAATGAGTCAATTTTATATAGCATAAATACAATTAGTTTGAGTTATTTTACCATAAGATTGTTTCTTGTAAATTTTGGTTTTGTAAATTGTTCCTTGTCCATCATAGGAGGTAGGCAGTTTTTCGGTTCCAGTAATGGACACTCGCAAAATAACGCCATTTCTTTATATCTTTGGAGCAACAAACTAGTATGTTTTATACCTTATCTCATGCTTAATACAGTAAGTAAAACGCATTCAAGTTTACACCGAGTATTTTTTTTTTATTATTTTATACATGAACTCAACTCTCTTAGCAACATTACTAAGAATTCGTCTCTATATTTTTTTCAGTAAACTGGTGAATTTTATCTTGTCGCCAAATCCTTCAGAAATAACCGAATTAATTGAAACTTCAAAATGAAACAGCTCTATAACTCTAGTTTATGGTACATAGCCGTCAGTTTTTAGAAACTAATTTTAGATACTTATTTTTAAGGATTTGTGTTTTTTTGTCCATAATGGCATCACCGTCCATTATGGGGTATTTTACCTTAGATTATCGCTTAAAGTTTATGTAATTAACACAATAACAATATTTTTATTGAAATTTCATTCTTAATTATCGTCACAAAACAGAGAGTGAGTTAATTTTTAACCCCCGACGCAAAAACGACGGGGTGTTATAAGTTTGACGTGTCTGTCTGTGTGTGTGTCTGTCTGTTTGTCTGTCTGTCTGTGTGTCTGTCTGTGGCATCGTAGCTCCCGAACGGTTGAACCGATTTGGATTTCGTTTTTTTTGTCTGAAAGCTGAGTAAGTCGGGAGTGTTCTTAGCTGTGTTTCATGAAAATCAGTCTACTATGTCGCGGTCAGGGGCTTTTTCAAAATTTTAATTTTGTGGTTAGGTTATTTGCATCTTTTTATCTTTGCGCTCAGTGCAATGCTGGCGGTTTCTTGTTTTGGTTATAATACGAGTATGTATAATGAATAGAATACCTACATAATTATATGATTGTTGCATTGTATAACATCTACCGCGGAATGGAATAGGTATCGAGACAAACCTTATTGGTTTAACGATACTATGTAAATTAATTAGAGATTTATGTTTGTAATTACCTAAAATAAATAAAAATAAATTATTATTATTATTATTATTGTGAGCCTATTGTGTCCCACTGCTGGGCAAAGGCCTCCCCCTTCTTAAATAAAATAAATAAATAAATAATATAATACTTCCTGTTTGTGATGTGTGTGTGTGTGTGCTTCCCGTGTTTTCACTCGCAATGGCCCCGACGGAAGATCAGCGTTGGCCCTCCCAGGCTAACACCATGCTGAGTCGGGACCGTTTCGTGGCAAATATTAAGTATGTCCCTATCTTTTTGTGTTATGTGTAAATAATTTATGTTGTCACTTGTCACGAATAAATGATTTCTATTTCTATTTCTATATTGTTTACCACCGCTGTAATCTGACATTATAGGTACTTACAAATAAAAACTGGAGTTTGGACTTTTGGTCTTTAAATACGAATATATGACAGGCTAGAATTTAAGCTTTAGATTTTGTAAATATAGGTGAAAACCTAACCACAAAATTAAAATTTTGAAAAAAACCCCGACATAGTGGACCGATGTTCAAGAAACATGGCTAAGAACACTCCCAACCAACTCAGCTTTCAAACAAAAAAAACGAAATCAAAATCGATTCATCCGTTCGGGAGCTACGATGCCACAGACAGACAGACACGTCAAACTTATAGCACCCCGTCGTTTTTGCGTCGGGGGTTAAAAAGCACACCATCTCACAGTCTGACAAGCACGTAAAGCAACGTTAGAAAAAGACAATCTTATTCTAATTCTCGACGAATCTCCCGGGACGAAAGAAATACAATGCGCGGCACGAAGACGAACCTTATTTACCTTAGCAATCTCTTATTTTAACAACACCACAGTATTAAAAAATGGCACGTATTTAACCGGGCGACTGAATAACCATAGAAATGGGTATCAAAAATAATAGTTTGGCGACTAAAATGGGGTCTCAAAATATTTAAATATGAGGTAGCATTTTAATGTCATTACGGCTACGGTTTATTCAGACGCGAGTACCAACTATTTATTTGGCAACTGAATTATTATATTGGAAACAATTTAAGAGATACAGTTTAATAGGAAAACGGCTGTCTATTAATATAAAATATACAGTTCTTTTAAGATATTTATCTAGCAAATTAATATAAAAACTACATTTAAAATTTATACATCGGCACTCATCACCTGAGCTGTCAATTTAATAAAAAAAAGGATTCTTATAAAATATAACGGTCGACAAAATATTATACTTATGGGTAAGAAATTAGGTGTTTGGGGGTGCAGGCAACTTCGTCTATACAATTAATTTAACTTTTCATGACGTTTACTCTATCGAATCTAAGGCTGGCCTTACGCAGTCTTAACATCACTCTGAAAGATTATTTTTTTTTGGCAGGAAAACCTTAATCATAATATGCTTTGGCATAAATCGTTCCGCAGATTTTATAATATCGAATCTTATGCTGGCATAATGTTAAAGAGCAAAATAATCTTCTAGATTAAGAGTACTTCCGTAGATTTTTGATTGCATAATATTTAGGCGATAAAAAGTTGTCAATTTTCTTCCTATTTCTGTTTTGATAGCGAGTCATGTGTGTTGGGGATGCAAGATACCTAACACTCCTCCTCGCTTCGCTCGTCGTCGTACCTAACGGTGCCTCTGGGACTGTATTTCATTTCCTTTTTGCTATCGTTGTTTTGTTCATACAAAGTACCTGAGAATATGACATAGCAAATTTGGTAGGACTTATATTCTACAAAAAAAATAACCTAACCCTAACCCACTTTTCTGCTAGCAGAAAATAATTCTGCTCTTGTAATATTATACTATACGATTGTCATGGTAATTTTTTTGAATACCACGTCGTTGGCAAACAAGCATACGATCCGCCTGATGGAAAACGGTCAACGTAACCTATGGACGACTGCAACTCAAGGGGTGTCACATGCGCGTTACCGACCAATTAGAAGCTTATACACTTCTTTTTGCTGTGTACTTATTATAAAATTGCAACTTGCAACTCGCTCGAAAATAGGATGTGAAATATTTAAATACTACCCGTGGTTTACGGGTCTCAAATACGATGTTTGAATAGAATAAACATTTATTCTTGAACACAGGCAAGACAAATTACACATATTAACAACACGACAGAAAGGAATGAAGTGCCACGAAATGGCCTCACCTCAGCGTGTTGCTGGTGACTTCCAGCGCTGATCTTCCGATGAGACCAACGTTTCCATAAAGAAACGATTTTATATGTATTTTTAAATTAAAGGAAAAATAGAAAAATTCACACCTTCGGCAGGACTCGAACCTGCGATCTTTGGCCTTGCCGGGGCCATCGCGCTCACCAACTGCGCAATATGTAATATCGCTCGCAGACGTTTCTGCATGATAAAAAAACAGATTTTATATGTGTTTAAAAAAAACCTACTTCCCAATATTTTTTTTTAGTTGCCTCCGCCATTTAAATACTACTTTAAACGATGAGCTAAGTATAATTATTTAGGTGCTAACATCTATATGCCTACAAATATTAAAAATCTTACGCTTTACAATACTAGGTGCCAATTATTATTTTAGTCGCCAAAGTATTGTTTAATGTTCCTCGGCAATATTTTTGTCGCTTGAAATTTGCTGCCGTTTTTTCAATAATAATGGTGCTTAGTATTTGAGGCTCATATATTTTTTTTGTCGCCAAATTATATTATTGTATGCCCGACATAACTTCCCGTTTAATATTTTAGTTGCCCGGTTAATTATATGCCTTAAAAAATAACCTTATGATTTAGGAACTAAAGTTAGAATTAGAGTATTGAATGAGACTTGATTTAAGATTTTGAAGGAGAGATTAAGTGTTCTTGAGGTCGGCTCGTTACATAAGAAATACAGGTTTGGGTTATTTATGCGATGATTTTAAAGTTTGAGCGAAAAATGGGCCGAGTGAAAAAAGTTATGCATACGGCTCAGTTGGAAAAGTGTGTAAGGAATACCATTCCTTACACAATTTTCCAACTGAGCCGTTTGTAAACTACGTCTAGTTATGAATGCATTCATGCGTAAACATTATTGAGAAATTAAATTAAAAGACTGTTTTTTATGCGACCTCTGCTGCCTATGGACACACGAAACACCAATTTGGTTTTATATTTTATTGACAAAACTATTCAAAGTAAACATTTAATCGTATCATTCAGTAATTTATTTATTTTAAACTACAAAAAAATATAATATATACTAAGGAAAACTGATCAAGGCCTCCAGAACCCAAGAGACTTTTTACTCTTTTTTAATCTATGTTTTCCTATAATTCGTGTTAAAATTACAAATCGATGTAACCAAAATTTAACTTCGGCATTGCGAAAATCATGCCGAAAAAAAAGGCAACTTTATTTATTAAGTAGACATTCAAAACATGGCAAGATTCGATACAATAATTACACTCGTCTTTTAAAAAAATGTATTTTGAATCATCAGAGGGCACAAAATTTGAAATATATTAATAATAACAGCAATAAGTGCAAAGCAGTTTGGAACATCATAAAAAAATATACTTCCGATTACAGTAGTAGATCAGTGGAAAAACTTATAATAGATAATAACCACATTGAAGATCCACAAACAATTGCTGAATGTTTCAACCAATATTTCATAGACTCTGTGGTTGATAATGTAACAACAGACAGTTGCAATGACATTAATATTCCTAATTGCGATTCAACAATATATCTAAACCCGTTAAATCCAAACGATGTTTTGAAAGTCATTAAAGATCTTAAAAACTCAAAAGCTGTAGGTTATGATGGCATACGGACAGACATTATTAAACAAAGTATGTATCTTATTGCAGAACCGCTTACTCATGTACTGAATTTATCATTAATTCAAGGTAGTTTTCCTGAAATCCTTAAGAAATCTGTGGTAAAACCCCTCTATAAAAAGGGCGACAGAAGCGAAAGGAGTAACTATAGACCAGTGACGCTCATTCCTATTTTCTCTAAAATATATGAAAAGGTTATGTATAATAAAATAATAAAATTTTTAGAAAGTAAGAATGTGCTAGATGACCAACAACATGGTTTTCGAAAAGCTAGATGTACCTCTTTGGCAACATTTAAGTTGATAAAAAGCGTATTAAAAGCTATAGATGATCAGGTACCAGTTACAGTCCTATTTATGGATATGAGTAAGGCGTTTGATTTTGTGAGTCACGAGCGGCTTTTATCCAAAGTATATAGATATGGTATTCGTGGCCCAGCGCTTGACTGGATTCGAGACTACCTTACTAATCGATGCCAATGTGTAGAGACACTGAAATATTGTCCCAAGTCAAAAACTGTAGTATCATATAAATCATCGTATGTTAATAATAACTATGGCGTACCACAGGGAAGCATATTGGGACCTTTACTCTTCTTGCTATATATTAATGATTTGCCAAAATATTTGTCTCAGGAATGCATCTTATTCGCAGATGACACTTCTATCATAATCAAATCTAAAGACATATCAACATATAATGATGACATAAATAGGACATTAGATGAAACAATTAAATGGTTAAATATGAATAATTTAAAGGCAAACTTAAGTAAGACAAATTATATGCAATTCCATACTGACCGTGGCATCTCACAAAATCTTAATATAGTCTCTGAAGATGTCTCTAATCCTAATTCCTCTAATCCTATTGAAGAAGTCCATCATACAAGGTTTTTAGGGATAATAATTGACTGTCACTGTAACTGGCTAAAGCAGGTGGATAATGTCTGCTCTAGGATAAGTAGTTTTATATTTGCAATAGGTAGGATAGCAAGAACGGTCTCTATACAAGCAGCAATAGTTGCATACCATGGGTACGTAGACTCAACTCTCCGCTATGGTGTAGTATTATGGGGTAATAGTACGAACAGAGACCAGGTATTCCTCATACAAAAACGCTGTATTAGATCAATTTTCGGAATGCATCAATTGGACTCATGTCGCCCAATTTTTATTGATAATAACATTCTTACCTTCCCATGTATTTACATTTTGGAGGCTGCATTATTCGTGTATAAGTATAAGAGCCAGTTCATGGAAGTACAGCAGCTGCGACCCCGTCAAGTCCGGGAGCAATACAAGCACAAATTATATAAACCCGCGGTCAAGCTAGCACTCTCCTCCAAAAATGCATACTGTATGTGTATTACCATTTATAATAAGTTACCGGACATGTTTAAAGACTGTAATAATTTTAGTAAATTTAAGAAATTAGTCAAGCAATGGCTCATACAAAAATGTTATTATTGTATAAATGATTTTTTGAATGATATTTTCTAGGGTTGAATATTTTATGATGACATTGTAATTAGATTCTATTTATTAAGGTTAGTTTTAGTTTTCTTGTTATATGAATTGGTATTATAATTATAGTGTGAATTGTGTGTATCGTCCTAAAATGTATGTACGCCTGTAAAGGTAGAGTTTGGTGAGACTACTTGAGTAGCAAATAGAACCTAATTGTAACCCATTCTCCACATGCATAAATAAATCATTTCATTTCATTTCATTTCATTTGAACCAGCCTCCCCTGCTATCACGGCAGGTATCCGAATCACTCAGTTACGTGGATCACGACAGCACAAACATAAATTAATAACTACAAGCCACCCCAACCATTTTGACAATCAATAAACAATTTGGCACTGCACCACACCACAACACATCCCACAAACACACCATAACCAGTTTTAAACCCTATCCCTAAGGGTTAAAGGTCACTAAAAGTAACCTTACGCACGAACCTGTTGCGTTGGACGCCTTCCAGTCGCATGACGTATTAGCTGCGTTTAGTCGCACGGTCTGAGACCGCCTTTATTCGTATCATTTACATTTTTCAATTCGGCTGCGTTTCGTGCCAAGTGCGTGATTTAGGGCCACATGTGGAGTGTTACGCTTTTTGGTTTGTAAATGAAACGTTTTATGAAGTTTAACGCGAATTTGTCTATGAATAAATATTTCATTTATTACGTAAATTACTATGTTAGATGGTTTAAAACCGTGAGTTGGGGTTTTAGGTCCATTTAATACGACCTATCAGGTAAGCACGGTTGTGTGATACGTTATAACGTCAGGCCGTCATTTTCGCACTATTTGTAAGTGCGATAGGGACGCCACGACGATGCGATTAATTTTATTATTTTCCCACTAGTGTGCTACGCCCGCTAATTAAAAATGTTTAGTTTTTAAGTCATGAAAGAAACCTTAGTTATAAAAAAGATTGTTATGCAATAAATAAAATCGTCTTTCAAGGAATTTTTTAAGACAATCAATATTTTAATACTTTTTTTATTAAACGATTAGAATCATTCAATAATGCAGTTTGTGTTCTACAAAACACTTTCATTTCATTATCGAAAATAAAACAAGCAGGCAGAAAACTCATCTCATCCTACTTTTGAATTATTTTTCTTTCATAAATATTCCATTTATTTAAAACGGTGCGTATTATATTTCCCCGTCGCTTTTGTAATTCAATTACAACCCCCAAATCTAATCAGTTAAACATCACGACACATCTCGACAAAATTAAATATTTAACACGTCAAAGCGTTCCTAACAGCCAAGCGGCGATTCTAAATAATAAAAAAACACTACCATTTTTGTTTCTCACGCAAACAAAACACGTATTTGTTATGATTTTTCAAAGGTCACGTACCGTCTTATTCACATCACATTTTAGGTTATAACTTTTCTAACTTGATCCTCGAACTAGTAAAATCCTTATGGAACTATGGGTCCTATAAGTAATGGTTTGTTGAGACGGGGTGTCTAGTAGGAGTTGAGAATAAAGGTTGAATAACATATGTACGCTCAGGCGATCCCAGGAGATGTCCCGAGGATATGTCTAAGCCAAATTTTACTATGAAAATATTATCACGGGGTACCGCATATAAAAGTTTTATGATAAAACGTTATCTTTACAAGCTTTACTGTTTGGAACTTAGGGGTTATAATTAGGGCTCTGGATACACGTGATTCACGCCGAACCGTAGCTACGTGATCTTAACACCGGCGGTACTAAGATCACGAATTTCACGAACACGGCAAGGTACGTACCTCGTACGCACGTACGTACGTACTTGCCTTAGCGCCCGGATTCACGTGACACGCCGCGGGCCGTGACACGCCGCCGCCCGAACTAAGTTCGTGTGCAGAGTACTTATCGTACGTTTTGTAGATTTAACTCGCCCGGGAGAAAACCAAATCATGACTATTATTGAATTATCACTTAATACCTATACTTAATACTGGACGAAATTTTTTTTACATATGAATTAAACTTATATTTATGTTTTGCTTCGATTTTTATACAATACATATAACTAGCGGCCCTCCCCGGCTACGCACGGGGATTATGATAAAAATTGTTATAATAAGTTATCCGTAAAAGATAGACATATGCCATCGCGGACTTTTTTGTAGACCTATTAGAGAGACACAATTTTCCAATACATTATTTTGATATAGCTCAAACGGTTTCGGCAGCGTTTTCGATTAAAGCTCTCAGCCAGCGGGATTTTGTCCAACTCGATTAGAAAATATCGTCATATTTCAACCAATTCAAACAAAACTTTAACAAATTATATACCTGAACTTTCCTCAAGAATTACTCTATTCATAAGTGAAAACCATATGAAAACCCGTTCAGTTTTTGAGTTTATCACGAACACACAGACAGACGCGGCTCCCCGGGAGTTTATTTTATAAGAGAAGATTAAGTGATTTACGGCGTTATTCTGTTTCCGATTTTATTGAAATTAAAACTAGCAAACTGTCCGATGCCTTACACTATCTATATACCTGTATGGTAAATGTCAACCTGTGTTACGTTACGTCTTAATATTGTTTATTTTTTGACATGTGCCGTCAGAATCCTCAAATACTTGACACTAACTTAAAACTGTATGTGGTGACAGTTTAGTATAGTATGGAGTAACTATTGTCCCAGAGCTGTAAGAAGTGTAAGAACCTCTTTTTCACACATGACAGCGTCCACAAAACGTAAAATCCTGTAATAATGGTTAAAAAAATCAAGTACTTAAAATAGTATTTTATACAATCGCGATATAATACAAAGCTTTTCAGTCGAGTACCATGTTTAGGCCACGAAGCTTTGCTGAGTGGCCTAACAGTACGGTACGAGAGTGAAAAACTTAATTATATCACTATTGTATACAATACTTTTTCTACGAGTCATCATCTTCATCATCAATGGACGGAAATATCATCATTCATGCAAGTTTAAATTAATGTTAATAGCGTCGTTCACCGTTGTATCAACATCGAATTACCTAGTAACCAATTATTTGTAACAACCGTCTCTGATTGGCCGATAACGCCACAAATAAAAAAAATGTATTTCAGATGCAGAAAAATTTGCCAGGTATCGCAAATTAGTATATAAGTTGTATGATGTTCTATTTTTGAAATTATTACAGTTAACTTAAAGTCAACTATAATGAGATTAAGTACATATATTATTATAGTTGAGTCGGAACTGCCATAGAGTATCCAACACTGAAAAGTTAGCACTTATAGTTTAGTCTGTGGTGTCCTAATTGACATATTACAATCGACGAGTAGAAAAATAATATTTCCCTTACTTTAAACATAATCTAAAACAGGTTACATTTTTGCGGATCTTCGTTAGTAAGTATTTTACGATATTAATTTATAACGCAAGATTTACTTATTAAACCATTTATCATTAATTTTTATTTTTAAACTAGTGCTGTGGCAGAGTGTAATTTCGATTCAAATGACATTTCAGTAAGTTGATAGAAATCGTATATTTGTTTAAGCGCCTCCTTGTCCATAGGGCCTAATCGATTCAACCAATTCGAAATTAATCGTTAGATTTGGCAAACGATACGCCTTAGCCACATCGCAACATATGTACTTCAAAACAAATGTGTCAAAAATGTGAACTTACGGATCCGGGACAATAGTTCTGATGAAATTCAGCAACACGACGCTTAGCCATATATTTCTGGTCAAGCATTATTATGTTATTCTTAAGGTTTTCACATTTATTCTTTCATTTATTATGTATGAAAATGAAAACCTACCAAGTGGCTTTAATTAATTAATATTTAAGCTTGCTCTTATGTAAGCATATAACGTAATCTTAAATGTAAACAAGACAAACAGGAGTGTAGGTGAACAAAAGAGCAAGTTTATGATGACTATTATACTCCAGGCAAAAAATATGCACACATGTGCGCGGGGCCACGGCTAAGACAAAAAAAATTACAGCTGCAGTTCTTATCAGTTTCGGTACATTAAATAATACTTTTAGATAGTATATTCCTTTATAGCACTGTATTGTTTGACGAACGAGCTCAGCTATCTTACTGTGGTGGTATTTTGCAAATAATAAGCGCAGTTCCACCACGTGGTAATAAAGACAGTAAAATTTACGAGCAGCCTTTTGTACGTGAAGCTGAGTGAAGTGAGCGATGTGTTATTTTTACATTTTAGGATTTTTTATTTAATCTGGATGAGGCAGTTTAGAATTTTAGTTTATTTCAATTAGTCACTTGTAAGATCCCAGTTGATCAACACTTGAAGGCCTTGACATTTTACTTTAGCGGTGAATTTAAAAGTTATTGTCTTGTCGTTTTGTTAATTTTTTGTATTGTTACTGTTAATGTTTGAAACTCTTAACAACGAAGAAAAGTTTGATGTGGAGATATGCCACCAGAGTCGGAGATTCAACTTTATGTAGTCTCTGCAAGGATCGGACAAACAATGAGTTTCCGTGTCGTCATGGTACTACAGGATCTATCGCGAGGCAGTTGACGTCAGTTCATTTGAAATCTGCTGTTACTGTTACGACATCAAACGAGTAAGTCAATTTTTTAAATAGGTGTAATCCATAATAAGTAAATGAAAGCAGCAAAGGTCTAAGTTTAAATACCATGAAAAAATTATTTTAAAGTTATTGCATGTAAATAGTATAACGAAGCTCACTTTATTAAGCAGTGCCTATTTATTATTTTTGAAACAATATATCAGTCATAAAACAGTGTTTACATCTTAATAAAATGATAATCCTGCGCCTTGAACCCTCTTAAAGTAGACTTTTTTTTACTACCATCAATCTTATTACTATATAACGTAATTACACTAATTACCTAATTAAATAGTGGCTATAACAGTTAAGTAAGTTCGCGTAAAATGTATAACATAATTATTAACTAGGTATGTGTTAAAATTACGTTTCCGTGGATGTCATCCTATCGTCACATTCTTAATTTTTATACTAAATTGACAAATGTCTTACTCCTTGCATCAATAATTGAATGGTACCGTGAATACTTATCTTCCTATTAAATCTTATTAATCAGAGGGTAACTAGAGAGTTTTTGTCAACGAACATTGCAGACACATAATAAGCAGATTCAAGGGTATCACGGTGCACGGTTAAGCCCATATTACCACGTTAACGCATGGTATTTTTCAACCACAACCACTCAACAGATAAGCTTAACAAAGGATAAGGTATAGTCATGGTATAGTGCCATTTTAATAAACATAAAAGTAATATTTTAGTGAAAGTATAAGCATTTTTTGAATTTGTACTCGAAGCGTCGGTTGTAGCGTAGAGACAATGCTAACAGTGGTTATTTAATAATAAGTCGAATTTAGAATTATAACTGTTGAAAACCTTTGGATAGAGTAAAAAACTCAAATGACTGGAAGGAAACTTTATCTGAAACGGTTACCAAATCTAGCAGTTACCCTTACAAAAGGTTACCTACCCATATCGTTGGTATTTTTATAACCACTTCTAAATTAAGCCTATCGGAAACCCCGGATCGTTTATTTGGTTATATTTATTTATTACTTACATATTAATATTTGAAAAACCGCAGTATTGAATATAAATTTTAATTCAAAAGTAATTAAGATATAACCTCACGATACCTACATTTTTATTCATAACTTATAGAGACTGCATCCGATCTTATCTTCTCTCATGAAACGCCGCTGGCGGACCGAACGGGCGTGTCACGTGAATTCGTACGTACGTACGGACGGATCTACGAACGTACGTACCCTAATTTCACGTGATTTATTTTCACGTGACGAACGAACCAGAAATCCGTTGCCGTGTATCACGGCAACGTGCGTACGGCTACGTGTTCACGATACACGGTCACGACCGGGAGCCCTAGTTATAATATAAGCTTTTTTATCTTGTACGGCCTAGCCACGACAATGGTCTAAGGCGTTTTGCGGCAGCGGCAAGCGGTAAGTCACAAAAACAAAAACGCAGCGCGCGCGAGGCATGCCACGACTCGCGCCGCTGTTCGAAAACGCGCGCGGGTTTCACGGGCCTTTTTGTTTGGTCTATGTAGCGTACCTATAGTCTATACCTTTAGTGCGCTTTTACATTATCCGATTTGATGTCGGATGTCGGACCAATATCCCATATATTACAGGCGCCATCTTGGATTTTTTCTATTGAAATCCTTCCGACATCCGTTATCGGATCGGATAACGTGAAAACGGTCTTAGGCATTTAAAAAAGTGTAAACAAAATCTACCCTCAGAAGGCTTCTTTCTTATGCCAGTTGAGGGTCAAATTAAAACTTGGTAACCGAAAAATTACAAATTATTTATTTACATTCTTTGAATTCTCGCGTGGTGACGGGTTAAGAATTTCACCACCCCCTTTCTTCCCGTGGGTGTCGTAGAGGTCGACTGTGGGATAATATGGGTTCAATTGTGGCGTAGGCGAGAGGCTGGCAAGTGGCAACCTGTCACTGCAATGTCACGATTTGGATTTCTTTCAGCCCCTTTTTGCCAAGAGTGGCACTGAAACTTAGTAGTTCATGTGCTCTGCCTACCCCTTTATGGGATACAGGCGTGATTATATGTGTGTATGTAAATACCTAAAAGTACTGAGTATAAAATAGTTAACGAAATAGTGTACCTACTTATTGAAGAACTTTGATTGATCTACATTTTTGGCGTGAATAACGGATGATAACAAAAAAATGAGAATACATTTATGCAGCTTTAGAAAAAATACTAGTCAACCATTGAAAAAAGGTTTGTTCTAGAAGTTGTTGCTATCTCTTTTGTGTAACATAATCGTCATTTGTTTTTTTCATAAGTTATTTTGTTGCTCAAAGACGGCGTGGATAGCAAGAAGCTTTGAAACTACGCGCTGTACACTTTAGACTTCCTAACATTCGCGTCTGTAAAAAGTTCACAGTGGATCATTTTAGCAAGAAAAACGTGGCAATTTCTACCATCTATAGAAATTTGTCATCCTTGACGGTAGTTCGAAGAGGTGGCAGCAGTCGACCAGCGAAGATTATGACTAAGAGGGCGTTGAAGTTACTTTACAGTAATTTTAATGATACAAATTCAATAAGCCAACGATATGTCGCTATAATATTGAAATATACTTACTCATACATCTGTAAATCGTGAAAAACGATTAGTCTGAAATACTGAAAGTAGGCGAGGGCACCAGAATCCACATACGATCAAAAATCGATTGTTACGTCGTAATGTCGTTGCATGACGTGAAATGATTCAAGGAAATCGTTCATTTTAGATGACGGAAGAAATTTGCCTTTTAGTAAAACTCATAATATTGGATATAAACGGTACTTACTGGAGATGTTTCTACTACACCAGAAAGATATAAAGCATAGGTAACTAAAAACAATTAGAGAGCTGAAAATTTTGCCCAATAAATAATAAAAAAAGACATGTGTTTGAAAGATGGACAAAAAAAAATCGTCCACCGGTTTTTTACGAACATCATGTTCAAGCTCCGATTTACAGTTTACCATGGATCCTATGCCAATCTCCATTACATTTTTGTATATTTATTCTTGTATTTATTCAACATGTATAACAATTTTTTTTTAATCTGAAGAGTTTTCTTTAAATGCCTGTCAAATGTATTCTAATTTTTTTGTTATCACCCGTTATTGCACAAATGCACAGGGAAAACATTATAACAGCTCCTCGTAACATAGGACCCCAATAATTTCGATAAATAGATCAATCAGAGAGGAAAACGATGCCCTTTAACTATAATTCATGCATCGATGACTTTAAATATTAACTTACCTATTGAACTACGGAACCAATCAAATTATTTCATTAAATATTTTTTGATTTATACGGCGCTCGAAGTGGTGTAACGGTTTAGCACGTCAGCCGCGATAGCTAAAGACCCGCCACCAGTGGGCCTGACTGCTTTTTCTTTAGTTTATGGTATTTCAGTTTATTTCATTAAATATTTTGGATCACTATGAGGCACAAGCACTTTGCATTAAGTATATTGATCTGCTATTTTTTTTTTAAAAGTCCTAGTGCATACGAAAACACACCGCAGCATTCACCTGCTACTTTTCCCAGCGAAACTCGCTGCAAAACTGTAGATTTTCTAAAGCAAAAACACACCAGCAATTTACATACAATTTGCATATTTTTGTTAGTAAATTAAGTCACTCTGGGTAGGGCTGCGCGGTGCAACCCTTTCACGGTCGGCAGCAGCAGTAGCTATAAAGTGGGTAGCAAGGCTTTTTTGTGACAATTAAAAAACGTGTAAAAAATGTAGAGACTACAAAGTGGAGAGATCAACATTACATCTCCTGAGGATGCCTCGTAGAGGGGCCAAAACATGAGTCTGGTTTTGAATTTTTGGTGGTTGTTATATTTATTTGCGTAATTATTTTTGTGGGGAGAAGAAGGGCATATTGATTGCACGTATAAATTTATAAAATATCATCGCACAAAAAGAAGGCTGCATAAATATCTGACACGCTCTTATGGCTCGAGAAAAAAGTTGTCAGATATTTTTGCGGTTTTCTTTTTGTGTGATATTATTGTTGGTGAATGTTTGTAATATATTTAATATGTCGGCTTTCCCGACTTTTTTAATATCCCGGCCTCATTTTGATGGTGCATCATAAGTTTTAATTCTGCTGACTGTCCAACCGATATTACTAGTCGACCTCGCCGATAATGTCCGATAACAGGGTAGCCACTGTTTTAATTAATGCTTATATGCCACTTGCCCCTAAGGCGACTATTCAGTCAAGTGTGAGTGTTTTGTCTTTGGGACTAATTTGAGTAAAGTGTTTTTTAAATTTAAATAATTATTAACTAATGGAAATCAACATTTATTAAACAATATTGTAAGCTAGTTATGATATAATAAACTTATAACTGAAAAAAGTATTTTACAATTTTCGGTAGAAGGCTGAAAACTAAGTAAAATACATACTGGATGTATCGTCAGCATTTGGAAATATTTTAGATTTCATATTTTTTATAGGTTCCTTTATACGTATTGCAACTGAAAATGTATTTTCAAAAATAAAATATTGATATACATGTAGATTGTAATTCCAGTGCGCATAAAATAAACAAGTACCTTTTACACCGCGGTTCGATATGCCTCTGGCAAAAATATCCATATAAAATACCTCCAAAAAATGCGTGGCGAAATAATAAATCCACCCAAACCCATCCGAGAATCAGCATAAACGAACACCACGTCAACTTATTGTTTTATCAGGAATTCCCTATACGTAGGGTGCCCAAAAAGCCGAAAACAAAGCGGAAAAGTCCTAACCTTTGTTATCTGAACGCAAAAACATTTTTTTCCTTAAAAAAACTTCATAAATCATTGTCAACGCGAAATTTTATCAATGATTTATATTACACCTAAAGGAATATTTTAAGCGACAAAGGATACAAAAAATATAAGTATATTTCGTGAGCGCGCCCGATGTGTAACCTTATTATTTATGAATGCCTTTATGGCCTCAAAATTTCTTACGCGTGAATTATTTAATCTGCTTTTCCATTAGGGTTTTCGTGAAATGACACAATTTATATTCAGGGTGGATGCGAGCAACTCTCCGGTTTGACTTTATGGGAAGATTAGGGTTCAGATCAAAAATTAAAACACTTAAGCTTCGCGCCGCGTACACGTAGGCTTTTAAAGCGTTGCGTCGGGGTTTCACTTGATGTTTATTTGGTAAGCGATTGGCTTGCGATGTAGTATTTACATCGTAATCCGAATGTAAGACCTATTCTTTAACTTTAATCAGTAAGTGGAAGTTAAATATTTATAAATCATGATAAACAAAATATCAATACAATAATTATTATTATTTAGTAAACAAGTAAAGAGTGGAATAAAAGTAATGACTGAAAAAAAAGAGTAAGGTTTGCACAAATGAAGTAAAAAAAGGCTTTTATTAAATGCACGAAAAAAAAATGTGAGTGTGCACGGAAAACGTCCCACTTTGTCGATTGCCATAAAGCCGCTTTGTCAGTTTATTCATATATACAAGTAAATCGGGCCTTAGTGGTAACCGACAAAGTGGTACGTTTCACTAAACACACTCACATAATTATATCAGTAGCTTATCTGAAGTCCTAACCCAAAAGTTTTTTTTTTATTATTATAAATCGGCTTACTCTTGGCCACAGACTAGCCAAAGGCAAAGACGTGGCCTACGATGGAATGAGGTCGCCCAAGATTTGAAGGTTTCCGGGTTATTGTATAAGGTATTATTTTTGATTTAAGTATTATTTTTCGGCCCAATTATTAAGGAAGCAATCCAAGTCGTCCCGCCATCGCCGGCGGGGTCTGCCAGATCTTCGCGTTAGGCCGGGTTTCCACTCTGTATCAATCTTAGCCCACAGCTCACTCGCCATGCGGCAGACGTATCCAGTCCAGTCCCACTTTAGCTTACCTATCTAAAAATCGAATGACCACTAAATCATGGTATCAAGGTAAAAAAAAAAAAAACATCATGATTTACGACGTCTGTCTTTATTCCTAATCCATAACATTAATTCCAACAGTTTAAAAAAGTAAATAGGTATCTTAATCCTAGAATTAATTCGAAATATTTAGACTAGAATTTATTCGAAACAACCACATATCCTAATATGCCCCAGTTGAAAGCGTTTTTATGATGATACACTTATTACTCTCAACCATTGCACGAGCTTAAAAAAATACACGCAAAAACGAATATAGAGCACTTTACTAAGCCAGGGATACACTCGGCGAACAATTTCTCGCAACATAATTCCTGGTGACGTAAGATGTTGGCACAATGTCGCCAGACTTCGCCCGACATCTCTTCAGATTTTATTGACATTTAGAATTTATTCTAGAAGTTTTTAGACTAGTGTTTTTTATACAATTTAGATTCATATCATTTTATTAATTCAATGTAGTTTTAAAATAATATTGTTTATTGCACCAATAAATTGATATTCAGAATAAGATGAAAATTGTACATTGTTGACCATATAAAAGTGCTTATTGTAAGCCTATTTTTAATAAAGAATATTTTGATTGATTGATTGATCTTGTAACAGTATGCGAAATAATATTTGATCATTTTGATCTATGTTTTCAGCGTCAATGTGTTACAAGTACTAAGTAAAATGTCGCCGTCTGGCAATTAAATAGTGCGTGACACAATATGTAATGTTGCCACGATCAAGTGGTTGTAAAATATTGCTGGAAACTTATTCCATAGTGTAGTCCAAGCTTTAAGGACCTGCGTTAACTGAGGATTATCTTTATAGGCTTTTGCGTACCTATTTATCTGTAAGTGTATAACATTTCTTTTAATGGTGAAAAGGTTAAAAAAATACCCATTTCACTAGTCTTTTAACTGTTATTCGTTTAGGATAAGTAGACTGCAACCAGCCTGTTTTTATTTCAGTTTCATAGTTTCCATAAAAAAATTGTAGTTACGTCGCATAACAGCTTTGTATGTACCTAACTTTTTTGTTACGTTCCGTAGCCGTAAGCAAAGAAGAAATCTCTATTTTAATATAAATAAATAGCCGTAAGTGTCACGTCTAAGTGGCAAATGGTAAAAAACGGGCCTCGTACGGGCCTCCATACATTATTCATGGCCGTATAATTCGTCGCGAGGCGCTGGTCATTTTCGCTATTATGACGGTAAGACCCTTGTGGCGTGTACCTAGTATACTTACATTGTGTCTTGAAGACTACGAGTCGGTTCTGATTTTGCTATGAATTATAATTATAATTTTAATGGACCAAGATAGCCACACGTTGGGTACCACAAATTGTAAGGCGTCGCGGTAGACCTCGTCAGAAATGGCGTGACGAGCTTGGCGCCTTTGACGAGGACTGGTGGGAGACTTCAGGGGATAGGGATGCGTGGAGAAATTTGAGGGAGGCTTTTGCCCAACAGTGGGACAATATGGGCTCTTACACGCCTTATAAATGACCGGGCTCGAAATACCCGAGAGTTTAAAAACGGAGAAACATATAATAACAATTGTAATACGGATTTTTTTCATGATGGCCTGAGGTCCTATTTATGTATGTTCGCAATTTCAATGTACTGGTCTGGATCTGCCTGCTAGGCCGTTATTGGTACTGGGCTCAAATCAAAGAACATATATTTGATCCTAAGCCATGGCTGTTTTCATATTCCTGTTTGGGTGCCCACAACACAAGCCTTCTTGAGCTTAGGTACCATGACCCTCTGTAAATGTTTTAAAAATATACAAATGCAGTCATATATTATTTTGCCATGACAGAATGTGACATATTAATGCTATTTTATTTTAATGACATAATTTCAACAAAATCTTGCTACAAGAGTCAAAGCCTTTTAACATTTTAAACGTCAGACAGGATCCCCAGTCGGGTTTTTACGTCCACTTAAAATTTCAGAACAATTACTTTATTTCGAGCTGCGGAAAGCTTTCTCCTAAATTGGGCCCACCTGTGCGAGGAGTCGATATAGTTTAATATTTTAAACGGTCTGTGCGGTCATAACGCTGCATGCTCATAGAGAAACTTGGGACACTATTCTTTAGTATTACGGGTAATAGCCAAAGTTAAAGTGTGGAACATATTGAAATGACATTATTTTTATTATTGGTAGGTACTTTTATTTTATGCGCCCTTATGTATGTTTAAACGTTGGCTTCGGCCTCACGCATGCCACCCAAATGCCCCATAGTCCCGAGATATGGAAAAGAAAACAAATAATGATAATAAAATGCTTTTTAACTGCACACTACTAAAATAAAATACATAAATGAGAACAGATACAAAGTGATAGGTAACAACAGGCGGTCTTATCGCTAAACCAGCGGTCTCTTACAGACAAACTTCGAATGTTTATTATTGTAAAATAATTGCAATGATTAATGAATTTGATATATTTTCATTAGTGCTAAAACGTATACTTGTAGATCCTTTACATAACGTGTCTGTGTGTATGTATGAGATCCATATCACAATATGGGTTAACGAGTTTCATTTGTATTTTAAACTATTTAATTAAGGCACGTATTTAACCGGGCGACTAAATAACCATAGAAATGGATATCAAATATAATAGTTTGGCGACTAAAATGGGGCCTCAAATTATTTCAATATGAGGTAGCATTTTAATGTCATTACGGCTACGGTTTATTTAGACGCGAGTACCAACTATTTATTTGGCAACTGAATTATTATATTGGAAACAATTTAAGAAAGACAGTTTAATAGGAAAACGGCTATTTATTAATATAAAATATACAGTTCTTTTAAAATATTTATATAGCAAATTAACATAAAAAGTACATTTAAAATTTATACATCGGCACTCATCACCTGAGCTATCATTTTAATAAAAAAAAGGATTCTTATAAAATATAATGGTCGAAAAAATATTGTACTTATGGGTATGAAATTAGGTGTTTGGGAGTGCTGGCAACTTCGTCTCTATACAATGAATTTAACTTTTCATGACGTTTACTCTATCGAATCTAAGGCCGGTCTTACGTAGTCTTAACGTCACTCTGAAAGATTCATTTTTTTGGCAGGAAAACCTTACCCAGAATATGCCTTGGCATAAATCGTTCCGCAGATTTTATAATATCCAATCTTATGCTGGCATAATGTTAATGAGAAAAATAATCTTCTAAATTAAGAGTACTTCCGTATATTTTTGTTTGCATAATATTTAGGCAGTAAAAAGTTGTCCATCTTCTTCCTATTTCTGTTTTGATAGCGAGTCTTGTGTGTTTGGGATGCAAGATACCTAACACTCCTCCTCGCTTCGCTCGTCGTCGTACCTAACGGTGCCTCTGGGACTGTATTTCATTTCCTTTTTGCTATCGTTGTTTTGTTCATACAAAGTACCTAAGAATTATGCCATAGCAAATTTGGTAGGACTTATATTCTACTAAAAAAAGGCATATAATTAACCGGGCAACTAAAATATTAAACGGGAAGTTAAGTCGGGCATACAATAATATAATTTAGCTGTGTTTTAATATTGTGGCGACAAAAAAAATATATGAGCCTCAAATATTAAGCATCATTATTATTGAAAAAACGGCAGCAAATTTCAAGCGACAAAAATATTTCCGAGGAACATTAAACAATACTTAGGCGACTAAAATAATAATTGGCACCTAGTATTGTAAAGCGTAAGATTTTTAATATTTGTAGTCATATAGATGTTAGCACCTAAATAATTATACTTAGCTCATCGTTTAAAGTAGTATTTAAATTGCGGAGGCAACTAAAAAAAATTATTGGGAAGTAGGTTTTTTAAAACACATAAAAAATCGTTTCTTTATGAAAACGGATTGAAAGGTAGCTACGTACTGATGGTCTCATCGGAAGATTAGCGCTGGAAGTCACCAGCAACACGCTGAGGTGAGGCCATTTCGTGGCACTTCATTCCTTTCTGTCTTGTTGTTATTATGTGTATTTTGTCTTGCCTGTATTTATTCGTGATAAATGTTTATTCTATTCTATTCAAACATCGTATTTGCGACCCGTAAACCACGAGTAGTATTTAAATATCTCTTTAAGGGAACGCGTACCAAATAATTTTATAATAAGTACACAGCAAAAAGGAGTATATAAGCTTCTAATAATGGGTCGGTAACGCGCATATGATACCCCTTGAATTGCAGGCGTCCATAGATTACGGTGACCGCTTTCCATCAGGCCGATCGTATGCTTGTTTGCCAGTTTGGTATTTAAAAACATTACCATGATAATCGTATAGTATAATATTACAAGAGCAGAATTATTTACTGCTAGCAGAAAAGTGGGTTAGGGTTAGGTTATTTTTTTAATAGAATATAATAAGTCCTACCAAATTTTTCTATGGCATGATTCTTAGATAATTTGTATAAACAAAACAACGATAGCAAAAAGGAAATGAAATACAGTCCCAGAGGCACCGTACGAGGTACGACGACGAGCGAAGCGAGGAGGAGTGTTAGGTATCTTGCATCCCCAACACACATGACTCGCTATCAAAACAGAAATAGGAAAAAGATGGACAACTTTTTACCGCCTAAATATTATGCAAACAAAAATCTACGGAAGTACTCTTAATTTAGAAGATTATTTTGATCATGAACATCATGCCAGCATAAGATTCGATATTTTAAAATCTGCGGAACGATTTATGCCAAAGCATATTCTGAGAGGTTATCCTGCCAAAAAAATGAATCTTTCAGAGTGATGTTAAAAGACTGCGTAAGGCCGGCCTTAGATTCGATAGAGTAAACGTCATGAAAAGTTAAATTCATTGTATAGAGACAAAGTTGTCAGCACTCCCAAACACCTAATTTCTTACCCATAAGTGTAATATTTTGTCGACCATTATATTTTATAAGAATCCTTTTTTTTTATTAAAATGAAAGCTCAGGTGAAGAGTGCCGATGTATAAATTTTAAATGTACTTTTTATGTTAATTTGCTATATAAATATTTTAAAAGAACTGTATATTTTATATTAATAGACAGCCGTTTTCCTATTAAACTGTATCTCTTAAATTGTTTCCAATATAATAATTCAGTTGCCAAATAAATAGTTGGTACTCGCGTCTGAATAAACCGTAGCCGTAATGACATTAAAATGATACCTCATATTTAAATAATTTGAGGCCAAATTTTAGTCGCCAAACTATTATTTTTGATACCCATTTCTATGGTTATTTAGTCGCCCGGTTAAATACGTGCCCTAAAAAAATAACCTAACACTAACCCACTTTTCTGCTAGCAGAAAATAATTCTGCTCCTATACCTCTAATATTATACTGTACGATTAATACGGTACTTTTTTTTAAATGCCATGTCGGTGGTAAACAAGCATACGATCGGCCTGATGGAAAGTGGTCACCGTAACCTATGGACGCCTGCTACTCAAGGGGTATCATATACGCGTTACCGACCCATTAGAAGCTTATACACTCCTTTTTGCTGTGTATTTATTATAAAATGATTTGGTACGCGTTCCCTTATAGAGATATTTAAATACTACTCGTGGTTTACGGGTCGGAAATACGATGTTTGAATAGAATAAGTAGAATAGAATAGAATAAACATTTATTCGTGAACACAGGCAAGACAAAATACACATAATAACAACAAGACGGAAAGGAATGAAGTGCCACGAAATGGCCTCATCTCAGCGTGTTGCTGGTGACTTCCAGCGCTGATTTTCCGATGGGACCATCTTTTCCATAAAGAAACGATTTTATGTTTTTTTAAAAAAACCTACTTCCCAGTAATTTTTTTAGTTGCCTCCGCAATTTAAATACTACTTGAAACGATGAGCTAAGTATAATTATTTAGGTGCTAACATCTATATGACTACAAATATTAAAAATGTTACGCTTTACAATACTAGGTGCCAATTATTATTTGAGTCGCCAATGTATTGTTTAATGTTCCTCGGCAATATTTTTGTCGCTTGAAATTTGCTGCCGTTTTTTCAATAATAATGATGCTTAATATTTGAGGCTCATATATTTTTTTTGTCGCCACAATATTAAAACACAGCCAAATTATATTATTGTATGCAAGACTTAACTTCCCGTTTAATATTTTAGTTGCCCGGTTAATTATATGCCTTTAATTAATTCTAAGCCGTGGGTTCGAATCCCGGTAAGGGCATTTATTTGTGTGATGAGCACAGATATTTGGTCCTGAGTCATGGATGTTTTCTTGTATATAAGTATGTATTTATCTATTTAAGTATGCATATCGTCGCTTAGCACCCATAGTACAAGCTTTGCTTAGTTTGGGGCTAAGTTGATCTGTGTAAGGTGTCCCCAATATTTATTTATTTAATTAAAGTTAAATTGTTACAACTGAAAATTCCACTTGTCAAGTCAGCTCCGCAAACTAAGCAAGCAACTGAGTGTGGCAGTGACAGCATAAACGTCAAATTACACACTTCACACCCGCACCGTCTCAGTGCAGCGTAGAAGCACACAGACAGACAGTTAATTCACCGTTTAATTATCCTGCTCTCGCACTATTCAGAGCACAAAGCGACCACGGATAGTCTTTGCGACAACAGTGCAAGAATCACATAGCCATATAGTGCAAGTGGTCGTATAAGGGTTCTCACAGATCTCTTATCCACTTAGAACATAAGGCGCGTTTTCTAACTTAACCCCTTTTTAACCCTCGACGCAAAAACGACGGGGTGTTATAAGTTTGACGTGTCTGTCTGTCTGTCTGTTTGTCTGTTTGTCTGTCCGTCTGTCCGTCTGTCCGTCTGTCCGTCTGTCCGTCTGTCCGTCTGTCCGTCTGTCCGTCTGTCCGTCTGTCCGTCTGTCCGTCTGTCCGTCTGTCCGTCTGTCCGTCTGTCCGTCTGTCCGTCTGTCCGTCTGTCCGTCTGTCCGTCTGTCCGTCTGTCCGTCTGTCCGTCTGTCCGTCTGTCCGTCTGTCCGTCTGTCCGTCTGTCCGTCTGTCCGTCTGTCCGTCTGTCCGTCTGTCCGTCTGTCCGTCTGTCCGTCTGTCCGTCTGTCCGTCTGTCCGTCTGTCCGTCTGTCCGTCTGTCCGTCTGTCCGTCTGTCCGTCTGTCCGTCTGTCCGTCTGTCCGTCTGTCCGTCTGTCCGTCTGTCCGTCTGTCCGTCTGTCCGTCTGTCCGTCTGTCCGTCTGTCCGTCTGTCCGTCTGTCCGTCTGTCCGTCTGTCCGTCTGTCCGTCTGTCCGTCTGTCCGTCTGTCCGTCTGTCCGTCTGTCCGTCTGTCCGTCTATCCGTCTGTCCGTCTGTCTGTCCTGTCTGTATGTCTGTCTGTCTGTGTGTGTGTGTGTCTGTCTGTAGCATCGTAGCTCCTGAACGGATAAACCGATTTAGATTTAGTTTTTTTTTTGTGTTTGAAATCTGAGTCAGCCAGCCTGCGTATGGTTGGGTGGGGCAAACAGAAAATAACAAGGCGACGAACAGGTCTGGTACCGACTACAAAAATAATTGATTTGTTTATAATTTGGATGTTTAGATTATTGCAATCCGATAAGAAATCTGAATTCAAAGGTTTATTATTTTTTGCTTTTTAGTTTTCTCCGTGTTTTGTAACACGGTTATTTTTGAAGGCGGTTTTATTTTTTGTTAAAAAGTTTATTTTTGTTTCATGCGTAGTCTGTAAGAGAGAGTCAATGTTGAGTCTATAACGGCAGTGCAATGCTGCCACACTGTTTACTTTTCATCTTGAGCATATGGTAAGTCTAGAACAATAAATGTGATGTATTGCTTCTACATTAAGGTTCAATATCTATCGCTTTCGCAAGTAAACAAATATGGAATTGTAGATGTTGTTGTGCTTCAGAATGTTACTAGAAAAATGATTTTGATGTCATAAATCCAAAGTTTTTTTTTCTGTTAACTACTTATCCATACTAATACCTATTATAAATGGGAAAGTGTGTGTGTCTGTTTGTTTGTCCAACTTTCACGGCAAAACGGAGCGACGAATTGACGTGATATTTTAAGTGGAGATAATTGAAGGGATTGAGAGTGACATAGGCTACTTTTTGTCTCTTTCTAACGCGAGCGAAGCCGCGGGCAAAAGCTAGTATTATGTAAAACGAAGAGGCTAAGCATGAGAACTCGTGTACAGTGACGCGCCTATTCCGAGTACTATTTTTTTTCATCGTTTTGCTTTACTTCCGATGGCGGTTACAAGATAAGACACTTTGTGTTATTTATTTATTTAAACCTTTGGGAAATAAACAGGCAAACACAACACATATAGTAAAAATCATAACCCTCCTTTTGCGTTGCCGTAGTCGGGTAAAAATCACAATACATATACAAGCCACACAGTTTCCACTACTGAATGAATACATGTATCTGTGGCTCAGAATTATTACTAAGTAGGTACATATACATACTTAAAGTAAATTTTAAATCTATCAGTTTTAAGTTACATGGAAAGATTGTTTAGTACTAAGGTACACTTGATAATTTAATGGCTATTTCTAATTTTATTTTTTATTGCGGAATCATATTGATTTAAGGTTAAATGAAATATTATATCAATATCGCCAAATTTTTCATTATAAATCTTACATGCTCTAGATAAGAACCTATTTCTTGCATAAGTACCTAGTTTGCCCAGATTTAATTGCAAATATATTTGTGGAATGAGTCAGTTATACTGTTAAGGATAACTGAATCGCCTATCGCTTTTTTAAGAGTAATATAGCGGTGAGTATTACTGCCTGCACGGATAGTACAAGATATCCGTGACTATCTGGTAAACGAATATTTTTCATTAAATATCTTTGAATTGAAAACAGAAGAAAAAAAAAACAGAAAAAAAAACAGGAGACATAGAAAACAGAAGAGGCAAAATGATTGGTCACTTGATACGACATGATACCTTCTTTAAAAATATCCTAGAAGGAAAGGTGAAAGGAAGAAGAGGGCGAGGAAGATCCAGGAGGAGTTTTGTTGACCAGCTCAAGGAGAAGGCCGGTGTCATGTCGTATCAAGAACTAAAGAGGAAAGCGGAGAATAGGGAAATATGGCGCATACCCACCGACAAGAGCTACATAGCTCTTAAATAAGAAGAAGAGATATTTGAATTATGCTCAATAAATAAATAAATAAAGCGATATAACACTCACCCCTGGTAGTGTCCGTTTTTCATGAAGCGCGGACTGCGCGCTCGACGCGCTCTCCGGGTTGAAGTAAGTCAGGAAGGCGCACCCTGGAAGCAAAAACCACGATTTAATACTATATTCAAACTAATGACAGTAATGAAATCGGAAGTAAAGGAGTCGACATTTCGAGTAGCGTCCAATTCCGTTGTCACTTGGAAGGGAAAGCTGCGTTGGCATCCAAAAAGCTCGGTGTGCTCAACAGAGCGAGGGGATACTTTACTCCGGGGCAAAGACTGCTCTTGTACAAGTCGCAAGTTAGACCCCACATGGAGTACTGCTGTCACCTTTGGGCAGGAGCACCTGAATACCAGCTTGGACCCTTTGACTCGATCCAGAGACGCGCTGTACGAATTGTCGACGATCCCAAACTCACAGGCGGTATTGAACCCTTAAGTCTAAGGAGGGACTTTGCCTCCTTATGTGTGTTCTATCGCCTGTACAATGGGTTGTGTTCTGAAGAACTGTTTGACATGATGCCAACGGCCACTTTTCATCATCGCACCGCTCGCCATCGACAGGGCGCTCATCCACACACCTTGCAACCTAAATGGTCGCGCACCGTGCGGTTTCAGAGGAATTTCCTCCCACGAACGCTCCGGCTGTGGAATGAGCTCCCTGTCGAGGTATTCCCGATGAACTACAGTATGGGGTTCTTCAAAAAAGGAGTGTACAAGTTTCTAATGGGTCGGCAACGCGCACGTGACACCCCTTGAGTTGCGGGCGTCCATAGGTTACGGTGACCGCTTTCCATCAGGCGGGCCGTATACCTGTTTGCCACCGACGTGGTATAAAAAAAAAAAAATGACATCAAAAACTTCGTTAAACATAATATATAATATTGACCGCGATATAAACCGTGATTACGGACAACTTTTTCCGTGCCCATGATGCATAACAGCGTCGAAATATCGGGAGCTCGAAAAAAATAAAAAAAGTAAGCACGGTCTCTATCCCAGTCAACATAAGTCTAATGAAAATAACTGTGAATCATTCAAAACTGTTACCAAAAACTTCTATACAATTTTATTGTATAATACGCATCTTTCATAAATGCTTCATAAAAGACTAAAGTAGCATTTTTATCAATTGCTTTTCAGTGAAGGAAAATAACGTGAGTAAACTGATATCACCGAAATAAGGCGGTTCTCTTGTGATACATTAGAAGTTACGATAAGAATCGCATTCATAATAAAAACTGTAATTGTTGGGATTCGTTACCGAGCGGACCACGGTCACATAATATGAGCCTCGGAAAATCATCATCATCCTCCTTGCGTTATCCCGGCATTTGCCACGGCTCATGGGAGCCTGGGGTTCGCTTTGACAACTAATCCCAAGACTTGGCGTAGGCACTAGTTTTTACGAAAGCGACTGCCATCTGACCTTCCAACCCTAAGGGTAAACTAGAACTTATTGGAATTAGTCCGGTTTCCGCACGATATTTTCCTTCACCGAAAAGCGACTGGCAAATATCAAATGACATTTCACACATAAATTCCGAAAAACTCATTGGTGCGAGCCGGGGGTCGAACCCGCGACCTCCGGAACAAAAGTGGCACGTACTTACCGCTAAGCTACCAGCGCTTATGAGCCTCGGAAAATATAACAGGAATATGATAATTGATAGTATCAATACACATCCATAATTTTCACATGAAAATAAAAGACGAATACAATTTTAAACATTACCTACGGCTGGCGCACGAATCGAAATTGAATTTATCTTTCCGTTTATTATAATGAACGTAAACCCACTGCAATCCTGAAATAAAAGTGTAAAAGCAGATAATAATATATCATCCGACCTTACCGTCCGATTTAAATGACAATACAAAAAGTGTATATTAATTGATCGTGGAATGGTCCCCGGAGGATTACGAAACGTTCAGATTTTACAGATGTTTATTGGTTATGATTGTGAATGTTATGATATTGGTAGCTTTATTATTTCTTTTATAAACATGTCTATAATGTATGTGCATGTTTTGTGATTGTCAGAAATAAATATAATTTAATTTACCTCACTATTTATATTACTATTTGAATCACACTTGAAACTTTTATAAAAGTACTATAGTCCACGTACATTGTTAGACCTCATATTAGTTTAAAAATTGTCTGTAACGCCCTATTGTATTTACGTGCTGAGACATCTCCGCTGCCCAAAATTTTACTATGAGTAATTTTACCCAGATGAGTTAATTAAAACAATTGGTTCACGTGACAAGTATCGCCAATGTGTGTCATAGCATATTTAACGCTTACTCATCGGAAAAGAGTACCTATGCGTGCGCACGTTCATACTACCGAGCGATTTCTCATACACAAAATTCGATTTGATGCTTAATAGATGTGACTTCACCCTAAGACGGCCGATATTGCCAGACATAATTATGTCACAGCAAAGTCCAGCAATGTCATACTACCTCACCCGACGTATCGTGGGACGTTACTAAGTGTATCTCTAACGTTAGATACCCGTCATTCGGTAAACGGTAAACTTTACTGGTCGAGGTTTTATCGGGGTATTCAATCTATTTTATTGCCTATTTTATTGAATATTCAAATCTCTTTGGGTCAATCGGCTTTCGGAATAACAATCGTGGCCGCATGTGTTGGTTTTCAAATATTTCCAAATGTGTTTCTATTCAATCACGGTTTCAACGGATTGTTCAATGGTTTTTACGTAGCCAACCGGCTTAGTAATTGAAAGCGGTTAAAAAATAGGTACATGTATAAAGAAGAAATTTAATAGCAACTGTAACATTATTAAAGTGGGCATGTGAGACTACTGTCAGTTGTGTTTTATTGTACCTTCTCTGCCGTTCTTATTTACTTATGAATGCATCTATTACCTTGTACTCTGCTCCTTAATAACTATAGTGTTAGGGTGACGTTTAATTATACTAATTGGTCTCTGATGTGTATCCAAATAAATATTTATCTACGTCTGTAATTTATTTGTGATAGATAATATTGACATACCTAACAGGGTTGAGTTGTGAAGCGAGGGGAGACCTTTGCTCAGCAGTGGGACACCAAAACAAACTAACCAAACAATCACAATGACACATTACAAAATGGATTTCTAGATCAAATGCCCAAGGAGAGTACTTTTATCTCTTGTTATTTTATACCTAATATAACATAAAAAAAAGGATGTAGGGAACAAATCAAATTATTTTATAAAATATTTTTTTATTTGTTTGTTTTTCAAGTAGTAACACTACTATCTACTATATATATAAACTAGCTTTTTCCCGCAGTTTCGCTCGCGTTGGAATGAGACAAAAAGTAGCTTCAATGATCTCCACTTAAAAGATCACGTCAATTTGACTCTCCGTTTTGCCGTGAAAGACGGACAAACAAACAGACACACACACTTTCCCATTTTTAATATTAGTATGGATTACACTACTATATATCCATTATAAAAAATAGGTTGCCTTATGAACAAATTAATCAATTTCATTGTTGCTTATTCGTAACAGAGGTTTCTATTTAATACAAATAACTAACTGGCAGTGTTTAAAAAATATGACTTGGCATCGACCGGACCGGAAACGTATAGGCGCAGGAAATGAACCCGTTAGAGATCCAAGATGGCCGCCGGAAGCTGCGGGCGATTTATTCCTGTTGCAGTCCGGTTACAAAGGTAATGGATATGCTTCTTTTGTACACAACTTTAGGATACTGGGGGTATTTTATTTGCTTTTATTCTGATTGTGTTTTTTTTTTCAGGACACTTTTTATTCGATTATAGGTAGCTATAATTGATGTTTGATGTAAAATATTGTGTTGAGTCTTGATGCATCAATAAGGTATTTAGTTTAATTTAAAACCGCCTTCAAAATTAGCGTGTTACAAAACACGGAGAAACTAAAAAGCCAAAAATAATAAACCTTTGAATTCAGATTTCTTATCGGATTGCAATAATCTAAACATCCAAATTATAAACAAATCAATTATTTTTGTAGTCGGTACCAGACCTGTTCGTCGCCTTGCTATTTCCTGTTTGCCCCACCCAACTTTACGCAGGCTGGCCCCGACTCCAAAAATAATTGATTTGTTTATAATTTTTATTATATGTATCAGTCCAAATATATGTACAGTAGTGAAAGAATTATCCTTTAACTCCCAACTATTGAGGAGTTGACCTACCATCATCAGCTCAGCCACATAAAATTATTACCATCAGGCGTAAATACTGGTGTACCTTTGAAAAATACACTAAAAACATTACATGTGCCTATAACATTTGAAGAGTTCCCTCGATTTCTCCAAGATCCCATCATCAGACCCCGACTTGGTGCCAATGGGACCATCTCGAGGTTATACCCGTTCGATCAAAAAAAAAAATTTGAAAATCGGTCCACGATTCTCGGAGATATCGAGTAACATACATACAAAAAAAAATTCAGTCGTATTGAGAACCTCCTTCTTTTTTTGAAGTCGGTTAAAAATGGATTTTATGACGCAGTGACATAGATTTGAATACAGCCCATGCTTAACTTAAGTATGTGCGTATTTTTTATCTCGGAAATTGACTAAGACAGTTCACACATCACTCGCAGCAACTGCAGATATTGATATCTTACCTTTAAATTGTGTCAGACGCATTTCGTTTTGTTGCCGCATGATTATGACGGGTATCAAAGAGGATCAAGTATTATAGAGAGTTACTGTCAAAGTAAAATATGTAATCACAGTGCATAGACTGCCATCTCTCGACACAAGCTTAAAACTTTTAAACCTCAGTTTTGACAATTTGGCCATATTCTTAGCTTGATATGTGTTAAAATGACAAATATTAATATTAGCGCCATCTAGCCGAACGTATCCAAAGATGTAACGCCATCTTGGCCACCGTACCTTTTCCTATATGGTTCTGAGGTACGTTTTTTCTTAGACTGTAGCTGTCTATACGGAGTTACATATGTTTTTGCAGGTACCTATATCCTACAGGGTTCTGTTAAGAGTTTTTTTTTTTCCAATTTTATGACTTTTCAGTATAAATATATACTGAAATGAATACATGAAGCGAATATATTCCACCTTCATATTCAAAACTTACATCCTGTAGCATATTTAACTAAGAATTAATTAAAACAAACCGACTCAGGTAGGCGTAACACGTAGTCATTACTCCTACGCAATTCAGCTACCAACTCGCACAAAGAGATCCAGAGCGCGCAAATAAGTAGCATAGCTCAAAATTAGTTCCACCGCCTCTAATTTACGCGGTGGTCGAATTTCCATCGCTTCCCCACCCGCTTATCTACCATCCATGCCGTTTGACTGTACGTTTCATCCCTCGCCCTTTTAGGCTGGTTTTCTGTGGCGTGTATAGTGAGATAGGAGGTTGCGACAGTGACCTAACGATTTGCATCGAGTAGCCTCCTAATTAGCAGTTACCCGGCTTTTATTTCCGACCGACCGTTATCTAAGCCCCTGTAATCGGCCACTGCCACGCCTATACAGCTCTCACCTCTAAAACGACACATCTCAACTAGAATTTTACAAAAGTTACGTCGTTTTGAAAGTGAGGAAAATTTTGCAGCTAGTGGTCTAAAAATGACCAAAGTTTAGATAAAGCTGGAGGGACTTAGAGCGTTTTGAAATAGTGGGCACAGATACTGCAATGTTGCGTTGAAGTTAAACAAAATTTAAAGTTCTTTTAAACAGTGGTCAGCCTCAAACAATGTACAATTAAAACTGTTTTTTAAAGTTGTGGTGTGCTGTAACCCCTTTAATTGGTTACTGTCATACTGGTGTAATAAATTAGCAGAATAAATTCGGATACGAAATGTAAATCTGCCGTTTATACTCGTTACGTAAAATTAAATTAGGTTTTCACTATTTATCCGACCGATACGACCTTCAAACATTCAAGAAAAGAGCGTACACTACACCCATCTTAAAGGCAAGCAACGCGCCTCCAACATCTCTGATGTTTCGGGTGTCCATGGGCGGCAATGATCGATTACCATCAGGCGACGTGTCTTCTCGTTTGCCTCCTATTTCATAAAAAAATATAAATGTTATTCTGAGACGATTTTGATATGCACGTTGTCTCGCACTCTCATCTGCTTTTCATAGACACAACTTAACATATATTGTTAAATACGTATGTAAATACAAAATTCGGTAACTGCTAACCTACTTTACTTTCTCGGAGTATGAGTCACCTCAGATACTTACTATGTAAGACATGAGTCACCTACGTTATTATCATGGTTCAAAACAGCCCGACACGGCAATCAATAGGTAAATACTGAATCACAACATCCGGCCATCAACCCTAGCTCGCTGACGGGCGCGATTCAATGTATAAGATAGGTACCTACGTCAAATATTCGTTTTAGATTTACGACATTGATCGATATTTCAGAATCAAAACTGTTTTTTTTAACATAAAATTAAATACACTTACATAGATACAATAATCCAACTAATCCATACTAATATTATAAATGGGAAAGTGTGTGTGTCTGTTTGTTTGTCCGTCTTTCACGGCAAAACGGAGCAACGAATTAGCGTGATTTTTTAAGTGGAGATAGTTGAAGGGATGGAGAGTGATATAGACCACTTTCTGTGTCTTTCCAACGCGAGGAAAGCCGCGGAAAAACGCTAGTAATTTATAAACTTAAAATCGAGTATAACATAAAACTATAATAAATTCAAAAACGGTTCCTGCGTCATAACAGCGAAAACGCTGGCAACTTTTCTTCCCAGCATTATTAAACTAATACGCTGAGCAAGAAAGTTGCCAGCTCTTCAGTTTTCTGTGGCATCTCTGAGTCACTTCGATATGTCTTTGAAGAGACTCAGATCCGCTAGGACCCCTCGGAACAAAACATTATTTATGCCACTAATACCATAGTTAGTTTTAAAAGTCTGTTGTATAATTTGTGTTTTTGTATATAATGTAACTTGCTTTTATATGCTTCTGTAATTTTTTATAATGTATGTTTTCTATAATTTTTGTTGCCTGTTGAGATTGTTTCACCGGATGGTCTGATCGGAAGATCAGCGGTGGAAGTCGCCAGCAATATGCTGAGATTAGACCTTTTCGTAGCACCTCCATCTTGTTTAATGTCTTCTTATTTGTAACATGTTTATTTTGTGTGTGTGTGTGTGTGTGTGTGTGTGTGTGTGTGTGTGTGTGTGTGTGTGTGTGTGTGTGTGTGTGTGTGTGTGTGTGTGTGTGTGTGTGTTTGTGCGTGCGTGCGTGCGTGCGTGAGTTCGTGTGTGTGCGTGCGTGCGTGCGTGCGTGCGTGCATGCGTGCGTGCGTGCGTACATGCGTGCGAGCGTGCGTGCGTGCATGCGTGCATGCGTGCGTGCGTGCGTGCGTGCGTGCGTGCTTGTGTGTGTGTGTGTGTGTGTGTGTGTGTGTGTCTTAACGCTTCTATTCATTATCCTATACTTATTTAGTCGTATTTTAATGGTATATTGAAGTTTGAATCAGCTCATACCTCTCTGAAAGCAGTTCTTTGTCAGCCTAATTAAAACGGTGATAATGCAATTCGCCCGCCGCCGAGACAGCTGGATAAAATCTACTGAATGCGATTTCAACGTCATTTCTGAGATAATATTAGTTAGCTCGCTAAAACAGGGATGCAATAAGAGCTTTTAATACAATGTACGTCTAATTTAATATAAGCAGGTACTGATGGAGAGGTATGCAATAACTATGTCCATTATCATCTATGAACTAATTTTTTACCACCTTGACAATCGCCTTGTTGACTGTAAGGGTATCTACCACTTACATATAACTAATGTGTACTATCAGGTGCAAAAGTGCATGGCGAATTTGTCAATGAATTCATTCATAATTACTTCATGCAGTTTTGCAGCTGATAGTACAGTCACCGGCATAAATATGTGATGATTACTATACCTTGTCACATTAACGTCTTGTTTGAAATGTCATACGTTATTGTCAAACGATTAAAAGCGACAAGGTACAGAAATTGTCACTTATTTAATATGTCGGTGACTGTATATCGTATAAGTTATGGAATTAGTAGTATTTTTATACTACACAATACAACATGCGTGAATAAGTGTATTTTTTATGATGTCATCAAACGAGCAGTTTGCAAGAAGCAGAGAACAGAGAACAGACACACCCCAATTCGCGTAGTATCAAAATAAAATCAAACCCATAACTCAGACGCTCAACATAGCCAAATACAATCAGCTGAACTTCCTAATAATAGTCATGTAAGTACAGACACTTGGCAGCTCCCTCTCAAAATACCATAAATCAAATAACAGCACTGAAACTCCAAAAGCCCCATCGCTTCAGATTTGATAAGGTTACAGACTTTCAACTCATTCCAACTTAACGATAATACTCCTAAAAACGAGCTGGAACTAAAGTTGAACCAAGTTTTATGACGGAGCCGACAGACGGATTGAACCAACTATTATATCTCCTGACATTCACTTGGAACTAATTTCGCGCACGGGAGTAAACCTGAAAGGGAATTTTCTCATCCACATTAAAACGGCTTAACTGAATCATTGTAAAACCAAATAAAAACTCAATCCAAACTGTGTTAAGGTAAGTTTTCAATTGAACGAGTCAGCGAATTTACGTTATTCTGAGCGGGTGGGACGCAAGGCTGCATCTTTTCAACGGTGGCAGGAAGGAAACTTTCTTCCAGTGAAGAGCCGACTTAGCGATTTTTTCTCATTAATGATTCTAGATATTTTAAACGGTTTTGTTTTGAATTCAACTTTTAGCAATTGGTAGTTGGTAGTTAAAATTTATTATGGGGTTGCCAGATATTTTTTATTATGGGGTTGCCAGATATTTTTTTTGGTCCTATTAGACGTGTAACGTAGTCTTATTTAGTTATAGTAGTGGATTTACACGTATATTTTTATACATAGTTTAATGTTTACTAACATTTAAATAGTACCTACATGTTACATAAGGAGTGTGTTTTCCAAAGGGTTTATTTCTATAAGTCAACAGAGGTTATTTTTATCTATGTTTTCCTAGAGAAATAAATCTTGTTGACTTATAAAAATAAGTCCTTTTAAAAAGACACTCCTGACATGTAATGGCCCGTATGGCATTGATGGGATGTGAAAGCAAAATAATTCGTGTACTTTCCGAAAGACCCTTTTCTATAGGCGTTGTTTTATTCACAATCTCTCTACGCGGCATTTCTTTTTGTATCTAATATCAGCACTTATATTGTTGGCAGTCCTCAAATTTTCTACTCTACGAAAAAAACATGTAATGTAAAGCACCGCTTTTGAACCATCAAGAAAAGAACATATGTACTTCTGATAATCTGATAATACTATTGCAGGTGTCTAATTGTCTATAGGCTTTTATTGATTGCCATCAGGGTTTCTTTTGCTTGTTCTTTTATTTTTTTACAATAAGCTAGTACGGAAAATCGCCCCAGGCGGCGTTGATTCAGATATTTTTCCCTAGAAGTGCAATGCAGCGTATAATTATTGTAATAACAAGTTTACTATTTCATAGCCGTTTTCACACTCAGCCGCCATTAAGGTAGCAAATACATTGTATCGCGTCGCGTTAGCGTCTAATTATGGTCAATAGAAGTTGGAAACAACCGTAAAATGCTTTTAAACCAAATAAAGTGAATTTTTAACGGCAAAGTTTTATCGTGCCGGAGAAGCGTTAACTTACACTCTAAGTGGCTGTATTACGTGACTTTTAAATATGGCTGAACATAAACATTATGCTCTTTAAAATAACCTCATAACCGTACTGCGTTGAGTTCAAATGCCACATTGAATTGTTTTGAAATTTCAGATTTTATACGTTTTTAGGGTGTTTGCATGCTCTTTGGTCTTTTAATAATGTTTCTATTTCTGTGTTTTATAGACATATTTCTTTAATCACACATTTGTATGCAAATAGTATGACTTAATTAACCAGTGTATATTTTATTTTATACATTGCGAACACGAAACTAAAAAGTTTATCGCGTTTGAGATTTCATTCATAAACCGTCGAAAATTATTTAGCATTTGAGCACCTAGAATTACTTTTCGAAATTCAGATAAATCTGAACTAACAGTTCGAGATAAGATTTATCTGGTACAATCTAATTATTCTACATAAGTACATATTTTTTCGATTCGGTATTAATGAATTACATTTTTGACCCGTTGTAATAAGTCAGCGAAGACTTTACCTGCCTGTAGGTAAATTAAATACTGTTTATCTGAAATAAAAATATGCACGATAATTTCAGATTTGACACATCTTGACATTCTTGACTAAGTACAATATTTTTTTAACCATTCCAGTCTTCCAAACCCAGTCCCAAATTCACTTACTTCCTAAACAATTTAGGAAACACCTCGCAGTCAACAAAGGCAATCTCGTTTCTCGCACCGCGATCACGTGCCGGCTTTGTTTGGCGCTGGTCAGTGAAATATAATCCACAATCTGTGGCCGATCGGGTACGACCGTATTTTTAAATGTTTATTATACTGCAACTTAGCCGGTTGGTAGCACAGTGGGTCAGGAAAAAGCAGTAGTTAAGATACAGTATAATAAAGAGTACCATCGTTAAGAGATGGCCACTCCCTGCTTCCCGCTGAAAGTGCTGCCCACCCGCTCTCGCTCTCAGTTACCGCCTGTCAGGAACCACGACCAATCGACTTATCATATCTCACTCAAACAAGCATGGTACGTGTTTGCCTAGTATGGTAACGTGGTGAAACTGGTGAATTACAATTTGCAAAATACAGGATGACTTGTATTAGACTGGGCTGGAGCGTCCAGCGCTTTGTTTTCTATGGAAATCATTATATAACTTACATACATACATACATACATACAATCACGCCTGTTTCCCCTAAAGGGGTAGGCAGAGCACATGAAACTGCTAATGTTACAGTGCCACTCTTGGCAAATAAGGTTGAAAGAAAACGAAACTGTGACATTGCAGTGACAGGTTGCCAGCCTCTCGCCTACGCCACAATTTAACCCATATCCCACAGTCGCCTTCTACGACACCCACGGGAAGAAAGGCCAGGGGGTGATGAAATTCTTAACCCGTCACCACACGGGTCATTATATTTATAACTTGTCCTAGTATAATAAGGATAATCATCCTTAAAATAATTACAACTTTATTTCGTACTTCAGGAAATTAGATAGAACGCAGTTTTGCAAAATTAAGAACTTATTTGGGCCCAAATTGCATCTGCACTTGCACCTATAATGAAATAAAACATCCTTTGGCCAGGCTCTCAGAGTCTACCCAAATAGATTACTAACGTTAACACTAATCTATATCTATAAGATACTCAAGAAAAATTGGAAATCATCTTTTATCACAACAAATAATGAATATATGATGCTAGTCCAAAAATACTTAATTAGGTATGCCAACTTATTCGGAATGTGCATTATTTTGTCATATGTAATCTATAACGTTTAACTTACAATTGTTATTAAATATTCGGTTGGCCTACTGTTAGTAAACGCTCCACTGCGCTTGGCAACGGTGAGCTAACAGAGTTTTTCAGCATTCTTCGGAAGCGGACACACGTTGCCAACGAGCTCTAAACACTCCACACCAAATGAACCGGAGCATGTAAGGAAACTTACAGCGTTCTACAGAATTACTTAAATTACATACGGTATTTTGGCACCGAAGAAGTTTTAGTCGAGTGTTCACGCTAAATTTTTACAGAAGCTCACATATTTGATGTTCAGGCAGACAATCATGGTTGAGCGATAAATTATAAAACACCAGGCCGTCCCTCCCTCTCAGGCGCTCTATTTGTAAATGCGAAAGGGACGGCCAGATGTTTTATCATTTATCGCGCGACCATACTTGCCTGCTGCCAGGTTTTATACAATTTGTGGCAGGAATGACGCGCTAAAATATTTATATGATATTGCGTATTAACTCAAACGGTATATGGTACCTACCTGCGTAAAACTTTTGCCAGAATATTAGCTTTAGCAGTCAAAAGTTTTGTATTTGCTTGAAGCTTGGTTTCAGGTTTTCATTATTTTGACGGGTCATAAATATTACAATAATCTTAAAACATGGATTTAAGTACGTAATAATTAATCGTTTCGATCTCAGGCAGAGATATAAAAACTTACTTTCTTGGTTGGCGCTATAACCCAAAATATAAGAATATATAAAGAAAATACGAGTAAATACAGAAATCTTAAATTAAGTGTCCACTATGTCAAATATTCACTTGTACTTCATAATGTTACCACAGATACATAATTAAAAAAATTGGTAATTTATGGCAATTATCTTAACATCACAACATGTCCCTTACCTGCTTTGTGCCGCTCTGTTTAACCAGCCAACATCAAAAAAAGGCCCGAACCCCGCCTTTATAGTAAAATAGCGGCCACTATTATCCTTAAATTAAGAACAGTAGCCGTTTGCAGGTTTTGCCGCGGGGCGGTTAGTTTAAGTTTCCGGTTTCAGGCAGATTTGCAACCCTTTTTCTGCCACTTTTTTCCTGGCGGTTTTCTTTTGCTACCGTTTTAGGTAGATGTATGGAAAATCTACCTACCTATGTATATTAATGCTTTTTTGCACTTATTATTTTTTACGACAGACGTACTCATAAATTTCTGATAAAGATTTTTCTTTTTTGCACTTTTTTTTTTAATTTTTATTAGTGGCCAGTGTTTATGACGAACGTGCACGTTTCTCTAGAGTTTGTCAGCGATTCGTTTTAACGAGCGTGTATGGGAGTATATGTATTGTGGTGTATTCAATTAAAAAAAACACCTTATTCTACCACAGATAAAATTAAGTATTTATATTCATTTGGTAGCTTATTAAAGAGGCTTACTTTGGTGAAAAATCTGCAGGTGTCGCTTGCGTGATAATACTTAAAAAAATATTTTTTTTTAAGTTTTTGTGTGGCAGTATAACAAAAAAATAATATCATATAATTGTCCTTACTACAAGCACAATATACGTGACGTACGTCAAAATCGGCTGCCCAGAAAAAAAATATCGAAGAAAGTTCAATTTTTTTTTATTACTAAACTATAAAGTTTTGGGAGCTGAAATTTGGCATACTCGATACTAATACAAAGACAAATCAATAAAAAAAATACAAGCCAAAACTCGCTGGGGGCAGATTCACTTAGCTTATCCTGGCATGGCCTTTAAAATGTTTTGAATTGTCATAAAATAACCTGTGAATATCTTTCTAACTGCCCACTGCCATCGCAGCTTTAATTGTGTAATAATAAAGCGCATTATTCAGGCCGTATTTCTCATTCCCTCATGCGAAGCCATCCGTTACTGTAAGAATATAAGGCATGGCTACATACCTTTCGTTTTTCGCTTTTAAAACACCATGCAAAGGTAATAAAGTAATCGATCTTAACTGGCTAGGTTAAAAAATATTTGATAAGCTTCGGTAACTAGTTGGAAAATTCACCTCGCTTATTTGGTACTAATTTACATTTTTTTTTGTTTTTTTTTTTTACGGAATTATTTCAATCTCCTCAAACGCTCTGGTTGTGGAATGTTCCAAGGTTTACTCGAGAGGTTGATATTTGTTTTTTTTTTTTTAAATGGTATTTTTGTTTGTTTTTGTCCATGTTTGTTTTTCACCGACGCGCCGTTGACGCCCTCTGTCCATCTAAGGGCATAGGGTATTAAGTAAAGGTCAGTACCGAAATAGTATCTATTATAAATAATTTTCCTATAGTTGATTTCGTAAACACCAGTATTTTGGTAAACATCAATACATAAGTAATAAAGATTAGGTCGAGTCATATTCATATGTGAGAAATGTTGGTTTTAAAAATTGTAACTGCTTTGGATTCACTTCATGGTTTACATCTCTTTATTTTGCATACACCAATCAACGTGAACGTTCAATGTGCTATCTAAATAAGTTGAATTAGTACTCTCGACTCATCAAAACCGAGGAAAAAATAAGCGCTAGAAAAGTGATTTAAATCCTAATTTGCTAAAATGATAAATCCAACATAAACAAAACTGATTTTTTTTTCTATATCCATGTGTCCCACTGATCAGCAAATGCCCTACTCGTCACGACTCTGCATGCTCCCAGCAGCCGCCACAAAATGAGTCCAGGAGGTCTGGTGCCGTAGCCAAATGGCATTTCTGCGACGCGAAACGAAAACGCCGCGAAAGGTAGTCTGGCTCTGTCGCGCCAATGCGCAAGAGCGATAGAGATAGATATCAACTAGCGTTTCGTTCCGTGAGCGTTCGAGAGCGTATGTGCCATTCTGCTACGTACCCAGGTCTTTCCGCCACTTCAGTTTTGGTCTACCTCGGCCTCGGGTAATTTGTGGCGGAGTTATTTTATCAAAATATATTATAGAAATAGTTCAAAACATTCCACAAATCAGGTTTAAACCTAAGCCTGCACACAAAGTTTGAGCTCTAAAATCAGAGGCAACAAGCTATCGTATAGGCTCGGGGAATAGCTTATTATTTAATAAACTGGAAATACCAAGTTTATGACTCGCAGTTTGCAAGTTTCGAGTTGGGCAATTTACATTTATTTCATAGTTGTTAGTTCACAAGTTCCAAAAGAGCGTATGCGCCGTTTATTTGTTAGTGAAATAGGGTGTTTTGTAGCTGCGTGTTGTTCTGAGATAGTTAGACTGCGATAGTTTACTAGTTAGCGTTAGGGAAATTCATTTGGCAATGAATATCTGTGGGAAATGTTATCGTTGGAGCGGCCGCTGGCTGGCGCGGGAGCACGGCGCGGGTGAGCGGTTGAAGAAAAACTGTACATTATAGTGTGGACTCGAGCGGCGGATTTCACTAAGTACACAGGTTGTCTCAAGAACATGTTTGAATTATTTATTACTAGCTTTTTCCTGCAGCTTCGCTCGCGTTAGAAAGAGACAAAATATAGCCTGTTACTCTCCATCCCTTCAACTATCTGCGTTTAAAAAAATCACATCAATTCGTCGCTTCGTTTTGCCGTGAAAGATGGACAAACAAACAGACACACACACTTTCCCATTAATAATATTAGTATGGATAAATATTAAACATATAAAATCAACTCACGTAAAATTGTCGAAGATCGTTCGACATGTTTCGCTCCGTAACGAGGAGCATTTTTATTGAACACGCACGATGCCGATGGTATCCCGACGCAGACTGCGGGCCGCAGCGAGCTGCGGCCGTTGATTCTGCGTGGGGGTCGGCGGCGGCAGGGGCGGTGCGAAACTACCCTCACTTTCGGCATAATTGTCATTTGTTGGGTTGCACACTACACTCACTACGTCATTCGCTAAGGGCTCATCCACACGGACTACCTGCGTAGTACGTAATACCGTCTTCCAGTTAGGGGCACTGACTAACCACAATCACGATTAAAATTCGGATAACGACTAATTTCAATAGCCTCCCGTACTTCTCGCTGAACCACGAGTTTCTTTTGCAAGTACGGTTACTTTATCGAAACGAATATAGTGTGTCGAATCCGAATCCAGTATGTAGGTGTTTATTATAATAAATCCTACCTACAATGTCTTAGGATTTCCCTTCGTGTCTCATAATCTTGGGACCCCCTGTAAGTATTATGGCACCCGGGTGCGGACACCCGCTTCGTGAACCCGCACCTTATAGCGGACGCCCTAGCTAGTCAAGGCACAATTTTTCAGAAATATCACATTTCAACAAGCGTTAGTTTTGTTTTTTTGCCACATAAATATTTGTTATAAAGTATTACAAGCCAATTCATACCCCTCGGCTTTATTATTATTATAACAGGTGCCGTAGCCGAATGGCACTTCTGCGACGCGAAACGAAAACGAAACGCCGCGAAAGGTAGTCTGGCTCTGTCGCTCCATTACGCAAGAGCGAAAGAGGTAGATATCTACGAGCGTTTCGTTTTACGAGCGTTTCGTGTGCGTTTGTGCCATTCGGCTGCTTACCCAGATATAGATGTATCGAAGTCAAAAAAGAGAAAATAATGAATTAGGTAGGTATGGTAAGTACGTATTGTTTTTTTGTATTGAGGTGTGCAGAAAGGAGGATTGAATATTTTTGTATTGTTAATAGTAAAGTATAATGTAGATAAAACAGGGTCTTAAAGTCTAGCACTAAATAACTATCATTATGTTCAGCCTAAAACACAAACTATGTCAAAGCGTTCCTTTCATCATAACCTAATTTCCATTACATAACATTCAGCGACAAGATCTAAGTACCAAATTGAATTTAACAAGCAACTTGCGGAACTAAGTCCTAACTTGCAAGTATCAAGATTTAGAATCCGAGTACACGCCGCTCAAAGGAACCAATCGGGCGGGGAGAGACAAAAGAGCTGCCAGGAAAGGCTATAGAATATAATATCAAGATTAATTACAGTACTGGTGAACCTTGGTGTTTGGGGCCGTGTTACAGACAGTCGCAAACTTATTCTTATTTAAATAAACGGTTATAAAAATTCTGTGGGCGGAACACACTAGTGTGATAAACCTTATCGCGTCAGTGCGTCCCTATCCTACTTACAAATAGAGCGAAAAGGACGGCCTGCGCCTACCATGCTTGGAATTTTATCACTTATCAACATGGATAAGACATCTGTCACTCTCACACTGACATACTTGGCAAAACGTGACGGATACTTTATTCATATAGACCAGTGATAAAATTGCAAGCATCAACACTGAGAGAAAAAACATCCAGTTTTCATGTTCGTTCAACAAGTTTTTTTGTTAAAATAGCGCCTACATGCTCTTTGGCTCAAACAACAAGTTAGATTTTGTTAAGTGTAACTAGTACATTTTACAAGTTACTCGTCATTTGAATCAAAAATATATTTGAATCAACAAGTCGATTTTATAAAAGCAACATGACACATATTGTTTTAAACATAATATGTTTGGCTGATGCAATCAAATATCATTTAACAACTTTGACCTTGTTGTTCGAACAAATTCGACTTGTTACCGCCTGTTGTTACCTAGTTATACTCTCACTAAACATTCTGTATACTTATAACATGTAAAATGGTGCAATAAAGAATATTTACTTACTTACTTACTTGTGTCATCAATATTGTGATTTATTCCATTTACTAAAATACTTTTGTTTCAAACGGATAAACCCGCAGCAAGTCGAACTTGTTAAATTCACAATACAAAATTCTCTCAGTGAAGGCCTGCAGGCGTGATAGGCTTTATCCCGCGACCGTGACGAGACGATATGGGTAGTTGCGTGGGTATGCATTTCTTTAGAATGTTCATGTTTGAAAAAAGTTAATTTTGACGCTAAAATATCGGTATGGTATTTTTTTTTTTAATTTATTGAAAAAAGAAAAACCTTAAAGTCTAAAGTTACAAATTATCGCCAAACTGTATAACAGTTTGTTGGCGGTGCGCTCTTGTACATGTATCTATTATATTTTACTATAAGTATTATGCTATAGTATATTGATGTGATCGTTTATAGTTTTATGTTTAAAATGGGTTTTACTTACTGCATCGCTGGAAAATAAAAATCAGCCCAACCAGGCCAAATCAAGATTAATAAATTGGTAAACATGGGTATGGGGCACTAGTTAGACGGTAACAAGTTATATTTTGAAAAGTTTCATTTTCTAAAAATATAAAGATCTTGATTTTTCAATTTTCAGTACCTAGTCACATAGGTATGTAATCGTGATAACATAACCACAAAATTAAAATAAAAAAAACCCCGACCGCGACATAGTAGACCGATTTTCATGAAACATGGCTAAGAACACTCCCGACTACTAACTCAGCTTTCAGACAAAAAAAACTAAATCTGAATCGGTTCATCCGTTCGGGAGCTAAGATGTCACACACAGACACACACACAGACAGACAGACAGACACGTCAAACTTATAACACCCCGTCGTTTTTGCGTCGGGGGTTAAAAATGACTACAATATGGAATGAAAAGACTCAAATGGAAAAACTAAGCCGACCGCTCCGCACTGAGCGTCCACTTAGGCCTAAGACAAATATTTTTTCCCCTCACTAGCTCGGAAACACGTGTTTTGTCCTTTAATACCAGCGGGTAAAAACGCATTTTATCCACTAGTGGGTAAAGTAATTTGACCTTGAATAAAGTCAAATTAACTGCTTTAAAATTGATAAAAGTAGGTGAATCTAGTAATAATGATGATTTACCACCTGTGGAACTACTGGAAGCAGTGATAAACGCATTTTTTGCGTTGTAGTTTCCTCGCTATAAGTAGTGATGGGAAAAGTTTTGTGTTACACTCGGGTGCAAATGTATTTTACTTCTCGTGTGTTAAAAAACTCGCAAGTTCAGGATTCTATTCTCGAACCACTCGCTTCGCTCGTGGTTCAACTATAGAATCCTTTCCCTTGCTCGTTTTTCAATTCCATACTCGGCGTTAAAATACAACTTTGCCCCCTTGTATAACAAATAACTATTCTCTTAAAGACAGGTGTTTAAAAGCTTTGAGTAAAGTTAAGATTTTTGAACAACGTCATACAAATCCGCTCCCTCTTTCATCACACGCCAAGCCCCGCTGATAATAGGCCGGCGGTCACGCCATCATAATTAAACAGACTTGTTTGTTTACAAGCTTTCTTGTTGACACGTCATGACGAGTGCTTCTGCACGTGCCCACTCATATTTGTACATTTTGTACCGATTTCGGCATATTTCACGGAAACGCAGGAACGTGTCATGGTATTTCAGTCGCAGTACCTATCAGAAGTACTGACGTTGACTGAAGTAACATGACAAGGACCATAAAGTAACATGAGAATACCTGCCCGTTTTAGTCGCTGAGTGTAATTCAAAAAGCGTCTCCTCAGTACATTTTGTATAGGAAGGACGTAAGGCGCGCCGCCAAGCGGCGGGTGCGCGTCTTACGTCCTTCCTATACAAAATGTACTGAGGAGACGTTTTTTGAATTACATTCAGGCGGCGTGGCGCGGACGTCCGTTGCGCGCCCCGAGACACGCGACGCTTAAGTGGGAACGCTGCCTAAAACCATAATATTCCTTGGACCGCTATAACGCAAACGAAAAATACACAAACAAACGTTAAAGATTCATAACAATCATAAGATCCAGCAGTTAAAATCAAATGGCCGTTCTGTGCCAACTTAGAAGGTCAAGTAAATGAGAAGGATAGCAAAGATCAGTGCATAACAATCTACAAATTTAATTTTCATAAAGCGCTCTGTAACATTTATTTCATCGGACAATCGTGGGACCGTATTCGAATTTTAGAAATATGATTCGAGGTATTCCCGATGAAATACCTACAGCTCTTCAAAAAAGGAGTGTACAAGTTTCTAATGGGTCGGCAACGCGCATGTGACACCCCTTGAGTTGCAGCCGTCCATAGGTTACGGTGACCGCATTCCATCAGGCGGACCGTATAAGTGTTTGCCACCGACGTGGTATAAAAAAAAATTATATTGATTTGCTTTCCCTTGAAGCTAGCGGTGAGAGTTTGAGACTTTAAATCCGGAGGTCGCGGGTTCGAAGTTTGAACCCGGGCTCGTACCAATGATTTTTTTGGAAGTTATGTGCAAAATGTAATTTGACGATTGCCTGACGCTTTTCGGTGAAGGAAAACATCGGCATCATAAAGAAACCGGACTAATCCAAATGAGGCCTAGTTACCCTTCGGGTTAGAAGGTGAGATGGCAGTCACTTGCTTAAACCTAGTGCTTACACCTAATCTTGGGATTAGTTGTCAAAGCAGCCCCCAGGCTCCCATGAGCCGTGACGAATTACGGGATAACGCAAGGATGATTATTATTGATTTGTTTTCACTTCAAAGACTTTCATTAGTGGCGTTTAGATTTATGTAAACTATAGCAGCAGTAAATGCATTATTGCGTCAAAACGTTTCTTGTTCCTGTTTGACTTGTAACTAGAACTATTTTAAATTGAAATAGATATCATACAGGAAAGAAAAAATGGCAAGGCCCACTGGTGGCCGAGCTGGGAATCGAACCCGGGTCTTCAGCTTACGCGGCTAACGTCTTTACCACTAGACCACACGCCCGCCCGCGAGCGCGTGCGTCAATTTATAATTTATATATAGTAGTGTGACTACTTGAAAAAAAGAAAAAATCAAAAAAAATTATAGAACTATTTTGTTCTATAAAAGTACCTACTACAGTTTAGCCACTCAGTTGCTTTTGGTAGCTCTAGTTACCAGCTGTCACTTTTATTTTACTTGAATAAAGTAATTGAGTGGTTAGGCAGAAGTCGTTTCAAAATGAACAAAATGTAGTAAATGTTAATAATACAATATATCTAGCGATAGGTATTCATATTCTCGCTATTTTATACGACTTATGGTTTATGGTATAGTAAGTTGAGATTCCCAAACTTTGAACAGCGTCCCAGCCTCTGCCAAGAACAGACAACATATTTACGTCTGGACATAAAGTAAAACAGGTGAAACAGTTATTATACTTTCTATTGCTGAGAGGTTCTTTGTTGCTCGGATTTTGAGAATCTGCCAAAAAATAATCCGATCCGCTGAAGGCCGGTTGGTCGGATAGCTTTATTTTTATTAAATCTGTTGTTTTAATATAAGTTTGGTTAGAGTTTGTAGGAGGAGAGAGCAATTGACGGTGGTATTATTTCAACAAATTTTGTGCAATGTAGCAATTTAATTTGTGCACGAAAGCTAGTAAAATTTTAACAGTTGAACAAGAAACGCAAAATGTTTTGCAGCTAGATTATGAACGAAGAGAGTAGGTATATGAGAAACATTGAATACATATTTTTAGCGTATAATTTTATTTTTTTGCTTATGAAAGTAAAACAATTTTATTTAAGAGTTTTGAATGATTCACGGTTATTTTCATTAGACTTATATTGACCAGGATATAGACCGTGATTACCTTTTTGATTTTTGTCGAGCTTCCGATATTTCGACGCAGTTGCATGCATCATGATCACGGAAACATGCATCGTGATCATGATCACGGGTTAATATCGGGAGCTCGATAAAAATCAAAAAGGTAATCACGGTGAATATAAGTCCAATTTTATTTGATTTCACAAGTAAAACGTTTAGTTAGGCAACTACACAAATACATTATGTAGCTTCAAAACATGATAATTTGGATTTCATTCACAAAGACAGGTTATTGTTGACAATAGCTCGCGGTTAGAAATTGTTACAACGTTGAGGCCTACGTATACTTAGTCTACTTAGGTAGGTACCTACCTTTATCACGAATTTAACACTTCATATCGCCAGTATATCAAATTCGGCTTAAGATAGTGATAGAGTAAAAACACCAGGTCACCACTTAATCAGACAGTTTATTGAACGGAATCCTAAAATACAGGAGTAAATCACAAGATCAACGAAAATCGATCCAAAGCGACGCTACTATTCCTTCTGCCGCCATTTTAGAAACGATGCGAAGGGATGGGAACGTTGGTTAGTGATGTCCTTACAATAGGTAAGCCTTTCTAACCTACTGATTAATACATTAAAAAGCGATACGCATACCAAATGCACATAATGAAGTTATTCCCCAATTATTACTTAATTTCCTAAGTGCTTAACCTTTTTAATGTCCTTGTTAAGATGTTGGAGGCAAATGCAAATGAAACCCCTTATAATCAGAGTAATAAAATGTACGGCGCAATAAGGCTTATGCTAAATATGAAATGCCCGCTTTTAATCCGGGGACTCGTTTTGGAGACCACCTTTTATATTTTACTTATTAGAAATTATTTATTTATTTATTTATTTAATTATTATAATAAAAGGTAACAATGGTATAAAATATACAGTGCTCCACAAAACTAAGTTATAAGTTTGACTGTGGAGTCAAGAAATCAAATAATTCTAAGGTTAACAATCAGATATCATCAAAATTCACATTTGAGAAACATTAAAATAACATAAACATAAATGCAGGAAGACGATCCCTTATAGAGTTTCTAAGAGATACTTTTTTAGCCGTCTTTTGAAGGTATTTTTGTTTTGTTCCTGTGTTATGTCACTTGGCAATGAGTTCAGTAAGTAGGGTATGCGTTTTTTAAGTGTCCTATCACCGTAGTAATTCGACACTCTAGGAACTACATATTTGCCTGCTGATACGGCTCTGGTGTTATGGCTATGGTTAACTTGTTCAATAAGGTCTTGATTGCCATGATTCCTCAAAGCTAACATATATTTAAGCTTTAATGACACAGGTAAAATTTTGCATGTTTTGAATAATTGTCTGTAATCTTTTTTGCAATTGTTTCTGACTTTTTTGCTAACAAGTAGTTTGAGGAAACGGGTTTGTATTGACTCTAGTTTTTCTATATAATGTGAAAGTTTGTATATTGAAGCCATACTTAGCAATGACAATACGTGTCATGCTACTCATGCTTAAGTAAAATTCACTTCATTGTCGCTTAAGCTAAAAAGTAAGAGCGTTTTTTCATTATCCGATCCGTTATCGGATATATAACTCTTTATTAAGGACGCCATATTACTTATTATCTGATTTTTGTCTGACATCCTTCCTACATCCGACATCGGATCGGATAATGTGAAGACGCACTTATTCCTATAGGGATTCGAGCAAATATCTTACGGTAAGAAAAAATCTGGTACCTTTTAGTGGAAAACGTCACGTATTTCTAATCATTTTTTTTTTTAAACTTTATTGCACAAATTATCAATAAAAAGTACAAATGGCGGACTTAATGCCTTAAGGCATTCTCTACCAGTCAACCATTGGGCAAAACAGAAATAGTTTTATTTCGATTTTATCAAGTCAATATTTTATTTTACTATGCTCTTTAGATATAAGGTAGTACAGCTGGGTAATTACTAATGAGGGTCAATTTTCAACTAAGGTACATCGGGGTCAATCCCGACTGGGGAGCAAATGTATCATGGTCCATTTTTTCCATGTTTTACAATGTTTGCATTAATTAATAGAGTGTTCACCTATTGTATATGGTAGGCGTGTTCATTGGATACATGTAGAACTCAACATCATAGTGTAATAACGGAAAAAATGGATCAGTTATAATTGCCCCCAGTCGAGATTTGCTCCGCTGTACCTTACTCGATTTTATTTATTACTAATTTTGCATTATTAAATAGAGTGTCTGGTCATACATGTCACGTATTCACCAGTGAATAAATATGTAGCCCAAGTTAATAGTGTAAAACATGGAAAACATTCGATCAGTTGAAAATTGCCCTCACTCGTAACTGTCCCGCTGTACCAGAGTCCAAAAAAACTCGGCTAATGTACTTGAGAGACGATCCTTTAAATGGTGTACGTGACTATCTAACAGGTACCTCGTAACTTCCCCCCCCCCCCCATTCTCCTTGATTCTTGAGCTCATATAAAATCGCGGCGACCTCCATACCCTCAACGTTATAGGACAGTTATGACCCTCGCGTAATCCCGGTATAATTGTTGTCCAGGACCGTAATTGGAGGATAAATATACCGGGCCAGGGATTTAAGGCTTCCCGGCGCGATTGCTCCATTACAGAATAAATAATTAAACGGAGAGATTTGATTAAAAGAACGCGCGTGACGGATTAGCGAATGGAAAAATGTGACGAGCAAATAAAATAGGACTGCGAGCATCGTGTGTATTATTAATCTATCGTACAATTGAATACCATGACATTAAATACTTATTATATGCCCAATGGTTGACTGGTAGAGAATGCCTCAAGGCTTTAAGTCCGCCATTTGTACTCTTTTTTTTGTAAATTTGTGCATTAAAGTTTAAATAAATAAATAAATAAATATATCTATGCACAAATATAAACAAGTCAAAATGATTTCAAGCGCTATACACGCAATTCAAGTTGAATTCCTTTATAACAATATCAACATTTTACACTATTTCGAAAAACTGAATCGACAAAAAATATTTTTTCTTATATAGAATACTAGCTTTTGCCCGCGGCTTCGCTCGCCTTAGAAAGAGACAAAAGTAGCCTATGTCACTCTCCATCCCTTCAACTATCTCCTCTTAAAAAAATCACGTGAATTCGTCGCTCTGTTTTGCCGTGAAAGACGGACAAACAAACAGACACACACACTTTCCCATTTATTATATTAGTATAGGTATATGGATGGTCACGAAATTTCAAGAGATACAAAAAGTATATTAAATTGATAACATCATGTAATATTATAATATAACTAATATTATATTAAATGATTCATAATTATGTATATAAAACATTACACACCCGTAGCTATAAGTATCTTTAGTAAAACACATCAAAGGCTCTGAGAAGGTCAATTCGCCAATTCAGCACAAAAGTTAACTTTAACCCTCATCCATGTTTCCGATCCGGCCTACTAAACCCTCCTCCACATTCCCGCACATGTGAAGGAATCAATAACTGACCGTCTCATTACAAGGCCTACATCCAATCAATACCTACCACAGCAAACTAAACGCTAGGAGCAAACTATATGGTTTATATTCCAGTGGGGGTACAAGCCTTTTAATCTATATTATAGTAATAAAAGTGTCAAAGCGACGAAGGAAAACAGTGGCCGTTTTTAGTATAACAGTGAAAATAAAAGGAAATGGCAGTTGTCCGGTTGATACGATAGCTGTTTTATCGGAGGATATAAATGTATGGATTTTGTGTTGCGCGTGGAATGTTAGCGCGATCCGAACTTTAACAAACGTTAAAAAATATTAGGCAATATGAAATAAAACTATGGAAACGGATTAAATCGCGTATAATGAATTTAAAATTCATCCCGACGTTTCGAACTCTTTACAGCGTTCGTGGTCAACGGGTGACTGAGGAAAAACTACAATGTGCAAAAGCTACCTACATACAAGAAATATTAACGAACCATGACCACAAAATAATATAGATTTCTAAGACAGTAAGGCAGGCTTGGGATCCAGTAGTAGTATCTGATAATGGAACAAGCACGACGAAGGCTGTGAGGCATTTGAGTTGTATGGTGTTGGACATTTGCAGTTTGTTCTTTGTCAATTTTGTGTAGATTAATTGGTTAATTATTTTTTAACATAGTAATGGTAAATTCTTTGAATATTGTATAACTAGCTTTATTAATAGTGTGTGAACCTGCCTTAGAAATCTATATTATTTGTGGTCATGGTTCGTTAATATTTCTTGTATGTGGGTAGCTTTTGCACATTTTAATTTTTCCTCAGTCACCCGTTGACCACGAACGCTGTAAAGAGTTCGAAACGTCGGGATGAATTTTAAATTCATTATACGAGATTTAATCCGTTTCCATAGTTTAAAGCCTGACTTGAAATATTTGACTATTGTCAGAGGGCGCTGTTATTCTGATGTATGGGTGACAGTTGAGTATAGTATGAAGAAAATAGTTCTAATGAAATTCCGCAAGATGGCGCGTAGCCATATATATCTGGTCAGGCTTTACGCTGTCCAACTATTTAGTTGTATAATCAAGGAGCTATACGACCAACACACTACAAATTGTTAGTTGGCTGTAGACCGGTTGGTGGGCATAACCGCAGTGAAATAGTAGATAATATTTATTTACAAAAAGATAGTTACAAATATTACAAATACGTATCAAAGCATCAACAAAACAGGGAAATGTATGAAGTGGAGGAAGGATTGGTAGGGCTGCGCCATCATTTAAGCCAAAGAAGTTTTTGAACGTGTTAAATTTGTATCGCGTAAACCGAATACACATGCTTGTAGCACGGATTATGGAAATTGTAAAGTTTGATCTTAGCCAACCCATAACCACGCTGAGGGATTTGTTCCATCGTTCGGCGATTGCTTCACCCAGATGTTTCACGAAGGCAGACATTTGAGGAGCGAAGATACCATTCTGGTTCAGCCAATTGGTTGACTAAGTAGTAGAGAATGCCTTGAGGCATTTGTATCTTATTTTGTTGTGCAATAAAGATTAAATAAATAAATTTTGTGCCATTTTTCTGTGTTGATAAGTAACTCAGCATCAATATTTCCTCGTCGAACGGGCAATGCGACAGCGAAGTGTCACCATTGTGAAACAGGCCACTGTATCGACCTCTTATATAGCTGTTCGAATTGTACGCCACGTGCGTAGCATCTGCCGGCGCTACGTGCCGTGACGCTACGCCTCGTAGCGTGCGCTACGGGCTACGAAGAGGCTGCGTTCACGGCTCACGCACTGAGGCATCTGTGATGGAGGCAAGACGGATCACAATGGAACAGTATTCGCTCTGTTTAATTAACAAAGTAAAACAAAATTAGGAGCGTTATTTAAGATGGGTCTTATTTAAATTATTTTTCTACGCGTCGACTTCAATCTGTCAATTAGGACACCACAGACTAAACCTTATGTGCTAACTTTTCAGTGTTTCAGATAGTCTTTGACACTTGAGAATTGTTATATTCATACTAATATTACGAGTATAAATGGGAAAGTGTGTGTGTCTGTTTGTTTGTCCACCTTTCACGGCAAAACGAAGCGACAAATTGATGTGATTTTTTAGGTGGAGATAGTTAAAGGGATGGAGAGTGACATAGGCTACTTTTCGTCTCTTTCTAACGCGAGCAAAGCCGCGGGCAAAAGCTAGTTTCGTTATAATTCTTTGTAGACAACTCTAATAATTTCAAAAATAGAACTTCATACGAGTTCTATACTATTTTGCGATACCTGGCAAATGTTTCTGCATCTGAAACAGATTTTTTTATCTGTCGCGTTATCAGACAATTATTACAAACACTTGGTTGCCAGGAAGTTCGATATTGATACAACGGTAAACGACGCTATTTCAGATTTAGATTCAGATTCAGATCATTTATTCATAAAAGTCAAATATTTATACGTCAGTTATAATACATAGTATACATGCAGATCATTGTTAATTAATTAGGTACATTATTCATAACTACATTAACATTACTACATTTACATTAACTTGAATGATGATATTTTTCGTCCGTGGATCATGAAGACGATGACTCATAGAAAAAGTATTGTATACAATAGTGATACAATCAAGCTTTATCACTGAAAAGCTCTGTATTATGTCACGATTTTTTATTATTATTAGGCCTTGACAGACTCTAGCAAACTTCGTGGCCTAAACATGGCATCGACTGAAAAGTTCTGTATCACGATTCTATAAAATACTATTTTAGTGCAGGAGGCTGATTTTTATTTGGAGGCCGATGTTGATAGAGTTACTTATCACATTGTCAGTGTCACGTATCAATGTCACTAGTGAAATATCTCAGATACCATAATGATTAGATTTTAGTTCTCATGATAGATGAAACTACATTACTCGTAAACGGATACCATTTTTTCTTAGGCGCGTATAAAGTGTGTTGAACTGTATGTACTACTAGAATACCGTTAAGACCGATAAGTACTAATACATTGCACAATACACGTGCGAATAGATCACTGACATATAGATCAAACATGTGAATCATAATTATGGCATCGATAGCTCACAATTATTTTCTTCCACCATTTAAACCCCCGTTTTTTAAGGTTATAAGTTTGACGTGTCTGTTTGTCTGTGTGTGTGTGTCTGTCGGTGGCATCGTAGCTCCCGAGCGGATGAACCGATTTAGATATAGTTTTTTGTTTGAAAACTGACTAACTAGTCATGTTTCATGAAAATTTCAAAATTTCAATTTTGTGGTTATGTTATTATATACAGTACCTGTTTTTTATGGCAACAGGATGTCATTTCAGACAAACCCCAACCCCACTTAAAAAAGAGGTTAATTAAAACCCCCACGTGCGTTATTACATGTTTGAAAACAAAGAAAGAACGAACAATGGCCGCGCACCGGACTTGAATAATTCACGCTGTCTCTAACAGGTTACTGTGAGCTCTGGCACAAATGTCCCGCAAGAAGAGGTTTTTTTTTAATATTATGTAAGATGGCAAACAAATATAACGGCATAGTGGTGACTGTAGCCAGCAACAACAAGTTGGCACCTTAACACTCAGTTATTATTGAGGAAACGGGACTTAATCGCGTATAATTACATACATACATACAATCATGCCTGTATCCCATAAAGGTGTAGGCAGAGCACATGAACTACTCAAGTTTCAGTGCCATGCACCCTTGGCAAAAAGGGGTTGAAAGAATACGAAATTGTGACATTGTAGTGACAGATTGCCAGCTTCTCGCCTAATACGCTACAATTTAACCCATATTCCACAATCGACTTCGACGACACCCATGAGAAGAAAGGGGGTGATGAAATTCTTAACCCGTCACCTCACGGGTATACGGGCGCGGGCACGGGCGGGTATAATTACGTTTTGAAAATACCCTCCCATGTTTTAAGGATAACGTTATCCCCGTGGTATCGTGGAAGTTAGTAATAAGCGGCGTTGCAAGATCCGGCAACTCAATGTCAGTTGCCGGTTCTTACACCGTCAATATATCTTAAGGATGAATCGTAGAGAGGCGAAATACATGTCGACTTTTGTATTTTTGTGGTGGGTTGTTATTTATTTGCATATTCGTAACAAGCTGGAAAAAACTGGATGCAGATGGAAATGGTCCGACGGGCGTGGAGGAATAATGGAGAGAAGGCCTATGTCCGAAGACGGGCGCTTTATGTAAAGGCTGCTATAGATAGATAGATAAATAAAATACGCAAGTAAGTATAACGGGTTAGCGTTAGCACTGACCACCTAGCACGTTATCTCTTCGCAGATTATCAAAGTAATCTTCTATATTTTGATTATTATGGAGTTCCGCAAAGTAATGCTTAATTAAAATGATATTGATTGACTTTTCAATTTATCCTACTTATCTATTGTATTTTCAACCCCCGACGCAAAAACGACGAGGTGTTATAAGTTTAACGTGTCCGTCTGTCTGTTTGTTTGTTTGTCTGTCTATCTGTCTGTCTGTCTGTCTGTTTGTCTGTCTGTCTGTGTGTGTGTGTGTGTATGTCTGTGGCATCGTAGCTCCCGAACGGATGAACCGATTTAGATTTAGTTTTTTTGTCTGAAATCTGAGCTAGTCGGGAGTGTTCTTAGCCTTGTTTCATGAAAATCGGTCTACTATGTCGCGGTCGTGGATTTAAAAAAAAAATTAATTAGGTTATAATATATTTAAATATACAATGACTCACCCACAAAGACCGCTACTGCTTGTACAAATGCCGCAAAACTACATTATCTATTGACCTAACCGAGCCCTTTACAGCCCCGGTTAAATGTTAAACAGCAATCTGTTAAGGCGGTGCACCTGGCGGCTAACAGCCCGTAATGACGCCTATTCCGAGACAAATAGGCGAACGATTTGCTGGCATTCTGTATTACTTGCACGCGTATCACTGCTCTGTTTGTGTTGGGGTTCCGTGGTGAAACGGTTGGAGAACCGTTGAAATGGGTGCGTGGAACAATTTCGAAAATCTAATATAATATTCATCATTAAATAGGAATTTCGTACATTCTTCTTCTTCAACCTAGCGTTTTCCCGGCCTAACGCCAGGGTCCGCTTTCCTGCTCAGCCTTTTCCACTTTGCCCGGTCTTCGGCATCCTGAGGTGAAAGATTGTTCTCTTCCATGTCCGCTGTCACGACGTCCAGCCAGCGCTTCTTTTTGCGAATTTCGTACATTAACAATGTAATTTTTTTCGTTGTCATGTTTTTCGGAATTTCGTACTTTGGATATTATATTTTTGTAATTTTGCTAGGGATCCGTAGAAATAGTCTCATAATTATATATTTATCTAAAGTTAGTACTAAGACATTTTTTTTTTAGATAGCCCGTTTATGTGTCCCACTGCTGGGAAAAGGCCTCTCCCCGTGATTTCCACAGCTCCCGTTGGTGTGCTATTTCTGGCCAATTAGTCATGAAGGTGTCAAAGTCGTCCCGCCATCTCCGTCTGGGCCTTCCACGTCCGCGCTTAATTTGAGGCATCCACTTGGTGGCTATGCTGGCCCACCTATCCGGGTGCATGCGACAAACGTGGCCTGCCCAGTCCCACTTTAGTCTGGCGGTCTTCTCCCCACATCAGCTATTCGTGTTTTGGAGCGCAGTGTAGTGTTTCGGATGCGATCCATCCTAGTAACACCTAAAATACTGCGCTCCATTGCTCGTTGGCAAACCTTCAATTTGGACTTCTGACCCTCGGTGAATGACCACGTTTGGGCACCGTAGGTGAGGACAGGCAGAATACACATGTCAACGAGTTTGCGCTTCAGTGACATTGGAAGGTCGCCCTTCATTAGCTCTTTCATGGACCAGTAGCTCTTCCATGCATTTTGAACTCGGCGCTCAACTTCCTTGTCTTGCCGATCGTTGAAAGAGACTAACTGGCCCAAGTAGATATACTCGTTGACGTATTGTATAGTCTGCCCGTCTACCTTTACCCCAAGTTTCGTGCTATTAGTCATCACCTGGGTCTTTGCGCGATTCATTTGAAGTCCAACTTGAAGGCTCGCGTCGCTCAGGTCTTGGAGCATTTCCTGAAGTTCTGTGGCGGAGGAAGCAAAAAGAACAATGTCGTCGGCAAAACGAAGGTTTGGTATACTTATATAAAGACAATAAATATAAACCTTAATTATCTTATGGCAGATATTTGAATGTATAAAACAAAATCGATTCAATATTTACACAGTATCATGTTTGACGGGGTCTTTGTTCGTCTGAAATAATAACTGGATCAGCTACGAACCTACCATAAAACATTTATCATCATCAATAAACAACTTTAATTTCAATAAGACAATACTAATAATTTACAACATAACCAATGGTTCTTAAAATGTTTTTATGAATTGAATTGTTTACATTATGTTCATTACGATGATCGCTATACAATAAGTAATTGCTATTGTACTCTTTTACTTTAATTTAAATATGAAAATTGTATTGGGACATCAATAAACTAAACTATTAGGTATTACTAAAATATTTTTTCGCGTGTAGTATTCAAAACTTAATGTAAAAATGTTATTTCATTTCGCTATTGAATATGATCTTAAAATATAGAAGCGGAATAACTCACGAAGGTCTTTTTTGCATGACCCAAAAATGCATTTAATATTTAACGAAAAACCTTTTTACGCCATTACAAAAATAATCCAAGCTGACTTATCATCATTCGCAACAAAGCGGGCCGGAGCGGGGATTTCTCACAGGCCGAACAAAGCGTTAATCGCCGCGTCCACGGCCGCTTCTAAAAGAGCTGTAGACGGTTTTAATTATGCAAAATCAGCGATGTATGGCTACCTATCCGGGTCAAACGTGGGGTATTTGAGAACAATGCGAGCGCTCGCCAAACCGGTGTATATGAAACGTAATAGTTTTCTAAAGGGGGATGTGTGTCGTAATCAGGGCGTGGGAGAGCGTTTGTTATTGTATGAATAAGTACGATATCTTTCTAGAATTGTTTTTCATTTTGTGTATTCGTTTTTAGGGTTCCGTAGTCAACTAGGAACCCTTATAGTTTCGCCATGTCTGTCTGTCCGTCCGTCCGTCCGTCCGTCCGTCCGTCCGTCCGTCCGTCCGTCCGTCCGTCCGTCCGTCCGCGGATAATCTCAGTAACCGTTAGCACTAGAAAGCTGAAATTTGGTACCAATATGTATATCAATCACGCCAACAAAGTGCAAAAATAAAAAATGGAAAAAAATGTTTTATTAGTGTATCCCCCCTACATGTAAAGTGGGGGCTGTTTTTTTTTTCATTCCAATCCCAACGTGTGATATATCGTTGGATAGGTATTTAAAAATAAATAAGGGTTTACTAAGATCGTTTTTTGATAATATTAATATTTTCGGAAATAATCGCTCCTAAAGGAAAAAAAAGTGCGTCCCCCCCCTCTAACTTTTGAACAATATGTTTAAAAAATATGAAAAAATCACAAAAGTAGAACTTTATAAAGACTTTCTAGGAAAATTATTTTGAACTTCATAGGTTTAGTAGTTTTTGAGAAAAATACGGAAAACTACGGAACCCTACACTGAGCGTGGCCCGACACGCTCTTGGCCGGTTTTTTTTACTATGTTCTTTCTTATATGTTTGAAGTTTTTAGGTGTTACAGTACAGATAGGAGCTTCAAGGTGGCTAATTATATTATCTGTAGGCCTAGCACATGATTGTCCCTAGAGTATGTCGCCGCGAGCTAGACCACACGTCTTCTTCTAACTGTATTAACTTCTCGACACTTTTTGACATAACGAAGTACTCTATCTCGCGGCGACATACTCTCGCGGCAATCATCATGTGCTAGGCCTACTGTTATGTCTATTCGTTTAATTTTCAAAGTAGGTACAATGTGAAACTTGGCATTTGACAATTTCGTATGCGTCAATAAGAACAATAAAAACTTAAATAAATACAAATAAAAAACACCCATGACTTAGGAACAAACATCTATACGACAAATAAACGCCCTTGTCAGAATACGAACCCAAGATCATCGGATTAGCAGACCGGGTCAATTCCCATTAGGCCAGAGCGATCGTCAAATAAATATTTTAAAGATATACGCCGATGGAAGATTATCTTGAGATGAATTTAACTCTATTTTGCCTAAATTTAGGTTATTTACGTTTTCTCTTTAGACGCATGTATCCCAGTTGAGCTAAGACATCAAACATTGTAAAAGCTTTTACAAATTACCAAGTAAAATCGTTCAAGAAAATCTCTTAACGAAACTAAATAGAGAAAGGTACAAAAGTTCATCATCCCGAACTCATAAAACCCCACGAGCTCACGGCAAGTTCATTTATGAAACAGAACTTCTTACAAATTATTATAATTCAGAATTCCACCGAAGAATTATGCAGACCATAACGATATTCACGAACTTTTTTCTCTTGTGAATAAAATCCCGTGTTTGAAACTAAAATGAACTAACGAAGCTGGAATATCCTGATGGTTTTTTTTTCTGTGTCAATTAGATATTTTTTACGCAAACCGTAGAGAATAGAAATGGGTGAACCAAATCGCTTTCAAAGGAAAAATTAGTCGTATGTATAGATTTAATAGTAATTTTGGAATTTAAATAGTGTGTGTTCAAAATGATATCACAGAAAACTAGCGTGATTGTACATAAGTAAAACACGCCAAGGTAAGTGGCAAAATCATCACAGCCTTCAGTGATGGTTTTTTGACAATATTTTTTAAATACTTACCTTTACACTGCAATGTTAAATAACGTTTATAGAAAATAAGTTGCGCAGACGTCAATAAATATGTCAATGTTACGTCATTGCCAAGCAGTACTATTCATAAATGTCAAAATATAATAATTTAATGTATATTTACTAAAACTATATTTTTATGCATTATGTCCTTCTTACCCACGTCACCTTTCGCTTATAAGCATTATACATCGCACTGTACGTACCTGCAACAAAAATAAATGAAAGTTAGTTTTAGATCATGAATATCATGATTCATGGGCGTAAATTAGGATATAGGATAGAATAGACTAGATTCACATTAAAGGAAGATTCAAAGAGATGAAACCTTGACCATTGTCATTACATTACGTATAATATTATCTATAGAAGACTAATCGTTTCGACAGTTTAAAAACTTAGATGCTACATATTTAGGATACCAGCGCCATGGCTAAGGACCTATCATCAGCATATCGAGTAGTTCATTTTTACCTATGGTTTGTTTTATTTTATTTTATTTTCACACTAAACTAAAACCAACTTAAAAATATAATATAATTAACATGTTGAGCACAGTGATCCCGGATGTAAATTTCCACAAAGTGCCAGTATCAGTGTCCCTCGCAGTTTATAAGCAGGGACGCTGATAACTCTTGATTTATTTCCGAGCGACACGTGGCCTAGCATGACGCCATGTTTTTTAACTTTTATGTTACACTTATTCTATATTCTACACTTTGACAGTGCTGCTGATGCTGTAATGCAGTGTAAATTATTGCTGACAGAGTGACAGAACGACAGTTTGGGAGAAGATGAACTCAAGGATGTCGAACTTAAAGATGTCCTTCTGTTAATGCAGGAAAACAAGAAGATTTGAGGAGAGAAGTGGGGGAGGGCAGCCGGGACAGTAACCTGCAGCTCCAACTCCAGGGAATTGGGGTGAATGAACGCATCAGTGATCGACAGCCCGTCTGTATCCGGCCAGGCGTCCCTACACTACATCTGACAGAACGACTATGTAAAGGCAACAATACAGTAAGTAGTTTTTTAACCGCCTTCCAAATCTCAAGGGAAGGGGTTCTCAATTCGTCTCTATTTTTTTTTAATGTTTGTTCCTTGATATCTCCGTCGTTACGAGACCGATTTTGAAAAATTTTTTTTTTGATTGAATGTATATGCATACAGATTGGTCCCATTTTTCTCAGAACCCAGTTCTGATGATGGGATCCTGGAGAAATCGAGGGAACTCCTCAAATCTGAAAGGCATACATATGGTGATTTTTGTGTTTTTAAAGGAACAGCTTGCATTAACGTACGGAAAAGTGACATTTGGTGCAGTGGAACTCCTGATGATGGTCAGAATGAAACTTCTCAAATCTGAACGGCACACTTATAGTGACTTTGGTATTTTTATAAGAACAGCATGCACTGACGTCCAGAACAGTGACATTTGGTGCAGTGGAACTGCTGATGATGGTTAGAACGGAACTCCTCAAATCTGAACGGCACACTTATAGTGACTTTGGTATTTTTATAAGAACAGCATGCACTTACGTCCAGAACAGTGACATTTGATGCAGTGGATCTGCTGATGGAGAGTGAGCCGCCCCTGGTTAGAGTTCCGTTCTGATAATCATTCTCATATCTGTAAGTACTTATACTTCAGAATCATCCAAATTTCAAAATTGGTTCAGAAATGACGGAGATATCGAATAACAAACATTAAAAAATATACAGACGAATTGATAACATAATCCAACATTTGAAAGTATTTATCACCAGAAGCCCAAAGGAAGACGGTTTTTTTTTCTTAAAAATTATTTAGGCAGTGATTTTTCCACAATAATCGTTTGGTGTACGGAATGTCATCTTGTCGAAGAATTGAAATTCAATTTGAATTTATCAGTCGCAATGCAGTCGGCAACAAAGCATGACATCAATGTAAACATAATTGGATAGTAAAGCGCGTAAGTATATTTTACTTAAAAACGTATGCAAGCTTTTCTGCCACAAATGAAAAATCAATGTATCTGTCCCAATAGTTGTTTGAAAAAAAAAAATATGAACTTACAAGGTTTTAGTGGGCTTGGGAATCATAAGAATGAACAAGTCCAGTTTTTCTTGCTTTAAAATCCAAAGTATAACTGCCCTTAGTTCATTATTAAAAAAATATAGTCAGTTTATGATTTCGTAATTTTGGCAACAGTACCCAGTGCGTCATGCTAGCGCGACCACTTCGGAGCTCAGCTGAGTTTCATAAATCCACTGCCACTGTGATGAACACTTAAGAAGTTACTTTGGAACATTTTTTCCGTTTTTTGAGATTAAGTCCGAATTATCGCGGGCCTGTCCAAATCGCACTTGAATTTACTTTCTTATTTTTAAAATATAGAAATCGATTTCTATTCGATTTCTATATTTTTAAACGATTTAACGCACATAGACGTGGATTGTCGTAGATACTGATGGTACTGCTAACTCCATATTTTTAATGATTCGTAACATACGCTCTTAGCGCTTTGGGTAATACCTTTTTTTCATGGCCAAAATAATAATTACAATCTTGCACTGTAAAATAAAAACGTAAAGTTTTATTTTATAGCCAAGGTCTTAGTCCAATACCAATAATGTCACAGTGTCAGGTGATTATTGTTAACAAATGTTAGTTCGAGCAAATCAAGAAAAACATTATCGATATCAAACAACTCTCTGTTACATTTTACTTAGTACAAAACGTGTTAAATGACGACAAACATACAAATTGACGATAAACGGATAGTTTAAACAATTGAATATCACAAAAAATCGCCACGACATTATCTATATAAGCGATCGTTTCTTTTGGCCGAACAAATTGGATTGGTTCCGAAGGTAAACATCAAACGTGCCCGAGGAATTTCTTTTACTAGAGAGAATTTAGTGTTAAAGTTTAGTGAAAGTGGTATTAAGGCAACTTTGCAAAACATAATTCAATGTATTGTATGGTTATCATAGAGAAATAAGTAAGTACAGAGTTGTACGAGTATCTCCATACATATTTAAATAAATAAATATTATAGGACATTCTTACACAGATTGACTGAGTCCCACGGTAAGCTCATGATGGCTTGTGTGTATTTATTACAAGTCTTCCCTTTGTTATTCCTCTATGATGTATATTTAGGGACCTATTTAAATAATTGTAAACAAAAAGGGTAAATTTTGTTTAAAAGGCAGGGTAAATTGAAAAATTACACGTCCAAATAAGGATGTAAAAAATAAAAATTGCACAGTGACACATCCGCTTGGTTTTGTAGATAGGTCAACAGATGCTTGCTTCACTGGCTCAGTGACTCAAAAAGGATCTCTGCCTCCGACACAAAAGATCGCCACTCTGCCCTATCCTGTAGGCCTCGCACATGATGGCCGCGAGAGTATGTCGCCGCGAGATAGATGACACGTCTTCTTCTAACTGTATTAATGACATAAGGACGGGTAGTCTATCTCGCGGCGACATACTCTCGCGGCAATCATGTGCTAACCCTACTGAGCCACTTCACGCCAGTTGCGCACACCGAGAGCGGACAGGTCTTAAGGCTTCTTCGCACCAGCGATATCTGGGACGCCCCCGCGGACGTTTTCCACCCAGTTGTTCCACATATGCTCTTTTCACACCACGAGCCAGCGGAGCCGCGAGACTAACCTCGCCAATTATAATTGACATCGCCATTACCTCTTCCAGATAGTTAGATAGATAGATAGTCTTATTTGATACTCTTTATTGGCACACCTCAGCAAAAGTACAGGTATCTAAAAGTACAGGTACCTGCTTCAACTCGTATTCGTAACGTTTCTACGAAACTCATGGGTCGTAAAGTTAATTTCTTCCCTTCGCTCGTCAAGGTAAGGTCAGCAACGATACCCATAAACGGACCGGCCCTATAAAGGCCGGGAATGGATACTTTCCTGGCCCGTCCAGTAATTGTAGTCGTTTGTTTAATAACAGCCGTTTTATTGAAAGGAATTCGAACGTTGATGTTTTTTTACGAAAATGAGTTTGTTTTGATAGGAGCGTATTTTTTTATTAGTTTCTTTTGGTCGAAGGTCTGGTTTTTTGCGAGTCCTTTTTATGTGTTGCCATTTTCCGGCCCAGCGGCCAAGTGACGTTTATTTGATGTTTCTTTTATGGTAGAGGTCTTAGAATTTTGTTTGGACATATACTTGAAAATATTGAGTACAATCATGCTGAGCTTAACAAAATAACTAGGTTAAGAAACATGATTATTTAAATAATCAGTTCAAGTTCTCTTGAATGTCATCATCGAACATTTCTGACATTTAAAGATAACTATTTTACTTACGTATAAAAATATGGTTACACAGCTCATTCTGCGACAAATTTAAACTGGACCGCCATCGTTTAAATGCATCATAAATTTGTTCTAAAGGTGCACTCACACCATGCATCACATGCGTGCAAGCGACATTATTCTCCAAAATTCTCCCAAACTTCACTTAATCTTTCCAATACATCTTTTTAACAGCGCGTCAGCGCATCATAATATATTAGGTCAAAAACAAAATACACCGACAATTTCGTATAGAAATTTAAAATATTCCCAACACCATTAATCTTCGGAACCGAGGCCGACGCGGACATAACTAACGGCCTGACATAAGTGCTCTGTCCGTCCCTCTCTTTTACGTAGGAGAAGAGAGAGAGAACATATTTTCCTTCGAATTCGATTTGGAAGTAAAACATATTTTGCGGCTTAGTTCAAGCTTCTGGCGTTAAGTGTTTGTGTTGAGGCATTTAAATGTGACAGCGAGATATGTTTGCGTAAGAATATTGTTAAGAAGGAGTGTTTTTTGTTTGTTGCTTGCTTGCTTACTTTTTTGTGGGCGATCTGTTCCAAAATTACTTTTTTTGGTTGCAGAACTTTATAAATTTTGATAGTGTTCAGTACTTTCAGAGAATTCAAACGTCAGTAAAGAGTTACATAACACTGTAACCCGTTACTGAAATCAGAATAGTCAACTAGGTAAAAAATGAGTGTTAATTAACCACTCATTGAGTTCTAATGTTACTTACTCTCAGAACACCAACTTCCCAAACTTTGCATGGCATATTCAGTAAAATTAAAAAAAAAACAACAACGCTTAAAACTTGTACCGTGATTTTCATATGAATCGGGACGCGGAAAGTTCGAGAAACCCGAACAATTCTTAAAACGGCTTAAGTCACATTAACATATGCTACAGTTGCGCTTCTATTACACTCTTTAGGGGAAAGTCGGATAAAATTATGTAAATACGAGTCCATGATTAACTCTGCCGGATCTTGTATCTGTATTAATATCCTTTTGTAAGGAAGACATTTTCATTTTAAGATTTAAATCTCTGTTATGAAGAATGACGGCGATTTCATTACACCGCGTTATTAAATTAGATTAACATTTTTGTTGAAAGAATAAATAGGGGATTTTAGCTGCTTTTGACTTTGCTCGCAAAATATACATCTAGGGACTCCAGATGTACATTTTATACGTTACGATGGTAAACATATGCTGTAGCCTATGTAGATGAAATAATTTTAAAAAAATCCGGGCGTACATACCTATCCAATAATTCCTACAAGGAATTTTTAGTAGAATACGCTACACGGTATCGATAGACGTCATGGAAAGTTATATTTTATGGATCAAGTGAATATGCGTCCCCAAACAGTTTTTAAAACAAATAATTACACACCTACATTTTACATGCAGGTCGATCCTTTCAAAATCTTTACACTCATCTTTCAAAGAACATTAATACAAAAGAATCCAACCCCAAGGAACTATCAACACACAGGCGACGCACGTCGTAAGACGCAGAACGGACGCCAGCGCCGTTGCGCCAAGTGTAATTAAAAAACGTCTCTTCAGTACATTTTGTATGTGATCGCCTGAGTGTGGGTTGCCGCCAAGACTGCTGTTAACAGTTAATACAAACCCCAAAAGCCGACGAACTAACTAAGCCCGGTGTCCATACACGAACACCCCGTCATTGCGGATTCTTTCAGTCGAAGCACTCCGAAACAATCGCCTAAATGTTTGATAAAGCATTGATAAATAGACGGGGATTGGTAAATTGTAAATAGTTGCACTGTTTGGAATCGGTTTAACTTTGTGGATACTGTAATTGTATTGACTTTTCTTTTGTGGAAGCGCCGACGAGTTTTTGGCTTATACTTTGAGAGAATTCTGTAGGTTTTTATCAAGGTTAGATGTTCGAACCCCGGCTTGTACAAATGAGTTTTTCGGAAACTTATAGTTAATATTTGCTAATCAAGTTTCGATGATAGAAAACATCGGGAGAAAACCGTGCTAATTCCAATAACGACTATATCCGAAGGTCGGAAGGTGAGATGTCCCGCAGTCGCTTTCGTAAAATTAATGTCTCCGTAAATCTAGGAAATCTTGGGATTATTTCTAGTGTCAAAAGGGACCCTAGGCTCCCTGCAGCCGTGGCGAAAGCCGGGATAACACGAGGAGGATGATGATAACCTTGGCAGTCTGCATGCAACTCATAGGAAGGCTACCCTTGTAAAAAATCCCATATAAAAACACAAAGACCAAATGCGGGCGTCAGTCAGAAACTTAATCAAATGCTGCAAACCTATCACCCGTTTCGTTTCATACAAAGCCGCGGTCGAAAAAATTTAAATAAAACAGTTCGTTTCCAATGAAACTGCGAATTCCTTTCGGTAACAAAGCGTCGGATCCATTTCACGGATAATCGAATCCTGGGCCGTATTACATATTCTGCTGCGTTTAAAATTTCAGTGTGTACGGTTAAAGTGCACGTTTAAATGTTGCTGCGTACACAGGAATCGGTCAAACGTAAATGTTTAAGCGCAATGTTGGATTGCTGAACTACAAAAAATAATAAAACAAAGTGTTTTTTTTTTAATATTATAAATAGGCTTACTCTTGGCCACAGACTAGCCGACGCAAAGACGTGGCCTATGATGGAGTGAGCTCGCCCAGAAGATGCCTGTTGACTTTTGATTTGAAAGGAGGAGGAGGAGGTTAAGGAGACTGATAATTAACTTTATAATAAGTAAATTACCATCACAGCTTTCATGTTATTGACTAAAAATTTAAATTATTAGGGCCAAAATGTATTCTTGTAGTGTAGCTAAATATACAGGGTAGGTAATACCTCTGTGGTAATACCTAAAGTAGTGCATACATGAAATGAGTGTCTCATCCTCCTTGCGTTATCCCGTCATTTGCCACGGCTCATGGGAGCCTGGGGTCCGCTTTGACAACTGATCCCAATATTTGGCGTAGGCACTAGTTTTTATAATATGAGTACTATGCTTTATTTTTGTGTAACAAATATACAATATATTAAAATTCAGAAACTACCATGAAAATTATAATTCCACAATTTTATCAAAGTGGTTTACAAATACATTTACAAAGCCACTTAAACTACGAGTACAGTAATATTTTCTAATGAAGCGTTTCGAAATAATGCAAAACAGTCCAAAACTTCACTGACGTATGTGAAGTTTTAGACTGATTTGCATTATACTATTTGAATTCCGATTTAATTTTAACATTACAATCAAGCAAACGCCTGTCATCAGGACATGACGTGCTAAACAAGTAACAAACTGAACTAAAACCAAATTCATAATGACGTGTAATGACGTGAACATTGTGCATTAGTTAACCGGCGTGTCGTCGCACGTGACGTGGTAATGTTGTCCGATGCAAATCGAATGTTGACGGAAGAGAGAACGCGTGCTGGATAATATTGCGGGTACATAATCGAAATGCGTTTGGTTTAAAACAACAGTTAAAGCTAACAATCATTGTCTACCGCTGCAGCACACGAATAAATTGTGATCAGCAAAAAGATATTTCCTTCTCGATCAAAACAGTCAGTCATGAATGAGAACGAGAATATCGCTATTTAGACGGTGACTTATCGCGTTTATGTACTCGTAGGTACAGTCAACCAATTGGAACCCTAGGCCACTGTAGAACTATGTCTCAGTGACGTTATAAATCAGATTGTAAGAAATCTCTTACTGCTTGTCATTTTGACATGGTTGTAGAGTGCCTAGGGTTCCAATTGGTTGATTGTACATAATTTCCGAACTTTACTGATTGGATAAGTTCAAGACCAACTCCGTAACATCACTAGTTTAATCCCTTCATATTATTCATCAGGACAGTTTTAACAATAACCCAAACACAATGTTTTAATACCACGAAGTTCTTTTCGATTGCCCATGTGCTCATCATCATCACAGTAGTAGTAAATTGTCACCCAACTTATGCTTCAAAAATTGAAAATTAACGTGGATGTAGGTGTAGTTCGCAAGATTTGACACTCACTTAAGTTATAAAGATTGCAAGAAGCATGCACTTGACCGAGTTGATTTGATTTGATTTAAATCTTAAATTTCTCCAGAATTCATCCATGTGATTCTTCTCCATTGTGTTCCAACTGTGAAAAACTGTTCACGCTCGCTATATCCCTCCTTAAGTACTACGTACTTCATCGACATGCTTGGCACCAGACAATCGCTACATAAATAAAACCCAAACAAGTATACTAAGTAAATGAGCGAGTCAATTCCACCAGCAAACAGTTAATCATGGCTCTTAATGCATTCGCAATACGCAGCTGTAATATATTGTGGCCATCGCCGGCGAATTTAATATCTGTCACGGACAGCTGCACGCGCGGTGCTGTCGAGAGCTTTGACCCCGTTTGACAATCATGTGTACTTATGATATGTGAGTGGGACAGATGTTGCATACAGCATGATATAGGCAGCAAACGAGCAGACGACCCGCCAGATGGGAAGGCGTCCGCCCATGGACATAAGCAACACCAGGGAATCCACTTATGCGCTGCTGACCTTTAGAACCTGCTTCTTGAAGAATCCCATGTCGTATCGCACGGGGAACACCTCAGAACGTAGCTCATTCCACAACTTGAAATTTCCTGAAATCATTGGCTAGCAGTGGCAATAGGTACTTCACTAAGGGGATCACTATTGTTATCCAGAGAAGAAATCTGAGTAGCTTTCTGGGCTCTTACCAGGTTTTGGAAGATATCCAGCAATACTTCACTCAATGGATCAAAAAGCAATGCGGTCAGTTTACTTACTTAGTACCTACTTTTTACCACGGAATCCAGCAACTTCTGGCAAAATTGTTACTTACAAGTTTTACGTTATACACAACACAACAAGGAAAAGAAAGCCGATCCCAACTAAAGATTTTCAGGATTACTTGTGGGAAGAAGGCTGACATGGCGATTTGTTCGTAATTAAATGTTTAATAAAATCATACTTTTATTCACTTGTGTCTTGCTGCACTAAACAAATATTGTTCAGTATACACGTAGCCAATACCGGGTCCGCACCGCGTGTGGGCCGCTGTTATGAGACATCTCATTTCACATGTCCCGCCATTGTGACGGCTGTTTACTCCACATATCCATCGCACATGCGAGTACAAGTATTCGCTAGTGTTTACTCAGAAAAATTGTAAGTATTGTACAGTCGAGTTCATAAATATGTGTATATTTCTTCACCTTCACTCGTTGCAATATTAACTCGACTATTCAAGTCAATCAAATGAAAATAATTTATGTGTATGGGTTTTGCTTAGGTTTAGTGAAAGTTGGTTCCACGCGTGCCGATGTAACGTTATATTTGGCCATCAAATTTTCGGCGATAAATAAGAGAATCCGTTTATATAACACTTTAAGTTCTCGCGCTTTGTACACATTTTTTTTTAAACTTACACAATATTTACTTTTAGCAAAAGTTAAAAACAACATCATATTTAAAGTCACACACAGGTCGAATGCTATTAATTAACATTATTTCAACCTTTTTTCCAACGCTTCGTGGTCGCGGAAGACTGACGTACGACGTCGCAGCAAAGTGTCACCGGAACGTTGGAAAAAAGGTGAAATAATGTTAAAGAATCGCTTTGAACCTGTGTGTGAATCTATTTTCACATTAAACATGCATTGATAGTGCTTCAATGAGATTATAATTCTATACCGAGTGTTCCATAAGAAGAAACTATTAACAAAACCTCCAATCAATATGTATTCTTACAACCATCGGTCATTATTCTCAAGCCCACAGAGAAGTCATTTAGATAGAAGAAACAAGTTCATTTAGTATGGGTTAGCACATTGTTACTGGTGAATTCTCAATATAACTTGAGACTCCAGTGCCGTTACAAGATGTAATAGTCTGTCGGTAGATGGCGCTAGACGTCACCCCAAGACGTGTGTACAAAAAGGAAAGGCATGGAAAGATTTGCGAAGTCCGGCGTGGCTTCCGTAGCTCAATTGGTAAGAGCATTGCACGGATTGCAAAAATGGTGCGGGTTCAAGTCCCGCCGGAAGCGTAAATTTTTCCATTTTTTCCTTTAATATAAAAATGTCAAGTTCATTTATTTGTATAAGGGCCGAGCGTATCAGATTTTGTACCAAAGTTGTTTCTTGCTTGTGGTTTTAAATGTCTCAGGCCCGTATGTTCATAATTTTTGTGTTGTTGCACTAAATATCACGTAACGAGGCATTTTTTTATGTTTTTGTTGACTTCACTGACTGCAAGCGGCGAATAAAGACGGTTGTTTCTCGGACTGCATTTTATTCCGACCTCTAAATTGTTCAATCGTGACACACAGGAAGTCATATCTAAATAAGTTCAATACGAGTATGTGAACTTCTAATGTCGCCTTGAGCTGCATTCGCAATGCATTCTGTTAACGTTATTGCATAACTTTGACAGTCTATTTAAAGTTGGGCATATGGCTAGGCATCATGACAGGGTATTTAGATGGAAATTATACCTAGCCTAGTGCAGTAGAACCTCAGTAGTACGAATGACAGGGGAAATATGGCGAAAATATTCAAAATGAATTTTAGTTTAAAGAGAGTACTCAATCAGAAAGATTATCACAGATTTTTGTTTGGTTTAAAGAAATAAAATGTTACAAAAAACATTCAACTGTATTTCTTCCTTTGCTTAATTTTGTTGTTTCTTGCAAATACATTTATTATAAGTACCAAATACATCTATCATTTAAACAGGCTAAATGAATACTAAACAACATATATGGCAACATATATGACATATATGGCATATGTCATATAACAAATAACATGGTATAAAGAACAACTCACAAAAACACAAGAACGAAGAACAAGAACCTCTCAAAAATAACTACCGCAATTGAAACTAATCACAAAATTGAATCCGCAAATAAAACCTTTGAAAGTATCAAAGAAACAGTACATTCTGGAATGTGCTCGGAATCGAAGGCAGTGTTCGAAACAGGGCAATATGAGCGCGGTTCAATCCACTTATCATCTGTGATAGTATTTGCTCTGGCACTGGCTGGAGCAAAGATGGCGAATGCTAGATGTGTCAGAGTTCAACAAGCAAAGATTTACATACATACATACATACATACAATCACGCCTGTTTCCCAGAGGGGTAGGCAGAGATCACGGATTTCCATTTACTACGATCCTGACAAACCACTTTCGCTTCACACACTTTCATAACATTTCTCATACACGCTCGTCGGTTTCGCAAAGATTTAAGCAAATATTTTTAAAGATTTAAGCAAATATTACCATAAGGAGCTTTGCTAAACTGTACCATTTACTACTTAAGGTGATACATTTGTGCATGTTCTAACGAGAGAGAACACCAAACAAAGAAACTCTTTATAATGGTCTAAACACATTATCTAATAACCTTAACTGCAAAATATTATTCAGCACAAAACTTTGATGAAATAAAAGAAATATATTAATTTTGCTTCTTATAAAACATCATTAGGATTTTAAAAACTAAAGAGCTTCTCTAAATACTTTTGAAGATGATAAAGAAGAGAATACATTTTACACAGAGAAATACACAAATTAATAGGTTGATGTATTGGATACCACTTTTACGAATAGCTTTTGATATTACAATTAACGATCATCTTTGTGTTTGTCGTACACCTAACTGTAACCGTCTGACTTTCACATACCTAATTACGTTTACGTATAGTTAAGCGTAAGCGAAATGTCGTATCATAACAGGATCTAAGCCCTAACGAGTTTGTTTCCGAATCTAAATCTACAGAACTCATCCAGTGTATACTGTCCGTGTACCCTTGAAATTCCGAGATGCCTTAAATTCTGATGGGCACTTGAACTCACTTCCATTGGAGTATATCACCTGCACTCAGCGGATGAGTGCATTGCTCAGTTGCTCGGGGTTGTGACAGTGGCAACTTTGTTTCTCAATTGTTTGATCACAGTAAGTTTTAACAGCCATTACAACCAATAACAGGCAGTTAATAAGCTTGGGTTAGGATTTAGAATTAACCCGTGGAGCGCCCTCCCGCCTAAATTTATATATTAGTTATGGACACCGTGTGTCTATAGGCTCCACGGGTTAAATCCATACTTGTATATTATAAATGGGAAAGTGTGTGTGTCTGTTTGTTTGTCCGTTTTTCACGGCAAAATGTAACGTGGAGATAATTGAATGGACGAAAAGTGACATAGGATACTATTTGCCACTTTCTAACCTCCACTTCCGTAAAATTTGGGGGGGGGGGTGGAAGATTGTATGGAGCATTCTGCAAATTTCGAATTTAACGCGAGCGAAGCCGCGGGCAAAAGCTAGTATTTATTAATTGAAATTGACCAGTTCCATGGCCTAGCAGATGAATATGTTTCTCAATTGGTTTTAGTTTTAACAATGTAAATCGGTGTTGAAAGTTTTAACAACGACTATAGGTAAAATTAACTAGCTATAATTTTATATTACTAGTACAAAGTGCATCTGGTTGCATACACGTGGAATTATTTAACAATAAAAGTAGCTGTTTAGCTAGATGACAATTATCTGGGCCAATTTTTTTATGGAGGTCGATTCATTTATCGATTTAAATTTAGTTAGTTACCTATATTTAGTAGGAAGATACGAGTAGATTAAAATTAACTGATATTTCATACATATTTCCTTAATGTCATACTTCACAATAGCTATGTGCGAATTTGCGCGTACATTTTATATATTGTCCATTCAAATTCTATCTGTGAATACCTGTAATTGGCTTTGTGTTATTATTTAAATTAGCATAATGTTATTTATAGCTGTTGGTGTTCCGAAAAAAAAAAAAAAAAAAAACTTCCGAATAAACATAAGTACGAACCGGAGTTTAAATCCACGACTTCTAAACTAAAAATCGCATACCCTTCCCGCTAGGCCCGTTTTGCTTCAAACTGATTATCCATCTATCATATTTAAATATTTTGGTAAATAAAGTTAAGTACTAAAACTACTGAGAGTATGAGAATTTATATGACTTTAAAAATAAGCGGCTCACGTTTCTGCTTATACAATGCGTCATCATGCGTGATTAAAAAACCTTTCACGTTAACAAAGCAATTACAACAATGAAAGAGCAAGCAAGCGCAACGCGTCCAAATAGCCCTCTTCACCCCACGGCGCGTAGGCAAGATCCATTCATTCAGTGTAACGTGGTTATACTCTGTACTTTTACGTATTTAAAAGAACGTGAACAAGTAAAGCCTGACCAGATGACTGTCAAGAGGGCGCTGTTATTCAGTAATATGAAGAAAATAGTTCTAATGAAATTCCGCAAGATGGCGCGTAGTCGCGTACCTAGTCACATATTTCTGGTCAGGCTATAATTTGTACATTTTCGCGTAGTTAGAAAATATTTCGTCGGTTAACCAACAAAATACAAAAACCAAGTGGATCTGTCACTGAGCGACCTGTCATTAATTTTCTTATTTAGTCGTGTAATGTTTTAATTTACCCTCAACTGGCATCTATAGTATATATAGTTCATATAGTATCTATAGTATATATAGTATATGTAGTAGTTGTAGTTAGTAGTATATATAGCATCTATAGTACTTTTGTTCTCTCTCTACTGTTCTTTTGTATTAACATAATTATCATGGATACCAGTCATAGCGACGATTTGTCTTCTAAATGAGGACATTCTCCAAACCGTGTGTCTTAAGTTACCCGAAATGTCTCATGTTCCTCTATTTGACGGCACACTAGGATCGTGCACTTTTGGCTACTTGTCTACTCATCCTATACTATACCATGAGTTTTCGAAATTTTTTACGTCAGGAAAAAAAATAAAGTTTTGGTTCTTGTACATAACCGTTAGTAGGCGGTGTTCTTTTTCTCCATACAATCAATGTAATTTTTCTAGTAAGTAGTAGTAACGTATTCTAATAACACAAAAACCCATTGTTTAAGCTTATTTTTACCATGCAGAACTATTTACAAGCTTTTATTTAATTTCACTCTGTCCCGTTGTCTGTTATCAAATCTTGCAAGTTAAATTTGACCCACTTCCCGGATGCCGATTGAGCTGAAATTTTGCACACATAATGTAAATCACGTGACAATGCAATATTATCGTACCTATCATGGAGCTGATCTGATGATGGAGCAGAAAGGTGGTCATAGTAAAAAACTTGTATTAAAGAAAAATATTAAAAATTTCACACTTCCGGCAGGAACCGAGCCTGCCTTGCATTGCCTCGGCCTGTGACCCTCTCCATTGTAAGCTTAGTACGTTGCCGCACCTCCCAAAAACAATAATTTAATTAGAAGACATTTTCGCATTAGTTTAGAGCCAGCAATAGTGTCGTGCGTCCTCCCTTAGGGGAGGGTAGAGTAAAGGGGTAATCACCCTCGCCGGGCTAATTACCTGACGGCCGGCGCAAGTCACGAGTTAGGCCTGATTTAGACGGCGCGCGAACTCGCATGCCATTTTAGTTACATAGCGGGCTGTTGAGGTAACACAATTCAGGTCGGCCATCAAATACCGCAATGTAATAAAACTCGCAAGCGAGTTCTCGTACCGTCTAAATGGGCTTTTATGGAAATTTGAAGTAGGTAAATTCAGACGTTTTTGGATTTATAAATGAGATTCAATGATTACAAATTAGTTTATGATGCACAGAGATTTTACGAACATCCTTGTAGTAATATGTGTGGAATGTCACTTTTTCTGAGCAGTGCGCTAAACACGGTACTTAACATCATCACCGTTTTGTAAGCGGCGATGTGGTCGGACCTTTTGAGTATTTAGGCAGTTGGATTAAATATGTTTTTACCGTACATTTTAGACTAAGTATTACTTTTTAGGTTATCATCGAATTTTCAAGCTGCCTACATTATTTTGTTTCAAATATTAAACAGAATTATGGAGACAGCTTGGGAATGACTGTGTTCTACGTATATATAGTTGTTGTGGATTTGACTGTAATCGCTTCAGACTGTGACTCGCGCCTCGCCTCCAGGAGTGACAAGTTCGCGTAATGTTTGACTTTTACCATCCCGGGTATTTATTCTCCTGCTCTTACCCGGCGTGAGGGTAGTTGGTTAGCTTGTCAGTTTACCCGTGGCAAATTGTGTGTACAATTACGTAGGCGTGACAGTCTGCATTACGCAAGTTTGGATTATGTTTTATAAGACAATTCATTCTGATCTTTTTCTGATTTGGTAGGTACTTACATACCATATTGTTATAAATATAATACATTTATTGGAAGGCAATGCACAGTGGTTAATAATGGTAAAAGTAAGTCCTTGTATTATTATAATATATGTTAATGTGAATAAAATCATCGTTAGAAAACCATAATAATCCTAATAACTTTCGATTCTTCTGAAACTACTCGGCATAAACGATGGTCAATTGGTCAGTACCAGCGGTCGCAACACGCGCACTACAAAAATAGTGAAGTGCAGTGCAAAAACCACTTCAAACAGATAACGAAGTACATTGTGAGAGAATCTCCACTAAAAAAACTATGTAGTCCGTCAGTTAGATTACAAAATTTGGACACATATTTTTTATTTTTTCTCGTAAACGAAAAATGACCACGGTATAGTGCGTTGAAAATTCGCGTGACGTCACGACTAATAGGTATTTTTATACGTAAAAGTGATGTTACAAGCCCGCACTTCGGAACTTTGATGATCTGTATCTTTGTATTTTTTTCATTAATTAGATAAAGCGAAAAATATGTGTTCAGTATTTTTGGACGATCTACCTGACGGACTAAACAGAATGCCATTTTATTATGTAGACGACATCCCTATTCAGTCAAAGGTTTAGTTGAACAAAACTAAACACGATATAGCGTGTGTGTATATTTATAACAGTGCCAGAAAAAGTGCTATTAATTAAGTAGCTCCGTATGAACCGTGCCATGCATTACGGGTAGGTATGCACTCCAACCGCCGTGCAATGGCCACTTATCGCGACACCAATCGTCTACAGCCACACTACAATCACAAATGACTCATTTCTATTCAATTGTGTTCCATAATTACATGGTGTATTTCATTATTTTGTCCGGAAACTGTCTGTATTAGAGAAATAAATTGTTTCTCTTGTCATTATGAAATTTGTACCTTTGCAAAATCGTTCAAAAGAATTTTAGTATAAAAACACAGTATTTTTAAAACATTCTAACGCAGTGCCTGTGTGGTGACGGGTCAAGAATTTCACCACCCCCTTTCTTCCCGTGGGTGTCGTAGAAGGCGACTATGGATATGGGTTAAATTGTGGTGTGGGCGAGAGGCTGGCAACCTGTCACTGCAATGCCACAGTTTCGTTTTCTTTTAACCCCTTATTTGCCAAGAGGGGCCCTGAAGCTTTAGTAGTTTCATGTGCTCTGCCTACCCCTTTATGGGTTACAGGCGTAATTGTATGTTGTATGTATGTATTCTAACGCAAAACTATTGCAAATTTTAACATGGTGTAGTTATCTGAAGGAAGCATAAAGAAATGTCTTTCAAAAGTCCTTTTTAAAATCTCCAATTTTACACTGAAATACTACTAGTGGGCATTGAATAAAAAGGCTATCGTAAAATCCCCGCCTGCCTAGCTGTGTTGTCCAGGAGGCGTCCGAGGCCGTCACTTTAAAGTTATTACCTAATAAAAAACACCATACTCAGAAAACAAACACTAGTAAAATATTTCTTTCTCTTTCATTCATCAACTAGTTACACAACGAATTAAAAAAATATTTACCTTACTTACCTAACCGCAGTGGGTTTCAAAATCGGAGTGGTATTTATAGCGTAAATATTTCCCAACAAATAACAAGAAATGTTTGCTTCCGACCATTAACAAATAGAGCCTTATCCGCACACTGCGTCAAACACCCGCCGGGTTATTTTTAACCGGTAGATATTTGCTATATTTGCATATAGTTACAGTGAAATGTTGAATGCGTTGTACCAATATTTGATTTAAAAGATTTTTTTTAAATACTTACTATATATCACAATTTTATTATTATCACATTTTTATAGTCTTCCGAAGCAAAAAATAAAATTGCTAATTGTTTTCAATTTCAACTCATTGACAGCAAATACTCAAGAACTACCGCCGAAAAAGCTTGAACACGTCATTTTATCACGTTTTTATGAAAACAACATGAACTTTCACGGTCTTTAAAAAGATGAAAATAAAAGCTTTGGTTGATGAAAACGAAAACGTTTCGAACTCTTTACAGCGTTTGTGGTCAACGGGTGACCCCTATATCTTTACACGTAGTATAATTCTCAATTATCGCATAAATCATTTGCGTTCTTATTACCCCCGATTAATGATTATCCCACGTATCCGTCAAATCAAATTGACACTGGATACTCGCTATTAATTACTGCGAGCGAACTAAAGGGGTCAAGAGCCCTCCCGGAGTGCCCGCAATTACTCGCCCAAGGACCCTCGATGCTTAGAGGATGCGGGACAAGAACGGACTTTTTGTATGTGCGTTGATTTTGTTCAGAAATAGTTAGTTTTGGTACTAAGTTATTGGTGAGGTTTTCGTTTTAATCGTTTTGGTGAATGCGTGAGGTTTATTAATAGCATAGATTAAATATAAGAAGATCATACCATAATACATTAAAATGCGACCGCCTAAGAACGCACATACACTACACCACACATAGATGGCGCCACAAAAAAATGCCTTGTTGCCATCGATTATTTGTAGATTGGCGTTAAGTGTCACTTTCGAGCCATAAAACTATGTCAAAAGTGACACTTAATGTCATCTGCATCATCATCCTCCTTGCGTTATCCCGGCATTTGCCACGGCTCATGGAGAGCCTGGGGTCCGCTTTTTTTTAAATATATTTTTATTACTTTGACAACTAATCCCAAGATTTGGCGTAGGCACTACTTTTACGCAAGCGACTGCCATCTGACCTTTCAACCCGAAGAGTAACTAGGCCTTATTGGAATTAGTCCGGTTTCTTCACGATGTTTTCCTTCACCAAAAAGCGACTGGCAAATATCAAATGACATTTCGCACATAAGTTAACGAAAAACTCATTGGTGCGAGCCGGGGTTCGAACCCGCGACCTCCGGATTGAAAGTCGCATGCTCTTACCGGTAGTTGCGTGAATTGTTAGTGAATTGCGATGCATATATGCAATATATTATTAAAAATGTAGTAGAAATGTAAAAATATGTGTGTACCTACGTACAAAAGTTGCTAAAAATATGTACCATGTATTTATTATTCAACTGCCATGATTTAGTATTTTAGTAGTTAATTGTGGATTCAACCATTAACAGAAAACCATTTTAACTGTTCTCTAAGGGAATGTTTCATTAGTGCTTATTGAAAATGAATAATTAGCCAGCCCACAATTGCAAGACGTAATAAATAATATCTAACTTTAATAGTAGGGTGCTTTGGGGTAATTTCGAAAGTCGTCTAATTTCGAGTCACATAAAAATCACCATTATTTCCATCATATCAAGATTCCCCTTTCGAAATTACCCGAGCATTTCTGTGCTTCAAAATTACCCCAATGCACCTTAAACATAGTTATTTAATACATTTAGGAGATGATTGAGCATAAGGGTCCCCCCACATCTAGCGTCTCGCGAGCGTAGCGTCGGGCCAACTGTATGGAAAAGGACGCCGCGTCGACGTCGCGCCGCGTCAGGCTTTGCCATATAGTTGGCCCGACGCTACGCTCGCGAGATGTGGGAGGGCCCTAACGATTTTCATCATATATCTCAATTTGTATCTTTGTAACTACTTATTATGCTCATTATCTACTTCAGACAGCCTCAGTGAATTTCGTATTGCGATCGATAACATTGTGAAAAATACGTTTTAAGGTCTTGTGAGCTTTTATTTCCTTAGGACAGCAACTACCTCCTACAACTATTTATTAGTCTTGCCCCAGTGTTTCTCTGGTCCTACTCGTATCTAACCTCTCAAGAAATAATTATGTCATAGGTACTAAACCTTTCAAGCAAAGCCCTCCATGTTTCGAGTTGAGAGGTGACCAGCGCCTGACATTGCGCGCCCGAAGGTGACCGAGTGCATTGACTTACTTCTATCAGCCGATCGCAATCAGGCTAGTTGAAAACCTTTGGCAATGGTATATTACTTTTGTTTCTTGTACGTTTTTAAAGTTTTAATCAATATATTTGGCTAGGGGTTTTCTATCAAACAAAGGTTTATAGACATGGAGCATAAAGACCCTTTTCAAGGATTTAGAATAGATTAGTTATATGCATGTATATTCATTCTGTGACTAAAACATTGTGTGATAAATAAACGGGTTTTCGTCACAGAATTAACTGAAACGTCCTGAATGAAAAGTCATATGAAACACATGACTTTATTGTTTACTAAATACTCATAAACACTTTCTTTTTAAACGGATAGACACGCAATTATTTCGGTAGAGGATGCTCAGCTTAACAGCATCGTTTGCACTCATTTGCTTGACAGAAACTTAATTTTGGTAAAATTGTGCTGACATCAGATTATCTAATGTAATACTTTATGTTAAAGTATTATTACAAATTCGGTAGTCAAACCAATGGCGTCAGTGGCGAGTTTTGGTTTCATGTCATGCTCCACGGCAGCGCCACCTTAGCTTTGATGAACATAAACATATGGGAAAATATCTATATAAATTCTATAAAATTCTAGACTAGTTAAAAAACTACCACAGGGATATCTATGTTTCTAGTTTCGTCGTGAGTTCTTATACATTGTGGCGCTGCTGTAGAGCATACTCCACAGCAGCGCCACCATAAAATATCAATTACTGCATATGGTACAGGCACGTATATGGCTTCAAATAATTCTATAACAATTCTATATTGACCTTGCTTACGAAATCCCTACTTTTATTTTGCATTTAGGAAAATACGATGCCACAAACCTTTTGTAAGAAATAATTATCGCAGCGCCTTATTGAAAATCTCGGCAAATTGTTAGTGTGTTTGCCTTGATTTTTTATTAAGGCGCTGCGATAATTATTTGTTATAAAAGATGTGTGGCATCGTATTTTCCTACAAGCAAAATAAAAGTAGGGATTTTGTAAGCTAGGCCAATATAGAATTGTTATAGAATTATTTGAAGCCATATACTGGTGCCGCCTAAATACCATATGCAGTAATTGATATTTTATGGTGGCGCTGCTGTGGCCTTGAGTATGCTCTACAGCAGCGTCACAATGTATAAGAGCTCACGCCGAAACTAGAAACATAGATATTTTTTTGACTAGTCTAGAATTTTATAGACTTTATATAGATATTTTCCCATATGTTTATGTTCATCAAAGCTAAGGTGGCGCTGCCGTGGAGCATGACGTTTGGTTTCATGGATATGCTCATAAATTAATCAACGAAATTACCACCATTTAGCAGACTATCGCAATTTATAAATTAGTCGAGAAATTGTGCAATTCGGCTACATCACAAAAAGTAAATGTTTGAGTTATAACGGCGATGAAAATCGTAGGCTTCATTTTAATTTAAGTACTTAAAAAATGATGTGTGTCGTGTTTTATGTATAATACGTTTTACCCATTTTTGATGAATAGTATAGGCGCTGACTGATTCCTTTCTAAGAAATTCGGATGTCATTGCTGTGTCTTAGTGCGCTTTCACATTATTCGATCCGATATCGGATTTAGGACCGATATTCAATATATTACAGGTACCATCTTGGATTTTTTCCATTGAAATCCTTCCGACATCTGATATCGGATCGGATAATGTGAAAACGGGCTTATGTGTGCTGATTCTCAAAAAAAAACACTAATATAAAACAATACGTCGTTTCTCACTTCCTAAAAAATACAAAAGCAATACTCGATATTAAACTCAACATGTTTTTTACCTTCAGGGCTACAATACTAACGCATGTACATACATAATGCATTCACAAAATTAAAGAAACTAATATAAAACTGAACGCTACCACGGGTTAAGTAATTACAAAACAAGCATTTGGTTCGCACTCAGCGCTCCCATAACCCGTCACCGCGAGTTTTTAATTCGTCAAAATACTTTTTTAATTCGTTGAAAACTCCCATAGGTAATTTACTGTTCGGCTTTAGGGCTTGCATACACGCGCGACTTCTCCGCGGGGAATGGAATGCTAGAAATTTATGTGGCTAATGAAAAATAAACATACTATTTTATTAATCAAGGATGTTAAGTTAATCAAGATCGAAAAAATATTTAGCAAAGTGTTGATGATTACCTAGATAAAAGGTAATACCAAAAGTTGACAGAATTCTACCAGGCAAAACGTTGTTATAATGAAAACTTTTGTCAAACATTGATTAAAAAATACTTAAATAATGTGGGAAGGTTGGTTCGGCGGAAAATACTTCGACGAATGACAAACCACCACAGTTGAGATTTTCGCGGCATAAGACAAAAGAGAGGTAATTCTAATTAAAGTTCTGGCACAGACTATTAATAAGTTACTAACGTACAGATCCTTCACTTGTCAGCAAAACGACAAATACCCACGCTTTATTTAACTAATACTAATAAGTTACTACGAGGAACACCAATTTCATCGCTCTGATCAACTGAGCCACAGAGACCTACCCGTTGGGCGCAAATTTATCCATGCTTACCGTCTACTTTCTACTTGAGAGAAAAATCAAACATCTAATAGTTATTTCAGTTCATTGGTTGCACCATTATTCCCAGTATAAAACTACACTTGTAGCTGACTTCACGAACTCGATAATTAAAGTGCCGTTCCTAACAATAGGGAATAAAACCGACTTGATCACGGGTTTTTCGTGCGAATGCAAGTTTTTGTCCACGCGGGACTTGTAATTTGTGGCGGTTGTAGCTTCCGCGGTAGTTTCGGGATGAGGTGTGGTTGATGACAGACGACGATAAAATGTTAGGGTGAGGTACTTGAAAACTTCGTTGTGATGGTTAAGATTAAAACCGGCCAAGAACGTGTCGGGCCACGCTCAGTGTAGGGTTCCGTAGTTTTCCATATTTTTCTCAAAAACTACTGAACCTACCAATTTCAAAACAATTTTCCTAGAAAGTCTTTATAAAGTTCTACTTTTGTGATTTTTTTCATATTTTTTAAACATGTGGTTCAAAAGTTAGAGGGGGGGGACGCACTTTTTTTTCCTTTAGGAGCGATTATTTCCGAAAATATAAATATTATCAAAAAACGATCTTAGTAAACCCTTATTAATTTTTAAATACCTATGCAACAATATATCACACGTTGAGGTTGAAATGAAAAAAAATATCAGCCCCCACTTTACATGTAGGGGGGGTACCCTAATAAAACATTTTTTTTCATTTTTTATTTTTGCACTTTGTTGGCGTGATTGATATACATATTGGTACCAAATTTCAGCTTTCTAGTGCTAACGGTTACTGAGATTATGCGCGGACGGACGGACGGACGGACGGACAGACAGACATGGCGAAACTATAAGGGTTCCTAGTTGACTACGGAACCCTAAAAAGTGATGAACCTTATAATGTATGTAGGTGTAGTTTTAAGCGCTATTGTGTTTTGTATCATGAAATGTTTTTATTTTCAATAGTATAAAGCCTGTCCGGAAAAAGTCGTAGAATGTATGGGGTCTTTTACAATCGACATTTTTTTTCGAATCGCAAAGATCTTAGGCAAACAGACACATATCTAATTTCATTCCACAGTCAAGTAGTATATTGTATACATTTAATTCCACAGAATTCTGATAATATAAATTGCAATCCAACTAGCTGAATAACATTCAAGTGCGAGGTGGTTTTATTCGTTCAGTGCAACGTAAACGCCACGGGTGATGATCATGAAAGCTTTTACAACTAATCACAGAATTTGGCGTTGGCACTAGTTTTATCACACTGCCCCTGACCTTCCAACCCTCACGATGTTTTTCTTCACCGAAAAGAAGCTGGAATACCAAATGCCATTTCGCACGTAACTTTCGAAAAACTCACCGGTACAAGTCCAGGTCCGACCTCGCAACCTCCGGATTGAAAGTCGAACAATCTTACTGCCTATATATCTACTATGTAATTTCTTAAGGTATTACTTTTTCATTAAACATTCAATTTTCAATATTATTGACATATTATCAAGTGACATATTATTATATATTTGTAAATGCATGATAAATGGTATATAGAGGTATAATTGTAAGTAAATTGCAGTGCCCTTTACAGGGTTGTGTTGAAACATTATTTAGTAATAACACCTACTGCACACACAAGCAATTAAATAAATGAAATGAAATAAAATGAAATAGTCTAACAGTTTTCGCAAATATAGGTATCAGAACTTCCAATTCCTAAGTGCTTTGACTTACAAAATGGCTCTGAAGGGATAAAGGCAAATTTCAATTATTGGTCGCCTCGCGAGGCAGGACGTCAGCGCCGCGCCTGAATCACTCGGAATGGGAATTCATTTTATAATTCCGATGGAAAATGGAAAGGACTGAGGGATAAAAACTTTGCATAGTAGCTTAGGAAATTGGTATTTTAAATGTAACAGTTTTATTTTATTTTAATGTGTCTTCCGTTTTATGTCTGTTGCATTTTCTATTTTTAGTTCAAAGTGCCTATAATAATCACCTCGCCATCCGATTACTGATTAATAAATTAAGTATTAATTACAGATTGTTATCTAAACAAAAATAAAATTTGAAAAGAGATACTATCTAGTTTTTTTTTTTCTAAGCGACAATCAGAAAACAATCATTCGAGCTGTAAAACCGTCATCGTCGTCGCCCATAGAAATCAGAATTGAAAGACCTGGTTAAACGTAGTCGACGATTAAGAACCTACCAGTGGCCGTATCATAGTCGTGTACGTATTTGTCACTTGTCATTATCATGCATCACTTTCACACTTACATAGATACCTACTTATTAGAACGTGACAGACATGGTGACAAATGATAAACAGTCTTGATGATGATCTTTCCCTGTAGGTAGCACATGATGGCCGCGGGAGTATGTCGCCGCGAGATAGATGACACGTCTTTGTCTAATTGTATTAATGACATAAGGACAGGTAGTCTATCTCGCGGCGACATACTCCCGCGGCATCATGTGCTAGGCCTACTGCAGGTACTTAAAAAACCCCATATCGTAACGCAGATTTCCCGTAAATGAACTTTAGAAAGATCGTGAATCATTCAAAACCCATTTGTATCATGTAAACAAACCAAACACAAATCTCTAAAAACCGTACTGTCCAACGCGTCAATCTTACTATCAGATTGGTTTCAATATATTTCCCGCAAACGCGCGCCGACAGACCCATAAATACAGCGAATGGGTCTCTATTGTAAAATAAATAAGACGGTCAGTGCCGGCTCTGACCACTGCTGACTTATAGTGTGGTATCATCGAGTGTCTGACGACTATAAACTATAGTATCTATCTTTAGGTATTCGAATAAATGTAAACAATATCTACCTTCAAAAGGCTCCACTCCTTATATAATACAATAATGTATTCATAACACCAGTCTTACATGTCAACATCTTATAATAGGTATATATTGTGTAGACCATAGTTAATAATTGTATGTAAACCATTAAATTAGATTCAACATTTCACACAATAGCTATACTGTTTCAAGATTAAGTAGGGGGAGGGATATGACAATGTGCAACTTCCAACTACCCACCCCGTTCTGAAATCATAACTCACGGCCATCATTCGGGAAGGCTCGGCAGATTGCGATCTGCCTCCAAGCACGACACATCGCGCGTGTGCGTCCCAAACTATTGGACATTAATTATAACAATAAAATACCTAGGTATTTAAAATTAATTCCATATTGCACAGACACACTTTATCATCACAAATTTTTATTTATTGTTATATTACATTTATTTCTTATAATGCCAGTTGGAAGGTACGTACATGAAAAGCGTTATACGACCAAATAAGAAGGTTAAAGACAGGTCGCCCAGTGACAGTTTTTTTGATTAACATGCAAATCATACAGAGTGGGGCCTGTAACAAAAGCAAAAAATTAAATTGTAGGCTATTCTCCTTATACTGATCAACATTTGTTCAGCGACTTTTAAAAATAACTTGTATTTTGATTTTTATCACCCTTGAAAGTTTTTTCTAAGAGGTAATGTATTGCGAATTCTGTTAAGTGTACAGTGTGACTGACAACGTCAATGACAACAATAATGGCTTCCATTGAAGCTAATATTTATTTTGTATGAAAAGTTAGAAAATTAGAGACTTCATGATTTTGTAAAGTCGCTAAACAAATGTTGGTCAGTTTAAGGAGTACAGCCTACAGTTTAATTTTTTGCTTTTGTTACAGGCCCCACCCTGTATAACTACCCTAAAATCTACAAATTGTTTGTTTATTTCAATACCTAAAAAAACAGAGTAAAGAAATGACTGAAATGTACTTTGGATCGGAATAAGCCTGAAATAGTATTTTATACAATCGTGATATAATACAAAGCTTTTCAGTCGAGTACCATGTTTAGGCCACGAAGCTTGCTGAGTGGCCTAATAGTACGGTACGAGAGTGAAAAGCTTAATTATATCACTATTGCATACAATACTTTTTCTACGAGTCATCATCTTCATCATCAGTCGACGGAAATATCATCATTCATGCAAGTTAAAATTAATGTTAATAGAGTCGTTCACCGTCGTATCAACATCGAATTACCTAGCAACCAATTGTTTGTAATAACCGTCTCTGATTGGCCGATAACGCGACAGATAAAAAAAAATGTGTTTCAGATGCAGGAAAATTTGCCAGGTATCGCAAATTAGTATAGAAATTGTATGAAGTTCTATTTTTGAAATTATTACAGTTAACTAAAGTCAACTATAATGAGCTTATTATAATTGAGTCGGAACTGCCATAGAGTATCCAACACTGAAAAGTTAGCACTTATAGTTTAGTCTGTGGTGCCCTAATTGACAGATTACAGTCAACAAGTAGAAAAAGGCTTTTTCTACTTTAGAAACTGGTTATTAGCCATTAAGAATGGCTCTTGCTTGATCGGGTCGGAGCTTTGTCGTTTCATTTTCTTTGGGAGACATACATTAGATATATAGTCCGTTTTGGAGGCCTCAGTTCTTCACAGTCTAGAGTGAGTAATCATATTTAACTTTGCGCGTTAAAAAAAGTTATAAAAACTCCGAGTTAAAATAAAAATGCATTATAAAACCAGTAAACCGAAAGAGGACATTTTTATCGAAGGTCCGAGAGATAGCGGCCGGTTTGTAAAGGTCCCATTCACGTTGCGTCACTCGGGGCGCAATTTTATCTCAGTCCTTTGAATAGACCCTTTATTTTTAACCCTTTTGTAACCCTTTTGGCGAGATGCGTTGTTATGATGGCTTGATATGTGTATTGTCCCTTCTTGACCTTATTGTGCGAAAATGTGAAAGTAAGTTGGATATTTTTGGTGTTTGTTTTTATTATCCGGGCAGAACAGCCAGCCAAATAGACATAAGGATGTTTCACGATATATTTTGCGTATTTGGCTCATATGTGCTTTATTATTGTGTGCTGACTGTAGTTCATTTAATTTATTTACATGTAAAAAGATGTTTAGAACAGAAAATACAGTATTATGCGTGATATTATGTAGTAGGATCAACATAAATTTTTATCTAAATTTTCTGACGATAAAAAAGAACCTATAAAAAACTCAAAAGTAAATGTTATATGGCCAAACAGAAGCGAGAAAAATCAACACAAGCCGACAAATGATAGAGGTTACCCGATGAAAAATCAGCAAATTTGAACAGCGAATCGAAACTTGGTCCATTAAATGAGTCGCCGGGGACTGCGGACGCAAGTGTGGAAACTGATGAATCGTGTAAAAATACGTGGGCTAAATAAATGAGAAAGAAATTCGATGTGTCGCGTATGACAGGGGTTTGCACTATTTGAACAATGTGAAACTTTTAACGGATAAAATATTGTCGTTGGATAAAATAGCGCTTTCATATTTGTGTGTTTATTTATTCTGTGTAAATTTAAAAATATAGTAAATACAATTTAAAAGGCTTAGATACAAACTTTTTATTTTTCTTCTTTCTGCTAGACCTGTGCCGATTTACTTAAGGCTACCTTTACTGTCTTCCAGATTAACCACAATATTTCAGCAAATTCCAACATTTAGGTATAGTTTAAAGACATTAAATTCTAACTTTAGCGCGATTTGTCATTTCAATTTTTAATTTTTGATCCGAATGTTAAAATACTCTTTCTTATCTAAGGCCCTGTTTCACAATCTCCAGTTTCTCTTTTTTTCACCTGCAAGAAAGAGCCTGTAGGAATAGAGCGTGTTGTTTTTTATCTGACAGATAGTTTTAACTGGAGATTGTGAAACAGACCGTAAATCACTTAACCAATCATTATACACCCTCGATTCCTCACATAATAAATCGATAATTTGAGCATGAATACTCGACAAGAATTACCCAACTCCGAGTGCAGTGCAGTGGCAGCGCGGTGCCGCCGATTTGACAAACGGCGCGAGTTCGCGCATTCATCATCGCGCCGATTGATAACACTTTATGCGAATTAAAAACTTAGTTTAATGTTCAATGTGAATTTATGAGTATTACCTTTCCATACACTAAAATGAAGTTCAACTTTACAATACAATTGCCAAAAAAGTACATATCGATTAATCTAAGGCAGAAGCATTAAATGAAATAAGAAACTGGCTCTAAAAATCAGTTTCAACAGATTGAAGCAAACTGACACAAGAATCGGGTGTCGTAGACGTGACAATAGGCTAGTTTTCTACTAGTCAAATCAGCTTCTTTTTATGAACTGTCAAAACGATTTGCTAATATGGAATTACTATGAAATACTGAGGAGTGACGTCAAGGTAAATTCATTTACTTTATATCTTTCTCTTTGACTCATTAAATATAAATTATGTCTAAAAATAACTACTGTCCATATTTTTCTTCTAATTATGTCGTGCTTTATTTCGTGCACTGCATAAAATATTTAATTTTAAGTACAGGTAACTAGCCTATTGTTGACGATGTAGTGAACGAAACATAATGGATTCTGTGAAACTAATAGAAAGAGATTACAGTACGCTACGAGGAATGAACGATTTGCACGTTGGTTAGGTCTCTAAATTTATTTGTTTATTTATTTAGTTATACTTTATTGCACATAAAAAATAAGTACAATTTCTCTAGCAGTCAACCACAAATGTTTTAACGAAGACACGCTGAAATAGTGTTTATTTCAAATGTAAGAACAAGCAAGCGAGCCGAACATCATCGATGATAGTAAAGTTGCTCGTCTTTGCTGGCTCAGCTATGTGGAGAGGATAGGACTTCTAGATCATGCGGCCAAAAAGCTTATCAACTGGCAACCGGTCAGAAGTACCGACGTACCGATAGGTCAATGAGATCCAGAAAGACCTTGCCTCCTTAAAGTGGCTGAATGGCATCAAATCGCACTGTGGACTTGCAAACGGCGAAGTTTAGTGCTGGAGGTCAAGATCCAATAAGGGTCGCTGGGCCAGCGCAGTTATTAAGTTTTATGTACTAGCTTTTGTCCGCGGCTTCGCTCGCGTTAGAAAGAGACAAAAAGTAGCCTATGTCACTCTCCATCCCTTCAAGTATCTCCACTTAAAAACTCACGTCAATTCGTCGCTCCGTTTTGCCGTGAAAGACGGACAAACAGACACACACACTTTCCCATTTATAATATTAGTATGGACATGTAGTAAATAACAAGTAAGTATATGTATATTAAAGATGTTGTACATGTTCGGCAACAATGTAGGTGAAGGTAATGCATCATTAAACGGAGTTCAAAAGTGCTCGTACCGAATCCAGTCAAATTGTTGCGGTCATCGTTCAACCGAAACTATTAGTCGCATTTCAGCTGATGTATATTTAATATTGATGAATATTTCTAGCGGCCGCTGGTGGCGCATGTTTGCTGAATATTTTACTGGGAGTATGTGTACATAACTAAAACCCTTTAAAAAGTTAATATTATTTTAGTGTAGTCACAAGCTCCTGTAATTTCTCAATTAAAGTTTAATTTTCATAATATACAATATAATTTAAAAAGCAACATGTTGTTGATAAAAGTGAAGTCCGCCTCTATTAGGCCCACTTGCTTGCACAACCCGCTTAACTCAAGTAAAGTGGACTATCAACTGTCAATTCCATATAAAATGGTAGGTTAACCTCGGGACGGGGAAGTGACCCTAATTGTCACGACTGTTACCAAAGAGGATCGAGTAATTATAGAGAGTTACTGTCAAAGTAAAATGTGTAATCACAGTGCATAGACTGCCCTCTCTCGGCACAAGCTTAAAACTTTTGAACCTCAGTTTTGACAATTTGGGCCATATTGTTAGCATGATACGTGTTAAAATGTCAAATATTAATATTAGCGCCATCTAGCCGAGCGTTCCTCAAAGGTGTAATGCCATCTAGGCCACCGTACCTTTTTCTCTATGGCTTCGAGGTACGTTTTTTTCTTAGATTTTATCCGCCTATACGGAGTTACATATGTCTTTGCTGTTACGAAACATACTTGGAAGATGTCAACCCGATGTTATGTTGGTGTCAAAAAGTGGATTAAAAAATGACAATTAATTAAGGAAATTGACAGATACAGCGGCAACAATAACACATTTCTTGCAACGGTAATCCATGCAGTAGCAGCTACGTATAAAATATTCAATATTTTTTGATACAAACATAGCTTATTACAAACACAAATAATTTGTATGCTTACCGCCAAAAATCATGAAACAAGAGAGTAAACAACAAATAAAATGGAAACTAATTTATTTAATGTTTTATTCGATGGGTTATTAATTTCAGTAATTATTTGCGTTTCGAATTCACTTTGATATGCGATGATAATTTTATATGCAATGATTATTATAAAATTGAGGTGCGAATATTACCGTGACAAGCAAAAGGACAGATAAACATGTTTAATGAGAATTTAATGTCGTCAATGATCACCAGCCCCTATAGCACAACTCGCTTTGTCGCGCGCGAGTCCATACATGAAGCGCGATTTCAAGTATGGACTCGCGCGCGACAAGTTGTGCTAAAGGGGTTGCAGCGTCAAAGGCACTGACAGAAAGACTGAAAGATCTGCCTGTCTGGAGAAACACACGATTAAAAAAAGAATAAAATTAAAAAAAAACTGGCCGTAGAGTATAATCTCTTAAATGGATTGTAGACATCAACAATATATTTAGTTACTTAAGTGGTAAAGTGCAAATGTTGTCGACAAGATTGATGGCTAAAATAAACGGCAGAAATCGAGTATCGTTTCAACAGTTATTGCTCCTGTAGGCATCAAAATAATGATTTTTAAAGTATATTTTCTTTATACTGTCATTTTACAAAACACTACTGTCACCTCCATCCAAAGCTTTTCAAGTTATATTTAAAAAGTCGCCATTTTGCGAGCTAGTTTAGGCATTTTGTAATAAATTGAAGGCATGTGATTGATGAGCAGCGCGGACCATCAAATGAGATGCAGACACAGATCACTTGCTCCACGGAACATTCAGGATATTTTCGCTTTAAAATTATCAAATGTGAATATCATATAAAATAAGTTATATTCATTAAGTACCTGTTTAATGTACTTACACGTTAGTGCATCCTGAATACTTGGATAGATTGACATGTATTTATTATTCTTTTGCATTTGTGTATGAACTAAAAAAAACTCAAAACCATAGTTATACGCGAATTACTCCCGTATACAATAAATTATTCAAAAAACTTCAACGAAAATTCATGCTTCATGAAATAAAACTATGGAAACGGATTAAATCGCGTATAATGAATTTAAAATACATCCCGACGTTTCGAACTCTTTACAGCGTTCGTGGTCAACGGGTGACTGAGGAAAAATTAAAATGTGCAAAAGCTACCCACATACAAGAAATATTAACGAACCATGACCACAAATAATATAGATTTCTAAGGCAGGTTCACACACTATTAATAAAGCTAGTTATACAATATTCAAAAAATTTACCATTATTATGTTAAAAAATAATTAACCAATTAATCTACACAAAATTGACAAAGAAACAAACTGCAAATGTCCAACACCATACAACACAAATGCCTCACAGCCTTCGTCGTGCTTGTTCCATTATCAGATACATGTACTACTGGATCCCAAGCCGGTGGTAAAGTAAAGCCATCCTCTCTATTAAAGTTTGGATATTTCTTGATCTCAATGGCCTCTCGCAACATTCTGGGTATATATCGCTTCTCCTTAGCGAGAACCAGAGGCTTGTCAAACTTTATAGCATGATTGACTTTATCCATGACATGTTCAGAGACTGCAGACCTTTGCCGACGGTGCTTGACATCCGCTATGTGTTCCTTCACCCGTGTGGAAATGCTTCGCTTCGTCTGTCCCACATATGACACATATGTATTCATTATACGCGATTTAATCCGTTTCCATAGTTTTATTTCATGAGTAACTATCGCGGTAACCGAAGACAATTTCATGCTTCATGTTATAATAATTATTTTATATTGTTGTGTAATTTGTTTTATTGCCATAATTTAACCCGCACAAACACAGCTACATATTTACATACATACATACAGTACATACGCGGTGAAATAAAAAGGACCGTTCAAACTTTACATAGTGACTTTTGAGGTCATAATGAACAACTTTTATTATGGGACCAATGCTGAAATCACAAAAAAATTTGGCTCATACATTTCGACTGTCATGACGCCGCTCATTTCTATGGAACAGCCATTTTTTTTTTGGAGATTTCAGCATTGCTCCTAAAATTTCATTATGACCTCATAAGTCACTGTGCAAAGTTTTAACGGTCCTTTTCATTTCACCTTGAATATGTATGTATAGTATATTGTTAATAAAATCGTGTAGTACCTAATAAAAGGCATTACCAGTGTTTGGGTGTAGAGTCTAGGAAACGCAGTCGGGATGCAGCTCTATACGAGCGTGTTGAAGCTTTCCCGTGTTTATTTTATAATGCTCGCGTTCTTGCCAGCTGTTGCGAGCTTTTATTGATGTGTAAGGATTTCACGATGGAAATTTTATGGAAAATGTTGTATATATTTTGAGTTATTAGTATTAATGATCTTTTAACTCTAAAATAGATTAAAAGGGTCATTGAATTAAGGGTAGACTGATTTCAGAATTATGTATGAATCAAATTATATGGTTATCGTTAATTTTTCTCCGTCATTTTATATTCGAACAATACTTCTAAGATAAGATATAAGTGAAATGCCACTGCGGTATAATACAGACCTTTATGGGTCAAAATTGACGTATCTTCAAAGAAAAACAGAATTTTTGACATTGACTTATGTATAAACTATTTGACGTATATTAAAGCCCTTAGGCTCCCTTGCACCAACCACTTAACTCAGGGTTAGTGGGCTGTCATCTGTCAAATTCCATATAAAATGGTAGGTTAGCCCTCCATTTTCGTTGGTGCAAGTGGCCCTTATTGCAATACACGATAACTTTATATGTAGATAAGATGATACAGAATACATTCTGATACTTTATACAGCAGTTCAATGTGGCCTCAATAGTTATATTATTTAAGCATCATGTTGGCGTAACGAGCTACGAACAATTTCAGTGTGCTACGCTGTAGCCCGTAGCAAAACTCACATTCTAGTAGAACATTCTTAGGGTTTTGAATGTTGTTCAGGCCAATTCCAATATATACGGACATTAAATAACTATTTAAATTATGTCATTTACCGTGCGTCTCGCTCGCACTGAACAGCTACGGTTTTAAGAACGAGCGAAATTATGCCATTAGACATTAAGTCCGCTATTTGTACATTTTTGTTTTATTTGTGCAATAAAGTTTAAATAAATAAATAAATAAATGTACGATATTTTTATATATATTTTTTGGTTTGAATAGGTAGACGTTTGACCACGATCACACTTGATGGTAAGTGATGATGCGGTCCACGGTGGAGCACGCTTACCTATGAGATACCTATTTACTCTTGCTTTAAAGAGACCTGCATTGTACTCATGTGGAAACACAGACTCATATCGTCACTACTTTTAAAATATCTCGTATCTCACGCTGCTCCTCAAAGTTAAAACGCAGTAAGTCTATATGCATTCCATACATACTTACTTCAATTTTCTTTTCATTGACAGACGAAGATACAAGTTTTTTTTAAAGTAGTGACGATATGTTATAATGATATTTATATTAGAATAGGTTTGAATTGACCTGTACAGGTTTTTAAATCTGGATTAGTTATGGATAATTATGACCTAATTCATTAATTAGATTGTAAAACAGATTTTATATAATAATTAAACTTATAAAAATAGCATTTTTTTGTAAAATCATATTTATGTCTTTGTTATTAAAGAATAAATAGATTTTATGAAGTTAATGATGAAAACTGGCATACCCCGCACCAGCGAGTAGCCAGGTAACTAAACTACTCGCTAACGAGCTGCTGTGCTACTTGCTCGTTAACTTTTTCACTCGATGCACATTTTTGCCGTTTTTCTTTTACGTTACCTACGTATACGTAAACCAAGGTTGTTTGTGCGTATCGAAACATATATCTAATTAGAGATTTCAAATTTAATAAGTTTTTATACCACTTCTGATTGTAAGCTGTAACCACCAGTCAATACCTGCAACTTTTGTGATATTATTATGCGCATTGCTAAACTCTGAGAAAGCCCCATATTGGTAGCTTCTCAGAAAAACCTCAAAAAGGGAGTAAAGTTCTTATGGATTAAAAAAATAGAAATAATATAAAAATACTAAGTTTATTTAGTGTAGGTTTACATAATTTAGATTGTAACAAAATAAGATATTTTTGGTGATATTATTTATAAAATATATCATTTAACTAGCGAGTCTCTTTCTCATTTGGAGAACTCAATTGGTTTTCATTTCAACACTTTTCTACACAAAAAATCTCCCTGGGCTGCTATAGGTGTATTTCTTTTCACCCGCCTGTTTTGAATATCTAAAATTGCAATCAACAATTCTTCCTAGCCACGGCCAGTTTCTTCTAGATTTGCAGCAGAATTCCATTAAAATACATATAAACAAGACAAAGATGTCTGCACAAAAGAGAGAACTTTAAAAAACGTTTTAAAGAACGAGCTCGGATTTACCCATATAATTAAAAAAGCATGGAATTGAATACGATGCGCGCACATGCACGAGTATACAAGGTGGTCTGTGAGACGGGAGCAAGATTTATACTTGTCGTAATGTCCAGGCTAGATTCGACCAGGGCGACAGTTTAGCACTGAAGTAACTACGATACAAAATTTGAATTTTTAAAAATACCCCGACATAGTAGACCGATTTTCGTCAAACGAAAAAAAAATACTAAATCTAAATCGATTCATCCGTTTGCCCCATGCCACAGACACGTCAAACATAATACCCCGTCGTTTTAGCGTCAATGATTAAAAAGTGATGTTGATGATATCCCAAATAGCTGATATAACCAATCTTAGCTCTAAATATGTAGCCACTGTTGTCAGCATCCCTACAACAAAATTGCCAAACTGCTTGAGTAGAACCAGTGAACAGAGAGTGAAATGCGTCTTTTAAAAGTAACTAGACCGATAGACATATGTCATAGAGTATAATATTTGACATAAGTACATAAGTATTAGCAGGCGCAAGATGGCGCCGATTGTCACCAAGAAAAATGGACGCGTTCAGGCTGTGTTGTTAAGGCCGTGTTGCACGTTTATGCGTCCGTGGCACACAAATGGTCTCGCCGGAAGATCAGCGCTGACCCTGACCATTTCTATCAATGTGTTTTCTTTTTATTTGTTTTTTAATTATTATTTTTTCTTTTAACTTTTGAATGTCCTTGTATAATTGTTTTATATGTGTATGTTGTTTATCACGAATAAATGATTGGATTTGGATTTATTTTAACTGCAGGATGACCATGTATTTATTAAACTAAAATGTTTTGTCCAACACGTCAAAGAAGTTAATATTATCTCACTGATTACGAAACAGTTGCTTATAATTCACTATGATTCAGAATCAGAAACAGATTTTAATTTTATTTACTATATTGTGCCCAATGTATTGTGCCCAGCGGACATGGAAGAGAACAATCTTTCACCTCAGGATACCGAAGACCGGGCAAAGTGGAGAAGGCTGAGCAGGAAAGCGGACCCTGGCGCTAGGCCGGGAAAACGCTAGGTTGAAGAAGATTGTGCCCAATGTATTCCGCTCACGTCTTCTGAATCACCCTGTATAACACGTGTGTATGTGTGTGTAACTCATTTCCTTAACGACACGAGGCGACATCCCCGTAATAAGAGATTTTATGTTGCGGTTCTGCAATTCCGCGCCGTGTTTTTCAAAAGATGCTTTTTTAAAGAGTTTTTTTAGACGCTCATTAAAATTTTATCTTGAATGGGATAATGAAGGGATGTTAAATGTATTTAGTTACAGTTTACGTGTGTTAGCCATACGTGGGGCGATGTTGGAAAGATGATTCATTTATTTTAATGTAGATACTCGTACTTTTAAATAAGGGCACCTTTATTTTTTTGGTCATTATAAGTTTTATAAACTGCTATAATTATAAACTGCTATGGGATATGGGTTAAATTGTGGTGTGGGCGAGAGGCTGGCAACCTGTCACTGCAATGCCACAGTTTCGTTTTCTTTTAACCCCTTATTTGCCAAGAGTGGCCCTGAAGCTTTAGTAGTTTCATGTGCTCTGCCTACCCCTTTATGGGATACAGGCGTGATTGTATGTATGTATGTATGTATAATTACAATGATAGACATTAAAACACGAGTGTGGGTTTATAAGCACAAAATATGTTTTCACTCACTTGTTGTCACTTTCCAGCAAAACGTCCCACTTTGTCGCTTGCCTTAAGGACGTTTTGACTGGTTACTCGTCTATAGATAATCATATCTCGCCCTTATGGTAACCGACAAAGTGGGACGTTTCAGTAACTTCTACACATATAGGTATTATATAAGGTCCTAATTTATTAGATGCAGATATTTTTACAGCTGATAATACTCGGTCTCTGGAGTATATTAAACCGTGAAACATTATAGCTTTTACAATGTTTTTTTGGAGAAAACGGAAAAACAAATTTGCTACGTAAAAACACCCTGTTTATGTGATTATTAAATGAAAACTCATTGAACAGATTATATTTAGTACCTCTTTTACGTATCACTTAACTGTAACTGGCCACTTCAATGACATGTGCAGTTTTCCCGCCGAACCTTTACGACATTTACAACAAACAATTTTTGACATGACAGACAGTGTTATTGTGACATGTGATAATGCACATGATGATTTTTTTTTAGACGAAATTATAATTAATTTTTTGTTAGGAAAATGAAATCAAAAAAGTTACATGAAAAGATTTCTTAATTTATATTTAAAGTTAATTATTTTAATGTAAAGTATCATGTGTTAAAATATCTGCAACTAATAAATTAGGACCTTATATACTGTCTATAATGAGTAATATGTTACCGCCATGGCTGTAGTTGAAATAACGTTATCTCGATTGATACCGAATCAGCGTGTTTGAATACTAGCTTTTGCCCGCGGCTTCGCTCGCGTTAAATTCGAACATTGACTATCTCCACTTAAAAAATCACGTCAATCCGTCGCTTCGTCCGTGAAAGATGGACAAACAAACAGACACACACACTTTCCCATTTATAATATTAATATATATATATATATAGTATGGATTTGGAAGTTGTGTTACTATGAAGAATCGGGTCGATATTATTAGATTCTATTCTTAAGTAAAGACTTTACAAATCTTATATAATTTTATGCTGGCAGTCATTATTGATTTGACCTACTACTGTTGGTAATCTAGTCCGAATTTATTAGTGTTCATTATATTATTGGACGCACGGCATTTATTTAGTCTACGACACACATAATAATTCATAATTCATAATTCATATAATTTATTGCATTCATGTTCATTACATATACAGGTGGTAAAGATACAATAAGTCGGTACATGATACCCTGTTAGGGCGTTGCAATTACCTTAAAAACTAATTGTAGCTATTTACAAGTTATAAACAGAACTACATTAATCATTACACAATAAAAGAAGCAAAATATGTGATAATAATAATGTGGTAAAAATAAGAACATGTCAGTCAATAATTATCTTCGTCATCATAAAAGCTCAACTATTAAATAATTAAATTAAGTTAAATTAAATATGATAAAAAAAAAAAAAAAAGATATTTATAAAAAATAAAAAGAGTTAAATTACATTGATTATTTATTTATTTATTCTAGTGTTCTATCTGATAAAAATTCCTCGATTGTATAATATGCCTTTCGTATTAACAATGATCTAAGTTTGTTTATAAATGGTTGTATTTTTTGTTCACTTGTTATGGTTTTTGGTAATTGATTGTAAATTATCACAGATCTATAGTGGGGCTATCTCGAAACATTTCTAAGTTTGGTTTTGCTGGTAACAATAGTTTGTCTTGTCTTCGGGCACTTTTAACATGGTCGTACAAAGTAATATGTTTCCTAACAAAAACGGCAGTTTCCAGAATGTAGAGACAGGGAAGGGTGAGCATGTTTTCCTTAATAAAATGTTCTTTACATTCAGCTCGGCCGCGAGCGTTTACAATTATTCGGAGACATTTCTTTTGGCTTACGAATAGACTTTGCGCTTTTGAGCTGTGTCCCCATAGAACAATTCCATACTTTAGCCATGAGTACGCATACGCGTAATATGCAGACTTGGCGCAATCAGAGTGTGTGTTCGATTTCAGCAGATTCAGGGCAAATATGAATTGAGATAGTTTTGACTTTATTATTGAAATATGCTCCTGCCAACTAAACGAAGTATCGATAGTGATACCCAAAAGGTTGAAATTCGTTACTTCCTCTACACTTAATGTATTAGTTACTGTAGATAAGTCTAGGGGTTCTTTCTGGTACGGATGAAATTGTATAATTTTTGTTTTTAGGTTATTGATTTCTAGATTATGATTTGGTTATACCCTACCTACCTAATACTAAGGTTATACCCTACCAGAGTATAATGTCACTCTAGTCCAATTTATTTATTTATAAAACCTCCTCGTATGTCGAAGTTATTTTTAGCCGCGGCCCGTAATGACGGCTCATACTGTATTTACAGTGCGATACACCTGGGGCAGTTCGAGCTTTAAAATCTACTTGATTGACGACCTGTCTAGACAGACATGCAGGCATGTCTATGAAACCTATCTTGGGTTCAAGCCGAGTTAGGTAATATAATTTCTTCAGATAATATAAATATAATAAATAAATATAAAATATAAATATTATACGAGTAGGACATTCTTACACAGATTGACTGAGCCCCACGGTAAGCTCAAGAAGGCTTGTGTAGTGGGTACTCAGACAACGATATATATAATATACAAATACTTATATACATAGAAAACATCCATGACCCAGGAACAAATATCTGTGCTCATCACACAAATAAATGCCCTTACCGGGATTCGAACCCGGGACCGCGGCGTTGCAGGCAGGGATACTACCAACTGCGCCAGACCGGTCGTAGATGATGCTTTTTGCTCGCATTAGTGCGCAAAATGGTTAATTTTTTTCAGGTCGGAACCTCAGAGGGCCTGGTGCCGTAGCCGAATGGCATTTCTGCAACGCAAAACGATAACGAAACGCCGCGAAAGGTAGTCTGGCTCTGTCGCGCCAATATACAAGAGCGATAGAGATAGATATCTACGAGCGTTTCGTTTCGCGAGCGTTTCGTGAGCGTTTGTGCCATTCGGCTACGTACCCTGTACAGAAAAACGAAGCAATGACAGATGCCATATTCGAAATTTCGAACCAGCGTCATCAGCAAATCAGCATAGGTACGCAGCAAGAAAATGAAATCTTGGGTTGAAATCTAGTAAGTTTATATATTTATATGTTGACTGCATTAGACTATATTATAATGTGACTGGGCACTGCAGTGACAGACTCCATATTGAAACTAGCGTCATCAGCACACGCAGCAAGAATCCTGTAGCTTTGGAAATTATCGGATACTGCTGTCGCTATGTAGTTTAGAGCTAAGAACAACAACCCCGCAACCTGGCAACCTTCAAAATAAAAGTGAACAGGCATCTTCTAGGCGAGCGCACTCCATCGTAGGCCACGTCTGTGCCTTTTATAATTAGCTAATTTTTGCCCGCGGCTTCGCTCGCGTTAAATTCGAAAATAAAGCAATGCTCCATACAAACTTCCAACCCCTCCCCCCTCCATTTTAGGGAATTGGGGGTTAGAAAGAGACCAAGAGTACTTTGTCACTCTCCATCCCTTCAACTAACTCCACTTAATAAATCACGTCAATTCGTCGCTCCGTTTTGCCGTGAAAGGCGGAGTAACAGACACACACTTTCCCATTTATAATATTAATAAATATGGATACCTAATTTAAAAAAAAGCTGCTTTGGTTTTGAAGGGTTTTGGTTAATTTAAGTTAAATACAAAACAACTAGGTAGATAAGGGCCATACGCTAAAGGCCACTAATATTTCATGTCATACGCGGTTAATAGTACGATAATTTTGTTAATTTTTTATTTGTTTATTTATTAAATATAGCAACTATTCTTAGAGGCTAATCCTAATACAATAGTGCCTAAAATTAAATTCATAATAACAGACTGGCTCGATATAGAGTTGTTCCGTTGTATTTCGCCGTCTTTGCCGTTCGAATTCTTGTTTTACTCGTATGAAACTGTTTCACATCACCATCACTAAACTTTGTAGCATTATTATTTAATGACAAAAATAATACTATGCTGCACCTTTAATTTTATAATTTGTAAGTTAAGTACTTATCATGATTTGTAACAAAAAATAATGAAAAGAAATATTTTTTTGTGTAAAATTAACCCAACGCAGCAGTTTCGATGTTTTATAATACTTCACGGAAAATGTATGGTTATGGTTAGTTAACACTTTCGCTACCAAGAACCCGACTGTCGGGCACACCGCTCGTAGAAGCGTAGCCGATTACATGGGGAAACCCGTATGTAGCGAAAATGTCGTAGCGCCGCGTAGAGCCCGGTTTCGAAAGTGTTAAGTTTCAAGCGGGCCGTTAGCCATACTTAATACATATTAAGTTATAGCAAAAAATATAACATAAGTTATTGTGATATAGCGTTATAGCAACATAAACAACGTCACAGCACTTTCTCGCGTGGCAATAAATCATCACTTGAAATAAAAACTCGAATATAGAAAGCGCAGCAAAGCTCTCACGCCATAAATATTTATATTTTTTCTTGATGCTAATGTAACATGAAATTCTTTTTATAGTGGATTAGCGTTGCAGTAATTATAGAAAGCCTCGACGTGTTTTTATTTAAAGTTGTAAACATTATAATAATTACCAGCGTATAGTTCGATTAAGTACAAAAAGGTAGTGAAACTTTTTATTATTACTCTTTATAGTACAGAAAATTATAAACGTTAATAACGTAGGTTTACAAAGAGTTACTTGACGTTTCTTGTCCATCATACCGGTATCTATTTATTAATTGGTAAGGTGCAATAGGAATTACCCTAATACACCTTACCACGAAAATCATGTACAGGTTTTTAGGTAAAATAATAACCTTCTCTATCTAACCAAAGTTCTCCAACTATAATAGTAAATGTAATGTGTATATTCCCGATAACTTTATAGATGTATAATATTATTTTAATCCAAACATATTATATATTTTAAATTGTACACAATGAAATACCAATACAATACTTTAAACTTACTATAAACTTACATCTACACAGCCCTTAACATAAAACTTAACTATTTAACACATAAAAAAAAAAGAAAACACACCTAGCAAACTACCTAAATTAGTCAAATAACCCACCCCGCATCGTTCCCGACGCAAAAGTGCCCATCACACTAGCCGCGTTTCCACGCTGAACCGCGATGGACAACCTCTGCGCCAAGAACGACCCGGAGCGGGGGTTGAGACCCCTCTCCTGCAGACGACGCCCCAGCTCCCAGAGGAAGGTTTTTGCCTCCGCACACCAACACCCACTAGTCTCCACGGCTACCGGAACAAATACATAATTTGATAAGGCAGAGTACTTGGCCCTTTTTTGATCCGCCGCCTGCTCCGCAGCTCCTCCTGCCATCTGCACGGTGCGCGCGAGGTGCGAGGCGGCAAACGTACTAACGCACGTGGCATCCCATACAAGGCACTTACCCCTCTCCCATGGCACCAGAGTCAACCCATCCGGCCTCTTACCGTCCGACCGGCTAAGTCCAGGTGGCTCCAGCATACACGGAACGTTGGCCGACACTAGTGCTCTACGAATTATGTCGTTCAACGCGTGATGCCGTGGGAACCTCCCAGCGCACCTGCGACAACTTAAAGCATGGTGCCCGTTGCTCTCCACCATCGAGCCGCAAATGCATAGATGTGGTTGACAAACATCGCAGCCGAGACGAAGAGCAACGGCCACCCGCAACGAGTCATTGTCGAGGAGGGTGCCAAAGTTCGGGGAGGGAAGGGCGTGCAACCAGGCCCCAGATTCCGGTGCCGACGTCGCCACCAATCTAGCCCTATCTGCACCAGAAGCGTTGTCCAGGAGACTGGCAAAAAGACGCTTAGTGCCCACCTCGTCCCACAAGCGCTGCAAAAACGGCTTTTCAGGCACCAGCGCACCCGGGTTGAGAGCCTCCCAGACCGACAAGGTATCGGAAGCAAAAGGTATTATGACCTGGTCACGATCCAAGGATAAAATCCTAGTGACAAGGTCCACCACTCCCGCCGCCGACGCCAGGAAGGCCGGAAGACACACATCACGTACGCGCCGTATACCAATTCCACCGCTACGTACGGGTAACGAAGCCAAATCCCACTGTTCTGGACCCAAGCACACATTCAAAATACCCTCCGTTAACTCTTTCACGACAAGGTCAAAAGAATCCATGTGGCCGGGGTGCATCCAGACTGGGGAAGTGCGCAAAAAGTACGTCACCTTCGGCACGGCAAAACAGGATTTCAGCAAAGTAAGCGCGACGTGACCCGAGAGCTTTTTTAATCTCTCACCAGCAGACCTCAGAAGCTGCTCTCTCTCTTCGAAGGCTTCAGGTATGGCTGCGGGAAACATCGGAGAGCCCAAAAGATAAAAGTTTTCCGAGGTTAACTCTGTGAGCCCAGGAAGCAAGGTTTCAAACTTGGCGAAGGAAAGCTGTGAGTTAGTGCCACACGGAAAAAACTCACATTTATTCGAGTTAACCTCCAGCCCTAACTCCCTAAAAAGTGGAAGGAGCACAAGCAGATCCCTCTCAACCTCCTCTGGGCTACCTCCCAGTGTGCCGTCGTCGAGGTACCAGACATTCAAAGGAGATCGAGAACCAGAGACTGCCTTTTGAATAGCCAGACTAAAGATCAGGGGACCAAGCGGGTCACCCTGTTGAGCCCCTACCTGGGAAGGAATGGGCGAACCGTTATAAAAAAGCTTGGAAGGGGACGAATAAACTTGATGCAAGAAGGGGTAAAGAGTTGGAACCTTCTCCCGAACTTCCGTTAAAAGGGTGTCGCGTTCTAAAGAGTTAAAAGCGTTTTTAATGTCCAACTTAATTATGACGGAGTCCGCGTTATTTGGATCGAGAGCGAAGGCTCGAACGGCATGGATGGCAGCCTCGCAACCGAGCCTGGTGCCAAAACCCAGCTGATAAGGTTGCAAATATGTAGCCATCTCGTCTCGCACGGCATAGCAACCCAGCTTGGCAGTCAAACGGCGGAACACACTACCGACTGCGATAGGCCTTAAACCGCCATCTTTTTTCGACAGTGCACACAAGGACGCACCGTATATGTACGGATAGACCGACGAATTCAACTGACCACTAAGGAGGAAGTTACATAGTCTGGTCAAACACTCCAGCAAACGACGGCCGTTTTCACCAGAGGAACCTGAAATCAGCTCTTTCAGGTGTGATGGACGAATGCCATCCAAGCCTGCCGCCGATACACTATTAAAGGAGCTAAGAGCTTGTGCAACCTCCTCTGGCGTGACGGTGAGCGCCGAGCATGATCTATCTGGCTCAGGTGGAAACAACAAAGGCCGGGATGGAGCAGGGTGCTTCGACAGCAAGTTATCCAAAGTTTCGGGGCCCGACGGCGCCACTGCATCCTCCGACATTAACACCCTGACTGCCCCCCTTAGATCGCCTTCGAAAACTTTCGATTCGATCGTTCGAAGCACCGAATACTGTCCAGAAGATATCGACTCAGATTCCAGAAATAAAGCATCAGTGAAACCCGCCGATTCGATGTTACGCTTTACCTTTGTAGTCAGATTACCAGGACCAGCGGCATCGGGCGCTTTCAGTGCGGAATAAGCGAAGGAAAGCAGCGCGTGCCACTCCCCTACGCCATTGGCATCGATGCATTTGTCGATCACATCACACAATCTACCCGCCGCAAGATTCCGCGCGCCTCTGGGGATATGACGCAAAACCCGCACCGACTTTCTAAATAAACCCAAGTCCTCCAAACTTGGGGTAGTGCTACTAGCGCCGTTAGAAAGAACATGATTCCGCTGCTGAGACGGAGGAGCAGCTGAGGGTGAGGGGGACAGCGTCGCTTGAGCAACATCTTTGTGTATCTTCCCAATATGCACTTTCAGCCCATGGGCGCAAAAGGTGCGTGGGGAGTTAGGACAATGGGGACACCGAGAGCGGTCGGGAGGAGCTTGCATTACAAAAAATTATGAAACACTATAATCTTACACTACACTAATTATCATACACTAATTATCAAACTTTCTAGATATGTATAAACTGAAGCCCATAATATAATATATAGAAAGTAACACAAACGTTAGCAAATAGATGTGTCACTCGTGTGGCAACCTACCTAAAATATTACACCTAGATACCTACGGTACCAATCGAGCACCAAGGGCTATTTGTTTAAAAAAAACACATTCGATTCATTCTAATCCGAAACTGGGGCTAATATTTGACGTATCTAAACATTAAGTTACAAATCACCAGTAGAGTGCACAATTGCACATATTATTTGCTAATGTATTTGAGTACTTAAACTATAAAATGAAAACTTACAAAACTAAATGTTAACGTTATACATATTCTTGTACGTTATACTCGTAAGGTTTGAATCGTTCCAAACATTATTATATGTTGTATACTGCTCTATCTATATCACAAGAGATCGTATCTACAATGTTCATATACTACGTACGCGTATACTCCTCGCACAGTGAGATAACGTACCTGATACAGGGGATTTGTATAGGCTGACGAGTGGCTCCGACATCAGGGGGCCGCTGAGCTCTGCGGAGAAACATCACCCTTATTCGCGAATTAAGTGTATTCAAATAAGCCGATTTTCCGATGGAGGTGCCGGTGGAAAGGTGATTTTTATTTTTGTTTTGGATATTTTTTTGTTTGTTTTAATAAAACGGAAATATAATATGATGCAAGGAATTTTGTGTCACTTTGTTTTTAATAAAAATTTGGTGATTTTAAATTTTCTTAACATCATGTGCTGATTTTTGTTATACAGATTTTATTTTTATAAAACATGGTTGCGATGTTCTTTTTATAAAGTTTCAGCTTTATTGTTAGTGTTATGTTCGTATTTAGGAAAATCGATAATTATTAAAATATCTTATCCATTTTTAGCTAGTGTTAGTATTTAATATATATTTATATCAAATAGGGACGTCAAAAATACGTAAAACAGATTCAACACTGCCAGCGTTTTCGTAGCGCTACGTTCGTAGCTGAGCCCACCGTTTTACCACTATTAAGTACAGAATAACCCCCTTATTCATAAACGTACTCTCAAGTTGTCAAGCCAATAAAATTCGCTTGTCCCTTTCCGACGTATTGGTGCGATAGAAAAAGACAAACGAATTTTATCAGCTTGATAACTTTAGAGTACGTTTATGAATAAGGGGGTAAGTATGTTATTTATTTGAAACTGTTAAAGAAATAGTTGGTGGTTACTTAAGGTGTTCAAACTGTAATGCATCTTCTACATAATTTAGTACACTGACAAGTAGAAACTATCTAAACCTAAGTCCGAACCTAGTTATATGCTTGTTGAGTACGCGAGTGTAATTACTCGCCCAATAATCTATCAATACGCGGACACTTGTGTTAACTAACTTGATTAATTAACATCATCAATTAACGGCTTACGCTTCCTAAAGGTCATTACACTAATCAGGTCTCGTAGCATTCACTTATAATACATGTTGCAAAACATACCTGCTAGAAGATGGCAGTTCGTTAGGTATTAATGATTAAAGTTAAAATGGGATGACAATATTTCACTTAAATATAGTAACCTATATTCGTAACGTCGATAGCAAAAAGCTGTTTAGGTCAATGTATATTAAATTATTATTAATTTTAGACAAAATGACGTTAAATATTTGTATTTAAAAAAATATATTAATATTCTGAGAAACGTATTCAGCAAATTCATGCCTACCATCTGTTTTAGAACTATTTTTGAGAATTAACTTTACCTTAATGTAGCAAACGATGTTATACCTATGTTTTAGTAGCTAAATAAATAAGTTCTATTATTATAGATTTATAAAACCAAATGGAATAACATATTTTTGATACTAAATAATTCTTATACTGTGTTACATTATTATCAAAGTATGACAATAAACCATTTTTATTTTTAGTTTTAATGTTATAGTTTTAATTGTTAAGTCCACAGTCATATTTTTAGTATACTTACCTATTATATTACTATAAACCATTGAATTTATATTTCTGTTTCAGTACCTATTGCAAATTTGAATCCTTCTAATACCTACAGTTTCATGCTATTTGTTTAACACTTACTCTTATTATAAACGCACACTGTGTCATAAATAGCAAAATGCGATCAAAACGAAATAATTCCCAAGTTTGTTGGCAGCCCCGGCAGACGTACTCAACAACTATTAGCGGAGTCACTTGCGAGAAATAATCGCGTAAGGAGTTGCCGAAATATCGCCGTACATTTTTGTATTGGCATTGCGCCTGCTCCGAGATTTGTTATTACTGCACTAGGGAGAATTTTATATACACTCAAACTCTGGGGAAGATTAAGTGCTTCGCGAACTATTTACTGGTTAATAACCGGGAGTTTCTCACTTGAATCGCATCCAATTTTGTACAATGTTATTTATATTTTGTGACCGTTTTTGTTTTGAACTGAAATCTATTAGTATGATCGGACAGATGTACACTAAGGGCCAGTTGCATCAACCACATTTGACAGATACATCATCGTTACGCAGCAGACTTCTATGGAACTTCCCATAAAATACAATTTAACGAACGCTTTAACGGTGACAGACGGTTTGATGCAACGGAACCTAAGTCCAAAAGTGTCAACTTAAAACAACTTATTCAAATTGCCAGTATTCAACATTTCTGTTTGTTATTTTAAGTCTTAACAATATATTATGCATTTATTTGCTCCAGTTTCTTAACTAAATCACGTGGCAAAGCTAAATTTTTTCTTTATATCAGTGTCCGATTTTTATTTTCATAACACATTAATATCTTACATTTATTTCTATTTTCCATGTTACATACAATAATGGCAGTGTTTAAATAAACAGACATGTAAATTAAATTAGCATATTTTTCCAGTTTTAGTAACATACAACACAAACGGCAAGATAAACGCCTAAAGGAATCTCCGCCAGTCAGCGCCCCAGTCAGTGGCCGACAGAAACAATTCCAAGGTATTTTTCAATTGAAATAGCTTTTTACTTGGTACCTTGTGTTTCTCGAATAATTCAGATGGTTGCTTCCTGTCTTATTAAAAAATTCTTTAGAATATTTAGCGCTATAGTGACATTTTACGGACTGGACTAGATTTTTCTAATAACTACAAGTATTAGTATTATTTTGAAGTTACACCTTTGGATTATATGTAGATGTAAAAAAGAAATTAGTACTGAAATACCACCTAAATGTTCTTTCAACAGAGTTCAGACGATAATTATTTACTTTACGATTGTTTTCATCACGCAAGAATTGGGTTTGATAGCTTTATAATTAAAGTCGTAGGTCGTAGGTATGTTTCACTTTTTATCATTTTGAAATCATGTTCCTCTATTATTTCTATTTTACGTCACTTAAACACTGAATGAGAAAAATAAAATGAAAGCTTAGTTTTCTGACAGTTCTAACCTAGTGACCTTGACTATAAGCCTGGGGGCCCTGAGTTCGAATACTGCGTAGACAATTTGATCGCTTAACATTTCTTCGTGTATTTTTGTTCGATATAACTCATATAACGTTTTATGAATTATGATAACGTAAAATTATTTATATTTAGGTATTATTTACGCAATTAGTGTAGCGGTCTTGTGTATTTTTTACGTTTTATATTTTTTTATTTTTAGAAAAAAAATGGTCTTTTTGTCCAGTTTTCAACACGAGCACCTCCACCGTGCTAGCGAAAGTATTCTCGTCCTCACCTCTACAAATGAGCGACATTTAGACACTCTCACTCGCCCTTAAATACTGGATACGCGTTTCACTTACAACTAGTTATACTAGCGCAACTATACACATTAAGCTGTATTTAGAATTTCGCAATAATTAACTATATATCACTAATTACAGGCGAGAAGGCGATAAGAAAAACTTTGTACTGCAAGCGCTATCACTTTATGGCACTAAAAAGACACTTTTAAATGTTCACTTCAAATTATAGACATCAAAATGGGAACAAAACACACCGATTATGTTATTTTCGTCATAAAGTGTATGTCATAGTCGTTATGTTGTTTACTTGGGTCGCGGGGCGACGCGCGCGCCTGATGACCGGCTGCAGAGGACTGAGGCCGTGACAACACAGCCTCGGCCGCGCCTGCGCGGTGCGCGCGCCAGCGGCACGTGGAGACGTGACAACATAACCGGCGTATCGTATAGCCTCAACGTACACCATACATAACAATCTACTCGCTAAATAAAATAATCTGTTAATTCTTTTGCGTCATGCCGGTGCCTGTATTTCTCCGCCCGAGCTTGCATTCTTTTACCTGCACAATGAGTCGGTCTAAAAGATATCATATTGGTATCAGTTAAGTTTTAATTTAATTTAATAGTCAATAATAAAAAAACAACATCTTTCTTATAGGATGTTAAAAAGGTGTGTTTAAAAATCGAAAGTGTGTTTTTTTTATGCTGAAACTTGCCGATTCTATATCTTGGTCAGATACAACGACAAATTATATTTAGCGCAGATAATTCTGCAGTATTTCGGCCGATAACGAACCTTCACCGACACATTGTTAAACCGAAACCGAATCCTTGGTCGGACAAAAGCTGCAGGATATTTTCAGGCGGCTTGCGTGTTGATGGCTCGAATGACGGAGTGACGTAATTACAATGACGCAACAACGCAGCTCGAATCTGCGAGGCAAACATTGTAGTATCCATCCATACTAATATAATAAATGGAAAAGTGTATGTGTCCGTTTGTTTGTCCCATGTTACACGGCAAAAGAATTGACGTGATTGTTTAAGTAGATATAGTTGAAGGGATGGAGAGATTGGAGAGTGACATAGGCTACTTTTTATCTCTTTCTAACCCCCCACTTTCCTAAAATGGAGGGTGGAAGTTTGTATGGAACATTCCGCAATTTTCAAATTTAACGAGAACGAAGCCGCGGGCTAAAGATAGTTTATTATACATTATTTATACGTAGCATTCATGTTTGTCACACGGCTTTAATTAAATAAATAAATAAATAAATAAATATTATAGGACATTCTTACACAGATTGACTGAGTCCCACGGTAAGCTCAAGAAGGCTTGTGTTCCAATACTAATATTATAAATGAAAAAGTGTGTGTGTCTGTTTGTTTGTTCGTCTTTCACGGAGCTACGAATTGACGTGATTTTTTAAATGGAGATAGTTGAAGGGATGGAGGGTGACATTGGCCACTTTATGTCTCTTTCTGACGCGAGCAAAGCTGTAGGCAAAAGCTAGTAAGAAATAAACTGGACAGGGATAGAACTTGGGGGACACCTTACACAGATCAACCTAATCCCAAACTAAGCAAAGCTTGTACTATGGGTGCTAGGCGACGATATACTTACTTATATAGATAAATACATAGAAAACATCTAGACTCAGGAACAAATATCTGTACTCATCACACAAATGAATGCCCTTACCGGGATTCGAACCCGGGACCGCGGCTTAGCAGGCAGGGTCACTACGCGCTATGCCAGACCGATCGTCAAATATTATTAGACAGCATAGTGTTTAGCTGCTTAATCAATAAAAATTGAACTGTTGAACCGACTTGGACCAAAAAAGTTTGCTGGATGCCTTCAAAAAAGTATATAATGTAGATTGTAGAAACCGAATCCTCGGACAAAAGCTGCAGGATATTTGCAGGCGGGTTGCGTGTTGACGGCTCGAATGACGGAGTGACGTAATTACGACGACGCAACAACGCAGTTCGAATCTGCGACGGAAAACACTGACATAGTACAAACGCACACTTTTTATGTTGTCACACGGCTTTAATTGAGGAATAATCTTAACTGGGATACGTTTTGCATGCAAATTAAACTAAATGAGGTGTTGTAAAAACATTTAGTATAAAATTACAAAAAAATGTTTAGCTAGGCAGAATGATAGCTTGTATGGTGACTATCTGCTTGATCGAAAGAGTGACATGATACCTACATTCAGACTTATATTATGAATGCAGATTATTTTTATTACTTTTTCATGTTTGAAGCGTTGAACCGATTTGGTATGAAGATAATATGGGCTTTAAGAAATAATAATGGGTAGTTATCAATCATCATAGTTCTACACAGAACACGTCACGAGCAGCAGCCAATGATAATAGTAATGAATAATGATATAATATAATATCAGTTCAGTTAGGAGATCGAACTAGTTTCGGTTCTATCTCAGAGATGGCTGGGGGCGCCTTAGCCTTCGGTAATTGTGTCATATACTTGAAAATTTCGACCCTTGCCGCCGTGACCGAATGGCCGAGTGGTTTGAGGCATCCGTCGCGATAACGGAGGACGCTGGTTCGAATCCAGCTTTGGACACTTGGAGGCCTTGGTCATTTTTTCTTTGTATATGACATTTATTTCAGAATATAATATGATGCAATGACAAGTGTGTTTCAGTCTGTAGCACAAAACGTTGTAATACAAATATACATATACCAGCTTTTGCCCGCGGTTTGCTCGCGTTAAATTCGAAACTTGCGGAATGTTCCATACAAACAGAACCCCATTTTAGGGGATCTAGGGGTTAGAAAGAGACAAAAAGTAGCCTATGTCACTCTCCATCCCTTCAACTATCTCCTCTTATAAAATCACGTCAATTCGTCGCCCCGTTTTGCCGTGAAAGATGGACAAACAAACAGACACACAAACTAAACTTTCCCATTTATAATATTAGTATAGATACATAACACTCGTGTTTTGTGAGCGGTATCGCAGCGATAAAGCTGTAATTGAGAAACGATCCCGGCGGAGATTGTAGCTTCGGATGCAAATTAAACGAGTCGCGGGAAATGTCAAACAAACTGAAAATTAAATGATATACTCCAGCACAGATGTAAGTAATATAACTGCTTATTAAGGCATATACGTATATGGAAGCATCTGTGTCTATAAGGATTTTTGTTATTTTAAGACTTTTTATGTTCATGCCATGTATGTCTTCTGTGTTATCTCCTTAATAAATAAATAAATAAATAAATAAATAAATAAATAATTTAGTGCAACCTATTTTAACATAACAACGGTCAATAAAAAGACAAGTGATTATTTTAAAACACCTTTAACCGACAGCCTGTGTGGTGACGGGTTAAGAATTTCACCGCCCCTTTTCTTCCCGTGGGTGTTGTAGAAGGCGACTATGGGATATGGGTTAAATTGTGGCGTAGGCGAGAGGCTGGCAACCTGTCACTGCAATGTCACAGTTTCGTTTTCTTTCAACCCCTTATTTGCCAAGAGTGGCACTGAAGCTTTAGTAGTTTCATGTGTTCTGCCTACCTTTCAGGCGTGATTGTATGTATGTATGTTTAACCGATATAATAAAGATTTTTTGCTACATGACGAGAGACTCGCATCTTGCGCTACGATTAGGGTCGTAGCGCTACGAAGTCGTAGCCCATACTTGTATTCGTAGTCGTAGCATGAAATACTACGACTTTTTGTCTACTATTATTTGATGGGCCGTTTATTCATACTATGCTTAAGATAATACTGTGATACCGATCTGTCTGTAAAAATAATGTAAAGATTAAAAATATATATATTTCTCAAAGATATAATAGAATAACATTATTTTACTTAAAAAAAAAAACAGAAAAAAGGTACCTAAATACGATACAAGTGCGGAAAAGAGGAAGTTCGAAACGAGTGTTTTAAATCAACACGAGTTACGATGAACTACTTCTCGCACTAGTGCGTAAAAATCTGTACTGAATAAATTGTTCGACCCATGAGATGACCCTAACAAAGATATTGTATCGCTGTAAAATATCTTTAATGTACTATTCATTGGGCTGGGGTTATAATAATATGGTTTAAAAATATTTCTAGCGACTTTTGAGTTTTATTTTTAGATATTTTTCATAAGGTAGGTTTTAATCATTTTTTTTTTGCTGTGAAGTGTTTCCACTCCTATGTACGAGTATGTGGGTAACACTTAAGACACATCATGTTTAACGGCACGAGCCCGTCACGGGCCCGGCACGTCGTAACGTAAATCATCCCTTTTACGTTTCGTCCCACGGCGGCTGTAAAGGTGAATCTTCGCACAAAAATGACACTCTCACACGCTCTTGAGATGCGTGGAGCATGTTAGGGTTACACCACACTAGCGTCTTTTGAACGTTGAGATCTACTAGTAGTCACACTGAGAGTTTGCATTGTGAATTTAACAAGTTCGACTTGTTGCGGGTTTATCCGTTTGAGACAAAAGTATTTTAGTAAACGGAATAAATGACAATATTGACGATACGAGTCGAATTTGTTCGAACAACAAGGTCAAACTTGTTAAAAGATATTTGATTGAATCAGCCAAACATATATTTAAAACAACAGTCATGTTGCTTCTATAAAATCGACTTTTTGATTCAAATATATTGTTGATTAAAATAACGAGTAACTTGTAGAATGTATTAGTTACACTTAACAAAATCTTGTTATTTGAACCAAAGAGCACGTAGGCGATATTTTAACAAAAAAACTTGTTGAATGAACATGAAAACTGGTTGTTTTTTTCTCTCTGTGCAGTGCTATGGGAAATGGTGTCGCTACACAAGACCTTTGGTCAAGACGTGTATTGTCATCGACGCTCCGTGGAGAACGTTACGCACTTTTCTCAGTCGCAGTAATATGGACGAACGATAGGTAGAGATACGCCACGGTACGTCAACAATTGTACTCTTGGCTAGACGCCTAGTTACGCCAAAGTTGCATCGATCAGCAGCCACGGATAGAGATGACTAGACGTAGACGCTCGAAAGATCCTACACACCAAACACTCATACACTACCGTTTTAGTGACTTATTTGGCTTTAGAGGTCTAGTCACATTGTCAATCGTACTTTTTGTATTATCTTAATATTATTTATATTTTATGCAGTGCACGAAATAAAGCAAAAATAATGATGTTTAAACATAATTTCTATTTAATAAGTCAAATAGAAAAATATAAAGTAAATGAATTAACCCTGACGTCACTCCTCAGTATTTCATAGTAACTCCAGGTTAGCAAATCGTTTTGACAGTTCTTAAAAAGAAGCTGATTTTGACTAGTAGGAAACTATTTATTAGTTACCTACATAAAGTTTTTTTTTTAAGTGTTTACAAGTTTATACTGTTTTCATCCTAATGTTAGTCTAGGCATCCCGGCCATCTTTTACTAGCGCAGGCGAGCCAGACATTCTTAATCAGCCTTCTTTTTGCTTGCTAACTAATTTACCAGCGTTCAGTTTTTTTTACATCCTGTGCTAAATTTATGCTCTATAATTTACACATTCTTTATGGTTCCTTTCATGTTCCTGGTAGCGAAGAAAAAGATTTTTTGCAAGATCCTGGGACCTATTCACAGAGAGGATGGCACCTGGAGGATACGGAAAAATGTCGAGATCGAGGAGTTAATGGCCGAACCCAATATCATCCGCGAAACTAAAGCCCACAGAATTCGCTGGTTCGGTCACTTATTTAGAATGGGAAACGATCGGGCTGTCAAGAGAGCGTTCTTGAATCGACCGGCTGGTGGCCGTCCGGCGGGTCGACCCAGGTATCGGAGGACAGTGTGGTGGCGGATTCTGCGTCGGCTTCAAGTCAGTGACTGGCAAGAGGTTGCGCAGGATTGGGACAGGTGGCGATCTCTAGTTTCGGAGGCCAAGATTCACTTTGGATCACTGAGCCAAAATAGTTAGTTACATAATTTCTTTACTCCTTACTTATTAAAAACTAAATACCAAACTTATTTGCTTATAAAAGGTTGATACAACTTGGATTAACTTACCAAAATACACAGTATCTTCAAAAAAACACTTACCTGTCACCATTTAACTATCTCCTTAGAATATTAAATTTTTAGGCAATCGATAAATTTTTAAAACACATGAAAAATAATTTTGGCCACTATTCTTTCTACGATAAGTAAACTGGATATATGGGTATATTCATTCAGCAAAAAAATTTTTTGGTATTGAAAATCCTTTTTCGGAAGCAACTATTTTACTATAAGTACTTAGTATTAGAAGATCCTGATAACATTTTCTTTTAGGTATCCCCCTTCTTTTTTTACAATTTGCGATTTTCCACTTGACCTACTTCCCCCAGGACCTTCGCCCGCCATTTTTCCTGAAACGAGAACCGCATCTAATTAAAATTCGGAAGGGTCTCGTAAGCACTCACTAAGAAGTAACTGACTTGAAATCCCTAATGGGTGAAAAAGCCGACAGAAAAGTTACAGCATTAATGCGCGCTTTTGTCTGACACTGTTCGCAAGTTTTTAAGATTCCGTACGTTAAAATGGAACTCTTAAAGTAAGCGTTCATTAGTTGGTCGTTTAGAAAGTCACACAAGTGCGTCCACCGATCCGCGCCGTACACAACGCAATCTCAGTCGACGAAATTCGATGCGATGCGTCCGATGCATACGATTCGGACATGTGAACGCCTATTCGTAGGAGTACTCGTGCGGCTGTCTGTTTATCTGTCAGAGAATATTATTTAATATTTCATAGGAAATACCTGTGCTGTAGGAAAACTTATAAGAAAATTATAGTCACGTGAGTCAAACTTAAGACAATCAAACATTGTCAAAGTCATATGGTCTACGGAACTCTCAGTGTGCGAGTCCGACTCACACTTAGCCCGTTGTTGCGTAATAAGTTATATAATATGCGAAGGTAACTTTTGAGCTCTAGGCGCACGGAGTTGTTGTGCGAGGGTAAAGTAAGGTCTCACAGTTTATTACATTATGTCAAGGCTGGCAGATTGGTTGCGGTGCCAAGAAAATATAAGGCTAGTAGGTATGTTTACGTGCTTCTATAGTATAGAGGCACCTTTGTTTCTCCTTTAACAATGAATACATTATTACACGTACACTAGACTCTCCATGAAGGAGATAAACTTTAATATCAATAAAGTTGTTGCCTGTGTAGTGACGGGTTAAGAATTTCACCACCCCCTTTCTTCCCGTGGGTGTCGTAGAAGGCGACTATGGGATATGGGTTAAATTGTGGCGTAGGCGAGAGGCTGGCAACCTGAAAATGAAAATGAAAATGAAAATGAAATGAAAATGAAATATTTATTTTTCAAGTAGGCATATTACAATGCGCATATGAACGTCAAATAAAGCTACGCCGGCTCTAACCCTACGCCTCAGCCTCGAGAAGATTTCAGTCCCCCCTCAGTTGGGTGGGGGGTATCCACTATGGGACCGGCAAGAAACTCGGCGGGCAACTTCTTTTCAAAACATTACATCTTATAATTAACATGCATTAAATAACAAGATACAATTTAACATGCAAAAGTATTCATCAAAGAATATGAACAGACTAGGTACTCTATGGAAATTAATTTCAATAAATTATATTATTGCTTAATAATACGTCGTTCTTCTTCAGAGAAAACATATCAAATTGTCACAGAAGAAAAAGATAATATGAATCTCAATATCATTAAATATGTAATTTACCTACACAACATAAAATATAAAATATTTGATGTGCTTTCTTATCTGAACTGTGTCCTCTATACATAATACAATTATTGCTATTCGTTTTTTGTAGTTTCTGGTTCGGGCCATGCATGTTTGTCTGTCAAATAGTCCTCGACTCTGTAATAAGCCTTTAACATCAATGTTTTTTTTAAGTAGTTCTTAAGAGCTGGGAGGGGTAATCTCAAAGCAGTGTCAGGTAACTTATTATAAAAATGAATGCATTGCCCAACAAATGACTTCTGTACTTTACGGACACGAAACTTCTTTATGGCAAGCTTATTTTTGTTTCTAGTGTTATAATTATGGATATCAGAATTCTTAGTGAAACAGTCTAAATTCTTAACAACATAAATTATACTATCATAAATGTATTGGGAAGCTACAGTTAAGATATTAATTTCTTTGAAGAGTTCTCTTACTGATTCACGTGTTCCTTAGTTGTAAATAGAACGAATGGCTCTCTTTTGTAATACAAAGATAGTCTGTATGTCAGCTGCTTTGCCTGTCACTGCAATGTCACAGTTTCGTTTTTTTTCAACCCCTTATTTGCCAAGAGTGGCACTGAAACTTTAGTAGTTTCATGTGTTCTGCCTACCCCTATATGGAATACAGGCGTGATTTTATGTATGTATGTATGTATCAATAAAGTCCCGTTTGGTGACGATGATGGGTTAAGAATTCGACCACCCCCTCTCTTCCCGTGGGTGTCGTAGAAGTCGGCTGTGGGTTAAATTATGGCGTAGGCGAGAGGCTGGCAACCTTTCACTGCAATGTCACAATTTCGTTTTCTTTCAACCCCTTTTTGCCAAGAGTGGCACTGAAATTTTAGTGGTTCATGATGTGCTCTGCCTACTCTTTTATGGGATACAGGCTGATTGTATGTATATATGTATCAATAAGTTCAATGCTTGATAACTAGAAACTAATTAGTCAAACGTCAGAGCCCAAAACCTCCGTAAATATAAATATATAGCAAAATAAAAAAAAACATTATATAAATTGTAAATTGTAAATTGTAATGTTTATAATATATCATTTACCTTCCTGTGTGAAAACTAGATGTAATTTTCGGTTCTAGAAAGTATCTTTTCTTCGTAAGTTTCTTGATAAAATTAATATCATAAATCCGTTACGTTGATGAATTTGAATTCGTAACGCTTCGAGTATCGTATACTAAAACGTTAAAACTGATGATAGTGTCGCAGAATGGTATTTGTCAATTGTTGAAATAGAGAAAATAAGCAAATGAGTCGCATGCAATATATATGTCAGGCAGCGACGCAATGTTTAGCACGTCCGATTACACGTTCCAAGGACTTTATTGTTTGTGTGTATCATACAGGAATAAGTTAGGAAAGATTTTAACTATAAAACTCCCGTGAGACTCATACATAATTAAAAATATTTTAAGCGGGTTACTCACATTTTTTTTTAAATAAGTAAGGAAAGGATTAGTAAGGACGAAGAGTTGTAATTCCATACATCAGTAAATGGAAGTTATTTGTAGTGACATCTAGTGTCACTTACGCGTCAATCACGCAAGTTCGTCAGCTTTGAATCAGCGTAAAACAATATCAGTACGACTTGTTGATTCTACTTCAAATGACAAGTAGCTTGTTGTTCCAAAGAGCACGTAGGCGCTATTTTAACCAAAAAACTTGTTGTATTTTCTCTCAGAAAACTGGTTATCTCTCAGCGACGCGACGAAGAAAAAGTCTAATGCTCAACCATTTTTAGCTAATATTAACAGTCTTAACCAGTATTCTGTTTTCAATGCCTTCTGCTTGTAATATTAGTTGTAAACTACATTATTACATTTTTGGCAGACGCGACACTGTTGACACCTAGTGTCGAGTAGTGGTACTGATAATTTAAGCTATTTCACGCGTGCTTGACGCGTGATTAATGCTAGATGTTACTACAAATAACTTGCATTTACTGCTGTATGGAGTTACAACTCTTATCCCTCTACGGTGTGTATTGCACTTGGAGATAATTGCTGTATCAGTTTGCTAGCTTCCATGAAATGAGCGATTCTTGTAAATTTATATCCATAATGATAATAGTCAGGTTGTTGAAACAGAGGAAATATGCAAATGAGTCGCACACGACATATGTCACGCAGCGAGGCGGTGTTTGGCACGTCAGGCCGGACGCACGTTCCAGGGACTTTATTGCAGGAGTGTATGTATAATTACATTGCATTTATGACACTCTTAATAAATTACTGCATTACTTCTGCTTATGGTTTGCTAAAATTACTCAAGTTTTAAGTTGATTGATCTTATTTGTATTCTTTGTTATGTGTTAAATACTGTGTCTTTTTCTTCAAGAAATAAAGATATCTATCTATCAACTTTTACGGTATTTTCGTCAATTAGTTCAATTTATAACATAACAATTTTTATTTATTATTATTCAGAGTCTACTGTTTCCAACAGCTGGGCAATGACGGACCTATTCTTTTACATTAAAACAATAACATAATATCTAATAATTATGCGAGAAGTAATATGCCAAAAAGAATTTCTGCCAAACGTTATTTACCAAGTAATATTGCGCAATATAAAGTTTTGCCAAGCATAAGTACGAGTAAGTTCCTTCTGTACCTATTAGGTACGGAACCCTAAAAACACATTTCAAACTAAAATAATAATTATCATGTTTTGTTATGTATCATGCATAAACGTCTGCAAGCGATAGTACATATTTTGAAGTTAAAGGAAAAATAAAAAAATATTTACCTACTATAAACAGTGACCTCATATGCAAATATTCAAAATGTTGGAAGGCTTTTAAAGGCAAAAATCCAATATGGAGGTTTAAATGTATGGGATATCGGTCCGACATCCGATATCGGATCAGATAATGTGGAAACGCACTAAGTCTTCATTACTAATTGATACAAGTACCTACATTTAAATCACACGTTTGATCTATAATTGTGTGTATTTCTCGTACACTTGATTCACTCAATGTTCCCAGCTAATAAAACATCCAAAGAACCTTTTGAAAACAGAATTTCCAGCGCACAACGTACAACTCGCCGTCTTCAAACTAATACGATTACTTTAATTCCGTCCCGAGATACGTTGCGAGGTAATTTAAGTTCAGAAATAAGACTTGCATTAATTAAGCACGATGTTGTCGCGACGGACTATGTTGCATGTTTGTAGGCTTTACAACTAGGGATGTACACGTACAGTCAACCCTAGGCTCAATTGAAACCCTAGGCCACTGTAAAACCACACCTCGGACACTGGCGATCAAATATATTGAAAGTCACAGTCTTAGCTCGTGTAGGTGAACGCATACTATGCTTGTATGAGTGAAATATGACAGGTCGACTGTTTGTGTTTTTGACAGGCGGTAACTGTGAGGTAACCGAGAGGGGGTGGGCGGCACTTTCAGCGGGGAGCGGGAGTGGCCATACTGTACGATAGTACTGTTTATTATACTGTGGTAAAACTATGTCACAGTGACGTTATAAATCAGATTGTAAGAAATCTCTTGCTGCTTGTCATTTTGACATGGTTGTAGAATGGCCTAGGGTTCCGATTGGTTGACTGTACAATGAACTGCAAAAATTCATGGGGAATTTTTGTAGCTTCACTTCAAACTTGGGTAAATCCATTCTGCTTTAAGGTTGATTATAAAAAATATATTATGATCTGAAAGCTAATCTTAATCAACCTTATAGCAGAATGTATTTACCCAAGTTTGATATTAAGCATCACATTTATCAATGCATTCATTCACTACGGGATGAATTTATTGATGACCGGTCTGGCCTAGCGCCTGTTAAGCCGCGGTCCCGGGTTCGAATCCCGGTAAGGGCATTTATTTGTGTGATGAGCACAGATATTTATTCTTGAGTCATGAACGTTTTTTATGTATATTAGTATGTATTTATATATAAGGAAGTATATAGTCGGCAAGCACTAGCCCCAAAGTAAGTAAAGCTTGTACTATCACAAGCTTTACTCATTTTGGGGCTGGGTTGATCTGTGTAAGGTGTCCCCCTAATATTTTTTTCTTTATTCATAATTTCTCCATGCAATTTTGCAGCTCACTGTACACACAGGGCATAAGGGAGGGGTTTATTTACTATTGCATTATAAACATGCTCATTTGCAAGATGTTTTCTTAGTTATTTGTTTCTTAATCTGAATTAAACTTGGCCTAGATCATAAAGTAGCACTTTTTTTAGGGTTCCGTAGTCAACTAGGAACCCTTATAGTTTCGCCATGTCTGTCTGTCCGTCCGTCCGTCCGTCCGTCCGTCCGTCCGTCCGTCCGTCCGTCCGTCCGTCCGCGGATAATCTCAGTAACCATAAGCACTAGAAAGCTGAAATTTGGTACCAATATGTATATCAATCACGCCAACAAATTGCAAAAATAAAAAATGGAAAAAAATGTTTTATTAGGGTACCCCCCCTACATGTAAAGTGGGGGCTGATATTTTTTTTCATTCTAACCCCAACGTGTGATATATTGTCGGATAGGTATTAAAAAATGAATTAGGGTTTACTAAGATCGTTTTTTGATAATATTAATATTTTCGGAAATAATCGCTCCTAAACAATCGCCTCATAACTCTGGTGGATGTATCAGTAAACCAGTTTGGCTTCACTGCGAACAGGTCAACAACAGATGCAATTCAGGCAGTCAGAATTATTTTGGAGAAGCACCGTCTCAACAAAGAAGACCTACACCTTGCCTTTATTGACCTAGAGAAGGCATTTGATCGCGTGCCTAGAAAGCTCGTATGGCAAGCTCTGAGAGCTCAAGGAGTACCAGAGTCTCTCATCAGCTTAGTGCAAGATATGTACGACGATATAAGCACGAAGGTCAGAAGTCCAGCGGGAATCAGTAAACCGTTTGAGGTAAACGTAGGAGTCCATCAGGGATCTGCACTAAGCCCATTACTTTTCAACCTGGTGATGGACTTTCTCACCAAGAATATCCAATCACCCTTACCATGGTGCTTACTGTATGCCGATGATGTGGTGCTGGTAGACAAGTGTTCACACCATTTACAAGAAACCCTGGAAACATGGAGACACGCACTGGAAAGCAATGGTCTACGTATCAGTAGAAGCAAAACTGAACACATGGAATGTCTATTCGGTAGTGGCACCTCGCACCCACGCACCGTTCACCTCCAAGGATTTCCTTTGCCAAAAGTGCCCCAGTTTAAATACCTTGGATCAATGCTTTCTGCAGATGCTTCCATTGAGGCTGACGTCACACACCGAGTTAACGTTGCGTGGCAGAGATGGCGGGATCTCACGGGGGTTCTCTGTGATAGAAGAATGCCGATCAAGACCAAGGGCAAAGTGTATAAAACGGCAATCAGACCTGCCCTGACATATGGTGCCGAGTGCTGGGCCCTGAAAAAGGAGCATGCACAGAAATGCCATACCAACGAAATGAGGATGCTGAGATGGGCTGCGGGTGTAACTAGACTTGATAAAGTGCGGAATGAACACATCAGAGGAAGTTTCAAGATAGCGCCCATCACGGAGAAACTCACCGAACAGAGGCTGCGGTGGTATGGTCTTTTTATACTACGTCGGTGGCAAACAAGCACAGACGGTCCTGGTCCGCCGACCCCAAATGATGATGGAAAGCGGTCACCGTAACCTATGAACGCATGCAACTCAAACAGTGTCACATGCGCCCACCCCATTAGAAACTTGTACATTCCCTTTTTTACAGGCAGTCAACGAATGACTAGTCAACATAATTTTTAACACAATAGTTCTTAAAACATAAAACGATTTTCTACTATCAGATGCAATGAGTGTGGTACAACATTTTAATGATCTGAAATCTGAAATGTTTTAAAAGTTAAAAAAATCTATGAAAACGGATGGATATAAAAATCATCAAGTTTTAGGTGACCAAGTTGTGAATGTATTAAATTATTTATTCGTAAAACTTATTTTAGTCTGCACTTGCAGTCCAATATGGATATCAGTACTTGCAGTACGGTTTCCTTTGAATAGCATAGCTTTAGAATTAATTATACATCTACTTGGATTCCACAAGTGTATCCGTTCCGAAGTTACCAGAGTGGTACTACATGGATGATACAATTAGCAAGTTACATTGACACAGTATCTTAACTTTCAAAGCGCGACTAATCAAAACCCTTTCAATTCCCTCACGTTGCTGCACGTACGTACGTTACGTATCCACGTTAGTATACACGTATGACGTAAAACAGCCTATTCGAAATTTACATCACAATTCCTTTTGTTATTGATTTGATATGACATGCACTGCACGCATAACAAGAACGGTATTCTGTTTTTTTTTATTTTTGTAGTTTTCATTGGGATATGATGAAAAAAATGTTAGTTGTTGTTTCATTCAGTTATTAGTGAGAGTTTTAAGTGATTCATGGTTAGTTTCATAAGACTTATTATATGTACTCATTTTGACCGCGGGATATAGGCGGTGATTACATTTTTATTGAGCTCCCGATATTTCGACGCAGATACATGCGTCATGATCACGGAAAACGGATTAGGTAATTGGTGATTCTCCTTTGAAGTATTGGTGTATTGTAGTATAAAAAGGTTATGAATTTAATTTACTTACAGTGACGTTAAAATATACCTACCTTTTTAATACCTAACATATTTTATGATACCAACAACATCAGCTGCAATGAGCGAAATGTGAATTGTTATTATTATTAGGCCAATAAGTGCGCAGAGAAAATCCTGTGCGCAAATCTAAATTTAATACCAAATCGAAAAAAAATAATACAAATCTTAAAATTTTATCAGCAACATTCCTGTTCCTGTTCCTAGCTACAAAGTGAATTACAGATCAGGTTGAGATTTCAGCTTCGGAACAGGCGCTAGGCTCGGGTAAAGATCATCGGCGGATCCCATTGGGCGCAATCAAGCGGCCGTCAATCAACGAGTCGCCTTACTTAATTACCAACCCTCGCATGTGGAGCCGCCTTTACTTAAAACACCCTCCACACAACTACCAACCTTAAAACATGAATTATACAATTTAATTTTGAACGGCAGAATTTTAGTGTCAATGCTGTAGTGGTGAAGCGATTTTGAATATAAGTAAGTAAGAAATAGGGTAGACTTTGGATGGGTTAGGGTGTAACAGGGTATATAAATGTGTGTTTGGTAGATAATTCCGAGTTACGTCGTTTTTGGGTAAGGTTGCACGTTAACACTTTATGAGCTAAATCAATGCCTAGAAATAGAGGAAGGCAATCATTGATTGAACGCTATACATACTGAAAAGTTGTTTCTTACACTGTGTATTTTATAACTTATCGGACCTGTCAATTTAAAGAAAAATAAGCACGCGCGAACTGCGGCCCGCAGCCTGCCTCGGGATACCATCGGAAGCGAGAGAGAAGCGAGCTCAATGAAAATGCTCCTCGTTACGGAGCGAAACATGTCAGCCTTTTTCCACTATTTGCACGTGAGTCACCCGGTTTACATGTTTAAAAATAAGCACTATTGACACGAACATAATTTCAGAATTTCGAATTATTACATTTGAATCAGATTTATGTTTTGACTATTGTCAAAATTAGAATCATGCCGAATTGATTATTTTCAACAAGAAAGTCTGCTTAAAAATTATCATTTCTATTCTATTTAAAAATGATCATAAACCATGTTGGGAATTGTTGGCGTATCGTACCGAAAACCATGTCAGGACTTCAATCGCTTTCAATAAAATACGATACACCGCATCAGACATTAGGTGCATTTCTTATTTTAAGCAAACCACAGACTGTCATTGAAATACTAATAATTCATGAAACATTAACTTTTTAACAAAAAATAAAACCGCCTTCAAAAATAAGCGCGTTACAAAACACGGAGAAACTAAAAAGCAAAAAATAATAAACCTTTGAATTCAGATTTCTTATCGTATTGCAATAATCTAAACATCCAAATTATAAACAAATCAATTATTTTTGTAGTCGGTACCAGACCTGTTCGTTTTGCCCCACCCAACCATACACAGGCTGGTACCGACTCCAAAAATAATTGATTTGTTTATAATTTGGATGTTTAGATTATTGCAATACGATAAGAAATCTGAATTCAAAGGTTTATTATTTTTTGCTTTTTAGTTTCTCCGTGTTTTGTAACGCGCTTATTTTTGAAGGCGGTTTTATTTTTTGTTAAAAAGTTAATTTATTTGTTGATTTTTAGTGGTTCCTAGTGATATTATATGTATCAGTCCGAATATATGTACAGTAGTGAAAGAATTATCCTTTAACTCCTAACCATTGAGGAGTTGACCTTCCATCATCAGCTCAGCCACATAAAATTACTACCGTCAGGCGTAAATACTGGTGTACCTTTGAAAATACACTAAAAACATTACATGTGCCTATAACATTTGAAGAGTTCCCTCGATTTCTCCAAGATCCCATCATCAGACCCTGACTTGGTGCCAATGGGACCATCTCGGGGTTATACCCGTTCGATCAAAAAAAATATAAAGAAATAAAAAACAATTAGATATACTCGAGTCGCCTTAATTTCAAACTTGGAAAATATGAATACCATATCATTTTACTATCAAAATAAGGCTAAATTTATAATAATTTAAAATTAATCAATCCACTCCTTCCAAGGACTTTTAGCTGGAACTTTCTAAAAAAATGTAGGACAAATGGGTATAAACTCTATCGATTTTCTCGCCCAGTTGTTTCTGCTTACGAGGAGATTAGCTTCAAGCCCAACTTTTTTATTACAACTATGCAGTCTTGCTCCAGGCTTCTCCCTTCCATTATCCCCGGGGAACCTTTTTCTGGGATAAAAGGAAAGTTATTTTCAAACAGGTTGTTTTTGACATCAAAGTATTTTCGAAAAAGGTTAAAAAAGATTGCATTATACTTGGTCCGTGTACTTTATTTGTACTCTTAAATAGTATGGCTCTTTTTCAGTTTTTGTCGTTTATTTGCATGTCTATTAAGGCTTCAATAGATTTTATCTAAGCCTTTTTACTTAGCGTAAAAAGCTAATGTTTACTTTTGTAAAATGAAGCATCGTTAAAACCGTTTTATTTAGTGTCCCGTACAAAGTGAAAATACAATTAGTATACGTAAAATTTACAGAAAGCAATATGATCTACAACTGAATAATTTTTGACCTTGATTTTATGACCGCTCACAGTTCTTTAGTATATCTGTTTAGAAGAATTGGTGTCATTTTCCAGTGCTCAGACTAAAAAAAAAACACACATTTCACTGAAAAAAAAAACAGACTCCCAAATTATGACCTCCATCTTGAAGCAACCCAAATTACGCAAAGAATGGTGATATTGTCACGCGTCGACCTTCATTGTGCACGCTTTGGACACTTCTGAAGTACTTCCCAACCCTATTCTAAAAAAGGTATTACGTTATTAAAATTTTCCTTTGCTGATAAGACTTTTCAAAAGCAAACGTGTATCCAAACCTTCTCCTTCAAAAGGCAGTACTTACTTCAATTTTCCCGGGATGATACGACTTTTTGAAAGTAAGAGTATAGTCAGCGAACGAATAAGGTCACGAGGTCAACGCCTCACGTGATATTCTGTTTATATTTTATTAAGATATCAGAATATTCGACGCCGCAGTGAGAATATTTCACAACGGGCTGACGCTTACTTTTAGGAAAATTAATATTATATATGGAGAACTGAAAATGGAATTAGAGTTTTCATATTAAATAAATAAGCCTTATAAATGCCTAGCCTTACTTATACATACATACTTATAGAATGCCTTAATATGAAATGATTGAAAGTGAAAGTGTTGAAAGAAAAAGAGTGTAAAATTGAAAGAAAGTGAAAGTGTTTTTAAACTCACAGGCAACCAATATTTAACTGTAAATCACGATTCTTGTTAACAGAAGTCACTGTTGTGTTATGCGGATTATAATTAGACTATTTCAACAGTTACAAATCTCGCGAAACAATTTTTATTTATTTAACTAAATCAAAATGAACGGATGATGTCACTAGACACAAAGTACTCAAGTACAAGCTCTAATCTATATAATATGGGTATATACACGGCTACAAGGCGACATGAGCAATCCCTTTCATCTCGCCGAGCAGAAACACGAGCGATTTTTTTCCGATGTTTTGCGACTGAGGCAAATACATTCTTTGAACCAGCCTATCCGATCGTTAACGTGCTACTCGCTCTACAAACTTTACCTTGGCATCTGAAATACCCGTCCCCAAAACCTGGAGCCTTTAAACACATGGATTAAAGCACATTTTGGAAACTTAAGCGGTTTAGGAACGGCATTGAGGCGTAGATTGGTTGGTATCTGTAGATATTTTTAATGGGCCGGTTTCTTAATAAGTAACCTTTTTGTTTTAATTGAATTGTCTTCGTTGGCGATTGGAAGACTTCGTTCATTTAATGTTCGCTCTAGGCAAGAACATACTAAATTTCAGAATGATGAAGCTTTTTCGTTGAACACAATATTTATTTTTTAATAAAGTTGTCAAATCAAATTGGAAAGTATTAACTAGGTAACTACTAGCTTTTGCCCGCGGCTTCGATCGCGTTAAATCACAGAATATATAATAGTACAAGTTAAATTCAAAAATTGCGGAATGCTCCATACAACTTCCACCCCCATTCTAGGGAATTTGGGGGTATAAAAAAACAAAAAGTAGTTAATAGCACTTTTCGTCCTTCAACTATTTCCACTTAAAAAATCTAGTCAATATAATACGTCTCCGTTTTGCCGCAAAAGACGGACAAACAAACAGACACACACACTTTCCCATTGGGTCTCCCTCGGAATCCCTAATAACGTTTTTCCTAAACTCACTTGCCCTAACAGCTTTGACCTAATGGTCAGTTGCCCTATCAATCACTTCTTATAACGATTATTTCCCATAATGTAATGTTTAGCCTAAAACTCATTTGTCCTAAATATTATTACCATAACAATCAATTTCCCTATTTTTTCATGGCATAATCTTCAAATTTCCTAACAATATTTCGCATAAAATAACATGCCCTAACTTTTTTGACCTAATGGATACTGTCCTAGTGATCATTTGTCCTATCGATTATTTTCCCTAATGATCAATTGTTATAACATTTATTCGGCATAATTTACTGATTAGCCTGAATTTAATAAGTCCCAAGTATTTTTAACATAAATGTAAATATTCCTAAGCACTACGGCTAAATAGCATAATCTACAAAACGCCTAACAATATTTAGCCTAAAATAATACCTAATAACAAACTGCCACAAAAGTGGGTTAGGTTAGGTTAGAACTGCGACCTTCGAAATACGAACTGCTGCCACAAAAGTGAGTTAGGTTAGGTTAGAACTGCGACCTTAGAAAAACGAACTGCTGCGACAAAAGTGGGTTAGGTTAGGTTAGAACTGCGACCTTCGAAAAACGAACTGCTGCGACAAAAGTGGGTTAGGTTAGGTTAGAACTGCGACCTTCAAAAAACGAACTGCTGCCACAAAATTGGGTTAGGTTAGGTTAGAACTGCATCCTTCGAAAAACGAACTTCTGCCACAAAAGTGGGTTAGGTTAGGTTAGAACTGCGACCTTCGAAAAACGAACTGCTGCCACAAAAGTGGGTTAGGTTAGGTTAGAACTGCGACCATCTAAAAACGAACAGCTGCGACAAAAGTGGGTTAGGTTAGGTTAGAACTGCGACCTTCGAAAAACGAACTGCTGCCACAAAAGTGGGTTAGGTTAGGTTAGAACTGCGACCATTTAAAAACGAACAGCTGCGACAAAAGTGGGTTAGGTTAGGTTAGAACTACGACCTTCGAAAAACGAACTTCTGCCACAAAAGTGGGTTAGGTTAGGTTAGAACTGCCACCTTCGAAAAACGAACTGCTGCCACAAAAGTGGGTTAGGTTGGGAGCCTTTTAATTTACCGAAGATATTGTTTGCCGAATTTCATTCCCCAAACAGATTTTAACAACTACACGTTTGCTTTCTAAAAATATTTTTGACGAAAGTAATATATGGGCCAAATAATCTTTAAAAGCCTACAAGCCGAAGCTGCGAAGGCTCCCATTAGTGCCTGCGCTTTGATACGCAAGGGCGAAGGGGCTGCTTTACCCGCAGCGCCGGAGCAGACGCGGAGTCCGACTCCTCACTAGAGCCTGACTGCTCGCGTTCCCACCGTTCTCTGAAAGTGAAGCACATTTACCTGACCCTGCCTACCACAAAATGGGTTATACGAGCGTTATGCCAAGTAGCCATTGGCCATTTAAAAATAGGTAAAGAGATGGTTAGGATATATGAGTTTTAGGCTTAAACAAAAATAGGCTAAATAACAATTATGCCAACTAACATTAGGACATACGATCAATATGGCAATTGCCATTAGGGAAAGATCTATTTCGACCAAATAAAAATCGGCCATTCAATAATAGGGCAACCACAAATAGGTCATACGAGCGTTATGCCAAGTAACCGTTGGCCATTTGAAAATAGGTAAAATGACGGTTAGTGTTGAAGGACCTGCGGATACGAAGTTCCTAACGAACTATTGTAATAAAATAAAACAAAACGGAAAATAAAATTATGGAGATTGATGGGGAGCCAAACTCACCGATGTTGTCGTCTCGAGAGTTTATCGGGTGGCCACCCTTGCAAAGCTTGGTTCTCTCTTTCCTTGCACTGCACACTCGCGAATCGTTCTATTATAATATAATTAATTAATAACTTAATTCGTTGCGGATATTTTTATTCACCATTGACAACGACTTTCTTTTTGCGGATTGACACTTGACGTATTTTATATTTTTTAAGAAGTTTGGCAAAGAGGCGGGTGACATGACAATTAAAAATGAGGTTGAACCTATCATAAGGAAGAGCGAGCGGGATGGACGATATGAATGATAATGAATGAAAAGGGCGCGAACATTTCTCCCCGGCTTTAAAGGGTTCCTTTAAAGGAAAGAAGTACTAAATAAAATAAATAAATAATGACCCTTTTCTTCGAGTAAAATAATAGCGAAAAAAATAATATTATTCTAACATAATACCCATTCCATTACTGGTTAGGCAAAGGACACAACCGCACGACAGGACGGACGAAACTTCCTTTACTTGTCCTGACAGTAACAACGCGGGTTGAGCCGTCCTTTGAAGGATGCACTGCGTCTACAACACCCAATGGCCATGAGAATGGCGGCGCATTATCTACTTTAATGACGACTACTGTGCCAATTGCGATGGGAACTGATGGCGTTGTCCATTTAGCTCGAGATTGCAACTGATGCAGATACTCTGCTCGCCATCGTTGCCAGAAAGACTGCACTATCCTATCTAGGAGGGCATGTCGTTCACGTAAGTTACCTGACTCGACCAATGGAGTAGGTAACGACAACAGTGGAGCAGTATGGAGAAAATGAGCAGGAGTAAGAGCTGATGGCTCAGCGGGGTCACTGCTCAAGGCTGTTAGAGGCCGGGAATTAACGAGCGCTTCTATCTGAGCAAGCGTCGTTAGAAGTTCTTCGTACGTCAGTATTTGCGTACCGATCACCTTGAAAAGGTGATTTTTTACTATTTTCACCATAGACTCCCATGCGCCTCCAAAATGAGCAGAAGCAGGAGGGATGAACTTCCAATCAATGCGGTTCTCCGCTAGTTCCATCTCTATAAGTGGACGATGAGCATCCAAGAACTTGTAGAGGTCACGCATATAAGAATTGGCGCCAACGAAATTGGTTCCATTGTCCGAATACATGCATTGGACGGGACCACGGCGTGCCAAAAAGCGCTTTAATGCAGCCATGAAGTTGGCGGTACTCAATTCCGTCGCTATCTCAATGTGAAGACAGCGCGTAGTGAGGCAAGTGAAAATACATAACCAAGCCTTGCGACTCTTCACTCCTCTGCCACGAGTAGGCGTATATTGCAGAGGGCCTGCATAATCACACCCTGTATGCGTAAATGGTTTATCCACTTGATTCACGCGACAGCCCGGTAAGTCTGCCATGAGCGGAAAAGACGATTGTGGATTCGCTCTGAAACAAGTGTTGCATTTGGCAATGCGGTCGCGAATGACACGACGAGCCGACAGAATCCAATACTGAAGCCTAAGTATAGTCATCATTGACTCGGGACCAGCATGCAAATGCTTTCTGTGAACGTAGTCAACGATCATATTAACTACATGATCACGTCGCGGGAGCACAATTGGGTGCTTCTGAGAATACTGCAAGTCTGTATTTGTCAACCTGCCTCCAACACGAATTAGACCGTCTTTGTCTAAGAACGGTTTGAGCTTTTGTAAAGCAGGTGAGCAATATTTCTTGCTCTTAATTTTCTCAATATCGTCACAAAAATGTTCGTTTTGCAACGATGAGAGAATTTTGCCTTCAGCAAACTCTAAGTCGGATCGGGTAAGGGCCGTGGGGAGCGGTTTCGGATTAAGGATGCGGTACACGTATACGACGATGCGCAGTAATCGAGACCACGACGATATCCGCTGCGCGAGGGAATAAAGTGGTGACTCTGACACATCCGTAGTAGTAGCGTGTGCAAGAGGCTTAAACTCCGGCACTTCTCCGATGGACTCTCGATCGAGCTCCCTTAAAGGCCATTCTGATGGATGCTTGGATGCCCAAGCCGGTCCTGTAAACCACAAAGGATGATCCACAAGCTTAGCAGGCGTCAGGCCACGCGACAAGCAATCCGCGGGATTTTCTAAGCCCGCCACATGATGGAAGCAGCTGGCCGGTACAGCTTCAATTATCTTAACAACGCGATTGGCAACGAATGTTTGCCAGCGGTGTGGTGATGACTGAATCCAGCAGAGCGCAACTTTCGAGTCAGTAAAGGCGTAGATCTCGTTAATGTTGTAACGGGGCTCGAAATTATCTTGCACCTTCCGCATGAGCTTTGCCAGGAGGACAGCAGCACACAGCTCTAATCTCGCTACAGAGACTGTCTTCAAGGGAGAGACCTTCGACTTGGAACACACCAATCGAACTGTCACTTCATTCCCGTTTATGACCTGAAGATAAACTACACCTCCATATGCCCGCTCGGAAGCATCACCGAAGCCTAAGAGGTTTATAGTACAACCTTGTACTACCCCGAGATGACGCGGTATATGAATTTCATTCAATTTTGGCAACTCAGAACAAAATCGTTCCCATAAATTTACAATATGGGTCGGGGAGTCTCATCCCAGTCGCATTTGATCAACCAAAGCTCCTGTATGAGGAGTTTTGCGTAAAGGACAACTGGAGCTACTAAGCCGACGTTATCCCATAGGCGAGCCACTGCAGACAAGATTGTCCTTTTAGTGCACGTTGGGTCTGGCTCTGTCACCTTGAAATGGAAATAATCGCCAGATTTATTCCAACACAAGCCAAGGACCTTTTGCGAGACTCCTGGGTCTATTTCCAAGTCTACGGAAGCCCTATGAGAAGCAGGTATCTCACGTAGCACGGTCTCTGAGTTGCAGGTCCATTTGACAAGATCAAATTGACCGCATTTGAATAGGTCAATAAGCTCCTTAGCCGCAGCGATAGCAACAGATTCATCCTGCTGTTGCGAATCATCTGACATAATGCTGAAGCATACGTCATCCATGTATGTGCAGGACGATGCGATCGCTGCTGCCATTGGAAACTTATGTCCGTCGTCTGCAATCAGCTGGCGAACGACGCGGAGCGCGTGATATGGGCTCGACTTCATACCAAAACACACACGGTTAAATTCGTATGTCGAAATGGGATCTGCCGGGCGGAATCTATATAAGATTCGTTGAAACTGGCGGTCCGATTCGCGAACACCAATCTGTAAAAACATTTGGCGACAATCGGCTGAAAGCGCTATTTTGAATAAGCGAAAGTTCAAGAGGATTGAAAATAAATCCCCTTGAAGATTGGGCCCTGAGTGCAAGACATCATTCAGCGACAGGCCTGTAGTTGTCTTGCTACTCGAGTCCAGGACCATACGAACTTTGGTAGTGGTCTTATCCTCACGCACGACAGCATGATGAGGAATTATGTATGCGAGGGCTGAAGAGGTGTTCGCGTTGAGAGAGTTAGTCACGTCCGATATATAACCCTTACTGACGTATTCACGAATTATATCATCATAGGCGGCACGTAACACACTCGATGACTCTAGCTTTCTTTCAAGACAAAGAAAGCGCCTCTTAGCAGCCGAATGCGACTCTCCGAGCTTGAACACGTCATCTCGGAAAGGCAATGCCACAGTATATCTACCACTAGCGTCGCGCGTAGTGGTGGCGCGGAAATATTCCTCGCATTCAAAGTCATCCTGGCTTTGAGCGGGCGGAGCGGATATTTCCTCAAGTTCCCAGAACTTTTTGAGGAGGTGGTCCATGGAATCCACGGAAGTACAACAAGCTGAAGTATATTTACGCGGTGGCTGTAAAGCAGGCACCGAACCCATTAAAATATACCCCAGTACCGTCTGTATAGCTGGTGGCATATAGTCCACTTCGCTTTTGACGATGTGCGGCAGCAGCAAATGTGGAAATATAGTTGCACCGACCAGTACATCAATGGCGACGGGCGTATCCAACGTGTCGTCAGCTAGAGGAGACCATGAACATGTGTCAGTGCTGACATGTCCACGGGCACTGACGGCAGGTCGTCGGTGATGCGATCGACCACCAAACTCGAAACGTCGAAGTTGATATTATCGTCGAATCGCGAAAATACTTTTACGTTTGCGTTCCCCTTAACAATTTTCTTGGTTTTTCCAATGCCAAATACAGAGCTTGGTTTCCTATCAAAAGTTAAACCTAAGCGCCTACAACATTCTTCAGTAATGAAGTTACTTTGTGACGCGGTGTCAAGCAGACATTTGACAACCTGCGTTTCACCCTTACTGTCGCGAACGATGACCTTTGCGGTGGACAGCAAAACCGTGTCACACGAAGATGCTGAGTCTTGATTTGACATTTTATTGTTAGAGGCAGCAAGTGCTTGCGTCACGATAGACGTGTTACAGGACGTGCCTTCCGGCGGCGAGGATGTTTTAATAGCTGCGTTGCTCGTAGATGCATTTGACTCATCAGAGGTCGTAGCTTTTTCATCCTTGTTCTTGTCAAAATGCAACAGAGTATGATGCTTTTGATGACAAACTCGACACTTCACCTCGGAATTGCACTCGCGGGTGCGGTGTTTAATGCTTAAGCAGTTAATACATGCTTTAAGCTCTTTAGCGCGTTTGAAGCGATCAGAAGACGTTAAGTCGTTGAAAGGAGGACATTTGAATAAATGTTCATGGACAATATTGTCACAAATACATTTAGTAGTGCTCGCGCAAGCAACGTAGCTTTGTAGTTTAGGTGCGGCACTACGCGGTTGAATCGACTTAACACCTTTTTCGCGCGATGGATTTACGGCGGCGGAGACGGCAGTACATGGTTGCGAGTTTTGATAAATCCTAAACTGACTTTTCATGAAATCTGACAGATCGCGAAATGTAGGCAACTTCGTATTTCGATGCAGCATCTCAAATGCTCGAAGAGTTTCCTGGTCTAACTTCTTTAAAGCTATATGCATAAGCATAAAATCGCTTAAATCATCCAGCTTAAGCGATTTAAGCGCATTCGCAGCTGTCACAAACTTATCAATGAATATCTGGAAGTTAGACGAGGAAGCGGGACCATTAATCTTCAAATTGAGCATTTGATCCATGTAAGTCGAGGCAAGAGTGCGCTTATCTTGAAATCTGTCAAGTAGACTATCTAGAATAAGCTGATAATTGTCAGCGCTCGGAGTTATGCCTGCAAAGACGGCTTGAGCTTTTGGTGACAATTTCCCAATTAAATAAAACAGCTTCTCCTCGTCGGTAAGTGACAGATTGTCGTGCACTCTCGATTTAAAACTAGCGTAGAACAGCGGCCAGTTACGTATGTCTCCATCAAACGCTACCAGTTCCATCGTTGGCAAAGAAGGTCTAGCTCTCTCCACCGATAAAGGCGGCGAAGAGGCCGGCGGTGCGGCTGGTTGCAGTCGCTTGACCACTCTCCTGATGCGGCAGTACAAATCTTCAAAGGCTATGAGCGGCTGATAGTTAGGGACAGCAGCCGTCTTAGTCCTCAGTAGCGTGCGGTTGTACTCATTTACCACTTCTTTGAACTCCGTCCGAAGTTCGTCAATAGTGTCAGCAGCGTCAAGAAAACTTTCGCGACTCACTGCATCTGTATCGGCAACTAGCGACTTTTTATAAATACCCTGGACGAGTTCAAAGAAGACGTTGCGTTTTGCTTCAAGCATTGACAACTCGTCTTCATAACACCAGCTGTCAACGCTTTCGGCTTTTGTTTCTTTTGCCATTTTGCAGGAGACGGGTTAAATATGCGGTAAATCAATTTATGTTCCTATGAAAGGATAAACTCTTATAAACGTATACCTAAATTGCGGGTGCGGTTAAGAATATATATTTAGGTAAATAATTTATAAGGGCGGAGCGACGAATAAAGTAATACACGTATAAACAAATACCTAAACTGCGGGAGCGAGTAATTAAGAATAATTTAGGTAATATTTATACGGGCGGTGCGGGAGGAGAACGATTCGCAATGAATGTATGAGGAGAAAATAGGGGAACAGGGAAGAGAATCCGGTTCGAAGGACCAGAAATGTTGAAGGACCTGCGGATACGAAGTTCCTAACGAACTATTGTAATAAAATAAAACAAAACGGAAAATAAAATTATGGAGATTGATGGGGAGCCAAACTCACCGATGTTGTCGTCTCGAGAGTTTATCGGGTGGCCACCCTTGCAAAGCTTGGTTCTCTCTTTCCTTGCACTGCACACTCGCGAATCGTTCTATTATAATATAATTAATTAATAACTTAATTCGTTGCGGATATTTTTATTCACCATTGACAACGACTTTCTTTTTGCGGATTGACACTTGTATTTCCCATTTATAATATAATATTTAGTATCAGTATATATTAGAATCGCTCTTTTAACTTATGTTTCGGGTAAAAAGTTCAGGAGTATTATTATAATATCGATACGTAATGCTTTTAAATTAATTACAAATTCAAGTGCACAATTATTTAAGAAGTTGTATTTACTGATACGCTTCAAAACAAATTTCTCAAAGTCAACATTGTTAAAAAGTGAGAGGACAAACATCAAAATATATAGTTGGATATTTCTATATCAACCAGCTACAAACATGCATGCTCATTTACATGACATTCACGACCTTAATAACAAAATGGCGCGGAAAATTACTGGACCAATTTGTATGCAATCAGGGCTAGTGTCCGCGAGTAAGTAGTTTTAGATTGATACTGTTATTTAGACGGAAGATTACAGCACTAGTGGGAGAACCGTAATTTACTCTGGTTTGTATACCATTTGGATATGAAATGCATATATGTTTGAAAAAATAATAACTTAAGTTGCATAAGTGCGTGTATTCAATTATGAAAAATTCGAAGATTTAGGTCAAAACAATAGATAAATAATAAAATAATAAATAAATAAAAATGTTTTATTCTGTATCAACAAATGTTTTACAAAGTATCTGCGCTGGTGCCTCTTTTTAAGTGAGGAAACACTTGTGCTAAGAGAGCACCGCTCTTCCACGGTATACACTGTTTATCTTATAAGTAGGTATGTAAATTTAGATTAATAACACAAAATTATATCTCGTGTTTAAAGTGACACATTCAAGTTATTCATTAATTTTGCAAATTCAAGTTAAATATTTTTATTCAATAAATAAGCAAATGAAATAAAAAATAAGTACAAAATAAATCTCGAGCACAGGCTTCATCAAATATAGTATCTATGTCAAGTAGGTAACATATATACCTACACTAAACTCGTAACAGATATACATTTGCAAATTCTATTACATCTACAGCCATCAATAGTAATGGATGGAAAAGTTTTCCAAATAGTGATATGTTATGTTTAATTTCTCTTAAGAAAAGTTAAACTTTACAGTTCACATTAATCTGATTAATGTAAGGTGCAGCGGGGCAAATCTTGACTGGGGAACAATTGTAATTGGGGAACTGTGATATATTGATTTAGACTAACATGATTTGCACTCATAATTTTAGAACAAAACGGGACTTAATCGCGTAAACACTTACATTTATATTAGGCCCGACGTTTCGAACATCACATAATGTTCGTGGTCACGGGTAGACTGGCGAGGAATTGCATCAACATCTTCTAGCCGCGCGAGTTTCTCGAACTACCCGCACTTGTTCTTGATTATTCACTTTTGCGCTAGGGTTGTCACTTTGCCTACACACAACACTCACGACATCAGCCGGTGTGTCCCTCGGTGTTTTTTCACGCTTACATTTGCTAATCACTGGATTCCACGAAGAAGAAATTCCCTGTCCCTCATTTTGGTTGAAATTTCGATGCTTCCTAATTTCAATCGCTTCACGTACTTTTCTGCTGTAGAACAGACGTTCCGTTGATAGAATTTTGGGACTATGGAGCTCGATCCAGTGGTTTGGTCCCGACTGTAGCAGATGTTCAGCTACCGCAGACTTATTAATTTGGCGGTTTTTGACAGCCGCGATATGCTCCTTGACCCTTACCGCTATTGTGCGTTTGGTTTCTCCAATATAGGAACTACCACAGCTGCAATCTATCTTGTACACACCTGGTGTCTGATACGGGATAACATCCTTTGCTGACCTAAGTTACCACGAACATTATGTGATGTTCGAAACGTCGGGCCTAATATAAATGTAAGTGTTTACGCGATTAAGTCCCGTTTTGTTCTAAAATTATAGGGGAACTGTGATGTTGAGTTCTACATGTATCCACTGAACACGCCTACCATATATAACCGGTGGACACTATTTAATAATTCAAACATTGCAAAACATAGAAAAATGGATTAGTTCTATTTGCCCCCAGTCGAGATTAGTCCCGCTGTAACTTATAGTAGGTATGTTTACTATCGAGAATGATAAGAATTTGTGACGCATAGTGTGATCCGCTACTTTTGATATTGTTAGCACCATATATGTTCAGCTAACTCCGTGGCTCTGCAGAATCGCGATCGCGCTCACATTTATCCACTCCCTGCTAAAGCGTACGCTATTCCCTTCAGTTTCCAGGAAACAAAGAATTAATAAAATACCATGCCATAATACGTGAGGGCGCGAACACAATTAAATTTAATAAAGGCATCAACCCCCGGCGGGAAGCGGGGTCGCCTCAAGAATTGCCTAATAAATTATAACTCTTTTGTTGTTGCCAAAAAAGGACCGTCGTTAATAAGTTTTCGGAAATGGACACGCGCCGTGTTTCATCGTCTTTGTGCTGAATGCGCTGGAAATGGTAGTTTGGTGTGAGTTCATTAAGACTTGCATCTGTTATCAAGTTATGTAAAGCATTCCTTATACTTGTAGTCTGTATTTGGGGAGGTACATATATTCGCGGAATGAAGTACAAGGAGGTAAAAAAATACAAAACCTCTTTGCTCGTTTGGTATGGGAACTCTTTAAAAAAAAATATATAAATGTCAATTCCAAACTGTCATTTGTTTTAAAGATTTCGCCTTTCAAACAAATTATTTCGGAATAAACTTGTGACTATGGAGCAAATTGAATATCGTGCCTTGATAAAATTTCTAACGAAGCAAGGAAAACATCCGCAACTTATAATGGTTGAAATGAAAGACGTCTACGGGGATCAGTGCCCTGCTAAAACCATGATTTACAAATGGCATGGCCTCTTCAAACATGGCCGAGAGTCAATTGAAGACGACCCTCGCCCAGGACGGCCAATTAAAGCCACATCGTCGGAAATCATTCAAAAAGTTGAAAAACTCGTACTAGAAGACGCTCGACTCAAAAAGAAACAATTAGCTGCATTAGTTGGTGTATCAGATACAACAATTTTGAGGATCCTGCATGACCATCTTGGCATGACAAAAATGAGTGCTAGGTACCTACCAAGAATGCTCAAACCGCAGCAGATGCAACAACGAGTTGTGAGGCATGTTGCAACTGCTGCTCTCAACAGGTGTGGCTTCGAATCGCTGGTCCACCCACCCTACAGCCCGGATCTGGCCCCCAGCGATTATTATTTGTCCCCAAGTTTAAAAAAAGAGCTGCGAGGAAAAAAATTTCGTGACGACGAAGAAGTGAAGGAAACGTTCTCACCACAACTGCATACAATATTTGAGCCGTCATCGCCCAAATCAATTGTTTAATTTAATTTTTATTGTTCTATCTATATTATTATTGTTCTCTTTATTTTTTTCCTTTTTGTTACCTAAGTTTCGTGACGCATTGGTTTTACTGTAATGTCATGTAAACATGGTTTTACTAATAAATAAATATATTTAAAAATTTCGACCCTTGCTTTCGTGATGCGATGGCCGATTGGTTTTACAGGCATCCGTCCGGTTAACGGAGTACGCTGGTTTGATTCCAGCTCGGAACACTTGGAGGCCTTGGTCACTTTTTTTTTGTATATGACATTTATTTAATGTTTAATATTTCCATCTTTGATCATTAAAATTAGTAATTTAATAGAAAAAGTTATTAAAGTCCACAAGGAAGTCGTCAACTCATACTATGTCGTTTTTAAAACTGAAATTCCTAATACATCTATCTGAATATTCATCCCAAAGATACACGTGTAAAGAATCCAGAAAAAATCCGTTCGAACCGAAATATGTATACCCCGTATACTCACCACACCTCCGAAGTGCGTTACTTTCGTTGCGTGCGAAAATTCAGGGCAACCCTTTCGTCCCTCCGACCCTTTCGGGCATGAGGGTAATTATGCTCTTACCGCACATGTGCATTTTAAAGTAATATTAACGCCTAACTACTGATGTATGGGGGGAAGTAGAGTTTCATCCTTCGTTTGTAGGTTTGTGTGGAAATTATTTTCTCAAGAGACATGTAAGTTTAGAAGGGCGTAATAGTATTAACGTAGTTACAGTTACGAAAGGTTCTTTGTTACTCGATCTAAACGCATATAAAAACTCTAACAGCATATAAAAATTGGCAAATACATGATTTTTCGATATAGTCATGAATAAGTTTAGATTAGTTAGATTTTTTTAATGTTACATGCGCAAAAGTGACTGAAAACACGTGAATTTAACATTAATATTAATACAACTCACATATTTTTGTGACTACCTTTTTATTTGTGCAATATTTAATTTTATCTGATTTAATAAGTCTCAATATCATAGAATAAACAAACTCGCAGATATTTGAGTACAGTCATACAATTTATAATTAACCCACTAAAAAATAAATAAACTTGGAGCACGTCAGCAATTTTAAAACCGTTTTACAGAACACGGGGTTGCCGTGATTCCCGAACGTAAACGTGAATGATTATCAATTATTTCTCAACTGACCGACATTGTACCTCCGACCTGACATTAACTACTCACTGTCACGTCAAGAGCGCATAGATTACTACATAGATTGGAGAAACCTTTAGATGACGGGTACGTGACGTTATGGCACCACATTTCCATTACGACAATGTCAGCATATGGCTGATAGCCAGTTGCTCAACAAAAAATCATATTATTTTCATAAAGGAAGGAAAAAGTACCACGACACTGATTGAAGATCGATCAGAGTAGCTACTAGCTATATTAGTTAATATAGCAGATTATGGTATGCTTCATGAGAATATAAGCTGAATATAAGCAGATTATGGTATGCTTCATGAGAATTTACAGTTAAAATAAATAGTAGGTTTAGAAACTGCGCACCAAAAGAATCTGATATCCTGAAAAACTTTTCTAAATTTAGATAAATCTGTGCAGTTTGTGGTAAAAGGTATCTAAGTTTCATTATATTCTCTATTCAGAGACACACATCTCTTTTTGTTTAACGGTTACAAAATATTAGTTACTTCTGGAGCATTATTAAAAAAAATATACATAATAATAGTTAAAGCTACTTTTGATCCTGACTGTATAGTTTAACATACGGTTTTTAAGTTTCTGCTTAGTATATCATCGGTCTATATTATTTTATATGTCTATTGATTACTTTGATTATACGTCTATACTGTTTAACTCGAGTGTTTTTCATAAAGTGTAATCGAGTTTAAAAAGTTGCAGTAAATTATTTCCGTTCTACTTACTTTATTTATTATGATTTAGGTTAAATTGAAAATGTATGATAACATCACATTCAAAAATAGATATATTTATAATACTTGTCCGAACCTTCTTTTTACAGGGATTATAAACTATAAACGAACTCGCTTGTCAAAATAATTTTCAAATTTTCATATTTAAAATACCTGTTTAAATCGTAATATATCAAATTTAGACAGATTTAAACAATCACTTTGGATAATTCACATACAAAGACACGCTTTTTTTCTTATTCTCTGCAAAATCTACGAACTCAAAAACAAATCTTAAAACAATTAAAGAAACAAGAAAGACCTCACTATCTATTCTAAGCATTCCGCTAGTGCAACTCCCATTTTATTCTAATTTAAGCGTTACTTTTCCACGAAAATCCTTTCTGCAACAACCATGTCTAACACGAGTTCATCGACCCCACAAACAATTCCCAGATCTCAAAAAAGGCAAAAAACTTGAGCCACAACAGCGGCGACAAATTTTTCACTTACTATCAAAGCTGCACGCTATACACCCTTACTTTACTGACTACTCGTGAACTTTAAGTCAAGGGAATAAAGTCAATGTATGGTTAGTTAAAAGTGCTGTTAGAATAAAACTAGTGCAATAGCAGAATGAGTGTGAAACTGGCGAATAAGAACTTGGCTAATGGTTTGAAATATTGGCTGGCACGCCATTTGTTGCTCTGTTTTTATTTTTGCCACAATTATTTTGGTAAATGTGAAACTTTTATGGATAATAACGTCAATGCTGGCCTATTTTACAATTGTGACAATTGTCGCCTGACAGTGACACTTCGCCGCGTATTGCCTGTTCAACAATAAAATATTGACGCTGAGTCACAATTTTACTTGTCAACCCACTAATAGGCACGTAATTGTCAATGTCAAGTGTCAATAGCCCACAGAAGGTATAAATAGCTAAATGTGTCAACCTATCCACTATTTTACTGATTACTTTTGTCGTGTATTACCCATCGCGGAGCAATGATCTTCCGGACATTTTGGAAGCATGTGCTTATCGTAGATGGGCTTTCGAATCTGTAATGAGATATAAGGGGTACGCCGATCGAATGTTGCCCTTGCCCGGGTCATGGGACGTACGGTTGAGGCCCGTCACGGAGTACCTATGGACTATTGAGAGTTGATAGAATATATAATGGAATAGGTTATTGGGTGAAAGTTATGAACAGCAATAGTGATCAGTATAATAATTTATTTATTTTCAAACTTTATTGCACATGAAAAAGTACAATTAGTAATGGAGTAAATTAAGGAGGAGTAGCTAAAATATCAACGCATTTGCAAAAGTTATTATTTATTTCTCAGCGTCATATTTCGTTCAGGTTACTAAAAAGTTAACCAAAACTATAACATTATTTTCTTCCAAGCTTAAATAAAATCTTTTTATGATATACTAAGCAAAGTAGCAGATGAAAGATTAGTATTATTTTTTACAAGGTTTTATTTAACTTGCCTTGTTAGTATGTTAGTTTGGTTCAAAACGTAGAAGCTAAATTTGACCCACTTCCCGGTTTCCGATTGAGCTGAAATTTTGCACACATAATGTAAATGAATGGAGGAAGAGAGGGGAGGCCTTTGCCCAGCAGTGGGACACTAACGCAGGCTATAAAAAAATATAAATCACGTGACAATGCAATATTATGGTATCATGGAGCTGATCTGATGATGGAGCAGAAAGGTGGTCATAGGCACTCTGTTATGAAACGTCGTATCCCCATCGAGTAAGGGGTTTTTAAAAACGTCTCGGAGAGCAGTAGATGACTGTTGAAAGAAAGGTACAGTCGGCGATAAAAGCTTGTGCCAAAAATGACATTTTTGCAAAAAAAAAACTTTTATTAGTAAAGTTACCGTTGCCCGTGGACAATTGGACACCTTCTACACTAGCGGGGTTGTAAGTGCTTTAATGTCAAATGAAAGTATAGATATGATAAGTTGGACTTAATAATTATTGTTGAGTGATTTATGAATATCACAAAAACAGTTTTGATGATATGATAAAAAAAACATGTTAGAACATAAAAAACAAAAACATATTCATTCGTTACATACTTTTTATAGGCAATATGACAATCCTTGCCTTTGGACGTCCGCCAAGTCGGGTATAAATCCTTACTTTTGGTATTAAAAGCAAAACATTCCAGAAAATTAAACTAGGTCTAAAAAGCGCTGTCATCGTACCGCTTATCGTCAAACATGCCTACAAATTGTGAAATGCCAGAAATTACGAGCAAACCCGGGTTTTCTGGTGAAACGTGCCCGGTGCATGTAGCTATTCCCATTACAGGAGCGGCATCACGCACACCGTTTACCGAGCCTACACCATTGTTTAATTAATCTTGAAGTTTATTGTAAATAAATAAGGTATAATAATGACCAGCAAAGAGTATTGCTCTTATTACTTTTTGGGTTTTTCCATGCAAGCATGTTGACAAGTTTAAAGTAACTTTTGAAAAAGCAAAAATATTCTAGCCAGTGTGTTCGAAATTGTTTCAAATGCAAAAATTGCTCCAAAAATTAATATTAACTCAGTAACGTAATGAAGTAGGTGTCAAACGTAATCTAAGCGCATGGCAGTGCGCAGGACAAGTTCCAGCAACAGGCCGCGCGCACGCCGTGCACTATTTACACGAACCGTTTCGACCCACTTTTGACCCCCCTGTCGCTCAGTGGCTATTGTTTATAAGAACAGTAATCATTACTTTCAACTTGTCGACTAGTCAGACTACAAAAGTTCAATATTTTAACAGCTATTAAGTAAATAAGTGCATTGAATAAGTGCATTCCTGTCTTGCATCTGTTCAAATGTGCTACGGACACTGTGTTGTGGAAGCTACTGAACCGATTGCAGAGTTTATTACAAATATTTAAGTCTGTGATCCAAAACCGGAAATGTACTAAACGTAACTTTAAAAAACTTTTTCAATTGTTTTCGCAAACTAAATATATCGTGTTAAATATATAACAAAAATGTGTTGTGGGGATCAACATTACTTTTTGTTTTAAATTTTGAAATACATACTATATAGATTATCCAAAAATATGAAGGTATACGAAAGAGTCAAATTGTAACAATTGCTAAATCATAACTAATTCGATAAATCAGCTGATCCATGCTATTAAGTACACTAACATAAATTAAATGCAAATTCTTTACTGTATAAGCTCTAAGATCGTCACGGAATCCAGTTTACCTAACTCACAAGTGACGACACAATGACGAACCCACGTCAGAAACAACTACACACCCTTCGTCTTATCACGAAGGAGTAAAGTATGAAATTGGTGAGATATTTTTGCACCATGCCATACATGACCTACGGGCATGCATGCCATGTTTCTTTGTTCGCGTTTTCGTGTTGTTACGCTGGTGAACTTACGAGTAATGATTTATTAGAAATTGCATTGTGTTTCTTATGTTGTCCTACAATAAGAACATAGTAATTTTAAATAGCAAATTAAAATAGCATAAAGTGATGGTTTACCACTTTTCGACCTTATGTTTAAAATAGAGTCGAAAAGTGGTAAACCACTTTCTTTGCTGACCGTACGTAAAAACAAGTGACTGTGCAGTTGATATTTAACTACAGAATATCATGATATAATTAAATGTATGTTTAATTCAGTAGGAATACATAAGTATACATAAATAGTTTCACAAGTAAATGTTCAATATACACTACATGTATAAATAATCCCAGTTATAGAGTTGATTTCATTACCTCAAAGACCTCATTGTCTGTTTTCCTATAATTCTACTGCTATATCAATTTAAGGCTATTAGGGATTATAATTTGTATGTCTTTCCCATCACGGAACAATGGTATTCCGGACCTTTGGGAGGCGTGCGCGGGGCCGAAGCCAACGCGTAGAGGCCCTTTCGACACTTTAATGAAATGTAAGGGGTACACCGAGCGGATGTTGCCCTTGCCCATATCATGGGACACACGCAGAGGCAACACCCGCCAGGGTGTAAGGACTATTTGAGAGTTAATGGAATCTAAAATGAACTGGTCTATTTTGATGAAAGTGATGGACTAAATATTGGGCTATGGATAAAAAACCGGACGCCTGCCTAATAAAACGGTATCCAATTTTATTTCCGGCAGACGGTGACTCGTCCCCACAAGATGGGCCCCCACAAAAAGCGACATCCAAGATGGCTCAAGGGCAACACCGGTGTGAGAACTCAAGGGTGTCGAGAGGTGTACATTAGGGATTATTATTATTATTGATTATTTATATAGGGATTATTTAGGTACGACCCGAATATCTTATATTTTATTTCAAATACTAAAATTGTAATCACCAAGCCAAATAACATCAGTGACTAATTAATAAAGCCATATAAAATTTCAATTTCGTGAACCCCAAGTAACACAAAGACCCCCAAGGTCCCAATACACCTTTTACCAAAACCATTGCAATACCATTCGATTCGAACCACGTCCCGAAACCCAGCAACCACCCCCATTATAGCTTATTTTCATCCATTTTCATCCCGTCGCATCTCGGAGGGTCGCCCCCTCGAAGGGTGCACGCACACATGCGGAGCGTGTACGCACGAGGATGACACCCATACACGCGGGTGCTAGTTTTCGGGGCAAGTGAGTGTGAAATCTTGTATGGACGAATTGTTGTTTGTAAACTTTTAAGATGTAAGATTTAACTCTTTGCTTTGAATCCAGGATTACTTAACACAATATTTATTATTATTTAATCTGCTCAACTATCGTAAGAGTATTGATCTGATCACGAATTTAAGCAGTTTAATTTATTTTATATTCTTAAGTGCATGAGATTATAGAAGATATTTTATATCTAAAGGCCGTTTACCCACGTATTATTTTTATAGTCCTTTTTAATGGTTAGATATTTCGTTATGCGATAATTTAGTAAGAATTATCATTATTCCTTATTATTTGTGTGGTATTCATATTTCCGATAGCTCTTTTGTTCGATATTTACAGAAAAATATCGAACAAAAGAGCTTTATTGCCACATTACACATAAAACAATCTTATATAAAGTTTACGATTCACCTTTACTTAGGTATATAACCGACCAACACAAATGAAGATAATAAATTCACCCCAAAATAATCCCACGCATAAAGCAGGCTACAAATCCCCGAGCCGTCTCGATAAATCAACCGACTGACCTTTGTGCATGCCGGTGTGCTTGTCCTTGAGCACGGTGAGCTCGTAAATTTTGCCGAACTCCTCGAACATCGGCCGCAGGTCCTCCTCCTCCAGGTGCCGAGGGATCTGCCCCACGAACAGCTTCACGGCGTCCTTACCGGCGCCAGGGGGCGCCCCTGTGCGCTCCGAAGGAGTCAAGTCCTTAGCGTCAAAGCTGTGCCCGCTGTGTACAGGCGTCGCCGGCGCCGTCGTCGCCACGCTAGCATTACTCGAGCTCGGCTGCCGGCCCATCGCCAGCTGATTCTGCATGTAGTTCGCTATCAACGGGTGCATGTTGAAATTAGCCCCAACGAGCATCTTACTTAACTTATGAACACGTTAATCACAGTCTCTTTGTACTTTAGTTTACACTATAAATTCGGTTTGTTTAAAGCATGTTTACTCGCGGAGGGATGGGGGCGGGTGTGTGCGTGCGTGCGGCGGTGTGCGTCCCTTGCTCTCGTAATGCGTAATGCTATCGATCGCTATACTACGAGTTGTAGGCAGTTCGCCTCGTGTCTCAGCCGACGCTCACTCAATCTTACTTCCACGTGCTGATGTTATTATATCACAAAAATATCCTTTTGTTTTTACCACTTTTTATGATGTTTTCGCACACTTTTATTTCTTTCGCACGCACTGTGTTAACGCACTGACTCCGTATATACTTAATTCATAAGAAACACAAGTCTTAACTTTACTAATTCTCACTTTAATACTTATATATAAGAATAAGAATTTAATTTAAAAGCGTTAAAGTTAGCTTAGGGAATTACGTATTAGTAAATAAGTTGAGATCAATATTGGCACAAAGTTAGGTACTAGGTTTAGAGCGCGAATTTTCCGTAACACTAAAAAGCGGCGTTCAGCTAGCAACACTAATCACGTTTGTTTACACCGGCGCGAGCACGCCGCACTGTTTACAAACACACAATATGTACACTTAAAGTCCAAAGCTTAAATAAAATTCTAATTTACACTAATTCCTAATTCACACACACCGAACTATGACTTGACGCACAAACGAAAAGGACGAGACGACACGAAAATGATGTGGCAACAAATTTGCCGTGTTGCCTTGTATATGTCTACATGTCCACTGACGGCCGCGTGGGGCCGGGACCAAGCCCAGAGCTTCTGGGCCTCCCGCGCGCGGGAGATGAGCTGCGCGATCGCGGGCCCCGCGCCAAGGGTACGCGCCCTCACTGGAATTGTTGATGTTTACTAAATATTGTTCCGGTATTTGATATTTTGTTGAGAAAATTGTGATGTAAATATTATTGGGCTGTGAATCACCTTTACCAAGTTCTTTTAGACGTAGGTAAGTGTTCAGCTTTAGTAAAATACTCATATTGTATGAATACCTTCTTTTATAATGAAGTTATATCAGGCAATTTTAAGTTTTGAATATTAGAATATTCGCATTACAAATGGACACAACAGCAGTAACGTCACTTATAATTTTAGGAAGAAAAACATGTCTAAACGACTTCGTATACCTGCTTCGAAAGTTTTTGCATACTCATATAATATGAGAATGTGCCCCAAATATCACGCCATAAATTCAACTTATCTGTCCACGTGCATAATAAAAAAAGGACATACGTAATTTTCCATAACACTAAACTTTATTCCGCCATAAACTCTTGATGGCGGAACCATAAAAAAACAATTTGCCGGCCAGCATTAATATACAAAAAAAAATGTTAAATAATTTGGGATGTATCGTAAAAGGTCTTCAACGCTGGTCGGTATAATTTGGCGCCGAAAATAGCGAGGGAGCCCTTTTCCCTCCTCCCGCGCCGCGCACTCCTCCCCACCCCCCTGTCGCACGCACTCCTAATGGCAGTTTAGAAAAATCTGCGAGAGTGAGTTAGTTAGGATCAGAATTTTTGGAAGTATTTTTTGAGGATGCCGGGTTGTTTGGAGCAGTTAAGTTTCGTGTTGTTTGTAAAGTGGAATTAGGGGTTAGATTTGGGGGCTCTTTTGCATAGCATCGAACAAATTAAGTCATATTTGTGACACGTTGTATTAATTTTTATATTAGTACGACTAAAGCAATCATAAGAAATTATAAACTTTCTATTTTGCGTACCTAGGTATTTTTATTTGCTAGTATGAAGAAAATGTCGTACCTACATACATTATGTACGTACGACAACGACATTTTCTGTCGTGTCGGACATATGTACATTATACGTAATATTTCGAACGGATATTTAACTCGTTTTTCTTTGTCTCTGATTTCAGAATCAGCATTCTCATTTGCATTTCTATTTAACTTTTACAGCAAATTACTTTATTTGTGCAAATCTTTACGACTACCCCAAGAAGGAACCCCAAACACAAGAAAATACTTTCCTCGAAGCCTCCGAGCCGACAGCAATTCTAAATTTGAAAATTTATGACTTCGCCTTAAAAAAATATTTTTCTTGCCACTTCTGTTTCGGATTCTTGCCTTTTAAACTTTCGCATTAAGAGCTTTCTTGCTTCATGGAGTGCGGGCTGGGGGTCGCGGCCGATGCAATATTTATTAAGCTCCTGAGTGGTTAGCTTTTTTCAAAAGAATCTGTTATTTAACACTTGAGCTGACTCACGTTCTATATTTTATTTCGTAACGGAATGCTGCTCTTTTTGTGAATCATTATATATTTTGGGTTTACATTGGCCGGGATATAAACCGTACCTGTTATATCGTACTAGATACGACCGTTTTCGAACAAGGTTTATTAGAGATCACTGCGATGTCACTGACACGAGGTATCTATCACGTATTGTATGTAGGCTATATCTGATTCAAGTCCCATGTATTGATTATTTTGAATCTTGCCAGTTAAAGAGTTAATAATATTTATGGGTACGCTGAACGCACACAATACTTACTATTATAAATGGGAAAGTGTGTGTCTGTTTTTTTATCCGTCTTTCACGGCAAAACGGAGCGAGGAATTGACGTGATTTTTTAAGTGGAGATAGTTGAAGAGATGGAGAGTTACATAGGCTACTTTTTGTCACTTTGTAACCCCCCACTTCCCTAAAATGGGGGGTGGAAGTTTGTATGGAGCATTCCGCAATTTTCGAATTTAACGCGAGCGAAGCCGCGGGCAAAAGCAGGTAATATTATAAGTCAACATCAAGGTTACACAATCAACCAGTCAGGTGTCATATTGGTAAATAGGTAACTGAAAATATAACATAACTAACAACATTCAAATGTTTCCCCAGCAGTGGGACGACCTTAAGTTATTAAAGCGCGTTGTGCGGAACGGTTCTTAAGTTTCACTCAAGCCGGTGACAATTAGCGGGCCTCGTAAAGGCTAATAATTAATAGCTAACATTAACTTGGAAACTTTGCAGATGATACTTATATTACTTATATTACACACTGTAGGTCGCTGACATTACTACATGGACTGTGAATAATATCACAAAATATTTATTTAAACTTTTTATTGAAATATTTACCTATCATAAGTGAAAAAAAACCGGCCAAGAGCGTGTCGGGCCACGCTCAGTGTAGGGTTCCGTAGTTTTCCGTATTTTTCTCAAAAACTACTGAACCTATCAAGTTCAAAATAATTTTCCTAGAAAGTCTTTATAAAGTTCTACTTTTGTGATTTTTTTCATATTTTTTAACCATATGGTTCAAAAGTTAGAGGGGGGGGACGCACTTTTTTTTCCTTTATAAGCGATTATTTCCGAAAATATCAATATTATCAAAACACGATCTTAGTAAACCCTTATTCATTTTTAAATACCTATCCAACAATATATCACACGTTGGGGTTGGAATGAAAAAAAATATCAGCCCCCACTTTACATGTAGGGGGGGTACCCTAATAAAACATTTTTTTCCATTTTTTATTTTTGCACTTTGTTGGCGTGATTGATATACATATTGGTGCCAAATTTAAACTTTCTAGTGCTAACGATTACTGAGATTATCCGCGGACGGACGGACGGACGGACAGACAGACATGGCGAAACTATAAGGGTTCCTAGTTGACTACGGAACCCTAAAAATACCTTCCAAATTTGGTAGAAGCGATATGTCAGTGTTAAAAGAGACAGTATTATTTGAAGAAACGCCATTTTTGACACTCGCATATGCAGTCCTTATCGTATCTATAGCTTATTAAGTATTGAAAGTATCTTAAAATAACATTCGCGTAAATTAATCTGCATTAAACTGAAATAAATCTATTAAAATAACACTATGCTAGTCACCATTTTTGATCATTTTTGTAGTAGTAATGCTACGGCGGCTACGATTTCGTAGCAAACGCGCGTCTTGTTCATCGCATGCGCACCTTCCTTGCTACGAGCGTAGCGCGTCTTCATAGCACTAAACTTGTCTTGTAAAATCATTGAGTGCTCTAGCTAGCGACTGAGCAGTGCTCGCAGAACCCGCGACTGATATTCAAACTTTAATTGGCAATAAAAAAAGGGTTTGTGCATGATTGAGATGGTTAATTATAAGCAATAGCATAATTTCCTCGTTTTTATTCGATTGTATTTCGTTTACACTCGACCGATGCTAGTCGAGTACAAAATGAACATTTATGCCAGAGATGTATTAATGAGACTCTTTTTAAATAGTTTTACATTTTTAACCCCCGACGCAAAAACGACAGGGTGTTATAAGTTCGACGTGTATGTCTGTCTGTTTGTCGGTCTGTTTGTGTGTGTGTCTTTCTGTGGCATCGTAGCTCCCGAACAGATGAATCGATTTAGATTTAGTTTTTTTTGTTTGAAAGCTGAATTATTCGGGAGTGTTTTTAGCTATGTTTCATGAAAATAGGTCCACTATATTGCGATCGGGGTTTTTTTCAAAAAAAATATTTTGTGGTTATTATACTTTAGATTAATAATAATTGTAAAGTTTTTTTTATTTCAGTTTATTTATTCAATGGCACATACTTTCTTGTAAAAACAAAAATGTTTATTTTATCAGTTCCAATGTAAAAATCAAAATACCCCTACAACTCTTAGTGTTACAGTAAGCACTTTTCTCTCATTACACTTTGATGCCACCACACCACACACGTTTCACAGTGATTTCACTCTGTGGTCGCTTCCCGATTCCATATGACTATAAACAAGGGCTGTAAAGCAACTTCAGGGTTTCCTTACATAAAAACTTTGACGATAAATCTCTTGATATATTAGGCCCAGGTAGTAAAACTTTATTGGTTATTAAAAAAAAGGTTGATTTTATGTGATTTTGAAATGAGATCTAGGTCTTAAGTATAATAGGTTTGACACAAGTTGCTCAAAGAATTATCTACAAATTTTGAAATGCAAATCCTGTGGATCATAATAATTTATGCTATACGATAGTTACTCTTTATTATAACTGTGAAGATACTTTATATGGTTATTTAGAACGATTGTGTCTTAAAATGTGTGTTATATTTGACATCCCGTTTTTTACGTGGTTCTCGCGAAAGTCGAATGGGTTCGACAGTGGCGCATGTGAGCGATGCTCAAGCAACTTGTCACTTCAATATCACAATTTTGTTTTTTTTACCCCTATCATCAGTTTCATGAGCTCTGTTAGTCCCTCCTGGAAACACAGGCGTGAGTTTATGCGTGTACTAGCTTTTGTCCGCGGCTTCGCTCGCGATAGAAAGAGAGAAAAAGTAGCCTATGTCACTCTCCATCCTTTCAACTATCTCAACTTAAAAATCACGTCAATTCGTCGCTTCGTTTTGCCGTGATAGACGGACAAACAAACAGACACACACAGTCTCCCATTTACAATATTAGCATGGACTAGCTTTTGCCCGCGGCTTCGCTCGCGTTAGAAAGAGACAAAAAGTAGCCTACATCATTCTAAATTCCTTCAACTATCTCCAATTAAAAAAATCATGTTAATTCGTCGCTCCGTTTTGCCGTGAAAGACGGAAAAACAAACAGACACACACACTTTCCTATTTATAATATTAGTATGGATGTATGAGGTACGTACAAATAGTGCCAAAGCTATGTTCACATATATGTTTATATAAGGACAGCAAGTGAACTGCAAGGCTCCTTACATCGCTGGGTCACTGCTTTGGAAGAATCGGGCCTCAAAGTCAGTCGATCCAAAACGGAATACCTGCATTGTAGATTCAGCAAGAACAGCCAGCCATCCACTATTTGCTACTCTGACTTGAAACCAGTACCAAAGGTGACGCAGTTTAAATATCTGGGATCACTTATCTCTGAGGATGGGAATATAGAAAAGGATGTAGCACAATACATAGAGTAAATGTGGGTTGGCAAAAGTGGCAATCGTTGACCGGAGTCCTATGCGACGCTCACATGCCGGTTCGTACCAAAGGAAAAGTCTACAGGATGGCGGTAAGACCAGCGCTACTCTACGGATCGGAATGTTGGCCTGTCAACGTAGATAACGTGCAGAAACTTCGCACGACGGAGATGAAGATACTTAGATGGTCGGGAGGAGTCACGCGGCTAAACAGAGTCCGAAACGAGTACGTTCGTGGCAGCTTTAAGGTGGCTCCAATACCCGAAAAGCTTACAGAAAACCGTCTAAGGTGGTTTGGGCACGTGATGCGTAGGGATGATGAGTATGTCGTCAAAAGAGCTCTCGACCTGCCGGAGAAAAAGAGAGGCAGAGGACGCCCTCCGTCAACATGGTGGACCAGCATGGCCAAGCTCCTTAAAACCAATAATTTACCTGACCCGACAACCCTCGACAGAATGTCGTGGCGCACAGTAATTAGGAGAGCCGACCCCACTTAAAGTGGGAAAGAGCAAGGAAGAAGAAGAAGAAGAAGGACGTGAATTAATCAAATGAAGGTAAAATTCAACTTTGTTTCATATCGGGGTATCAAAAAGAGGGGACCAACACAAACAAGTCTTACTTTTTAAAATATGCATATATTACTATGATAATTAGTGGGTAATATATAGTATGGATATAGTGCCAAAGCAACATTCACACATCGATATAACATACTCGAATGCGCCAACAGATCTGCTATCCCCAGTCCTCGTGCCCACACCGCGGTCCCCGAAGTTTGAGTCAAACAATAGGGTGTGACGACCTACTTACCAAATTTTGTGTATTCAATACTTCGGTGACACTTCTCGACTATGAATCTCAACCTTAACTTTAGTACTAAGAGTTGAAAATAGAATATACAGTTTTAACATTGTTATAGGCTGAATTTTGGGATGTAGTGTGGAGTTATTGTCGTATATGACGTCATAGTTGCTGATATGGAATAGACACATAAATTATGTCTACGACGGGATTTTGTACTTCAGCTTAGATTTCTTCCTTGTGGGTTATACCTACACTTTCGCCTAAGGTACAGCGGGGCAAATCCTGACTGGGGGGCAAATGTAACTGTTCCATTTTTTCCATGTTTTACAATGTTTGCGTTATTAAATACAGTGTCCACCGGTTATATATGGTAGGCGTGTTCAGTGGATACATGTAGAACTTAACATTATAGTGTAATAATGGAAACAATGGATTAGTTACACTTGTCCCCCAGTCGAGATTTGCCCCGCTGTACCTTAGCAGATTTTTACACACAAATGCCAAAGCTCTTTTTGATACACATACTACTCATAGGTAGTATACTTATAGAGAAATTTCCAGATTATATCCAAATCCAGTTAAAATGTACATAATGAAGAGATTTGATTGTGTTTTTGTACAAATAGTTTGTCAAAGCATAAATACTTAAGGCAATCGACAATGGCTGATACATTTAGGATGATATTTGAATAGGTACTTACATTTCGTTTTTACACTCTCATACATTGCAATAAAGTCAAAAATGGTACCTTGGTAAATAGTACACTTGACTATAGCAACTACCGAGAGCATGTCTCTAAACCAGTTAACGATTTTCTCTTTTAGTTAAAATATCTGCACTTATTAAATTCTCTTTCTATTCGAACTTATTAAGTCTAGAAGCTAGTCCACATGCAAACCAAGAAAAAACGACTTCAAAAAACTTGTCACAAGAATTCCTCCAGTCCCCGAGACATGCAGGATTCTTAATCTGACATAATACCGCGACTCCACAGAACGTATCTCGCGAAAGTTTTTAAAGCACATTTCCACGGAATGTCAGTTACACTTTGCGCCATAAAAAGGTTCCAACTGGGTCGTGGGAAATTGGAGTTATGAGCGTTACAAATTGATCGTGAGTTGAGCTTATTTTGGTATCGCGTCTCGTAGTATATAATTACTTAAGAGTATTTAGCTAGGTACCATATTTATCAACAGGAATAATAGTATACATTGTGTTAAAATGGAATTAATTGGTTATTTCTAATACTGCTATTTCACTATTTACACACAGTCAAATTCAAACGAGCCTCTGACATGAAACCCGTGATAGAATAATATTGAAATGATATCAGTCAGCTGGTAGCTCTGATGCCATTCGAGCAAGCGTTTCGCAAGCAAAATCAACATACGAATGAGACCTGACTGATATTACTTGTATAAATATGATCCAAATATCAGTACATAATGTTCTGTACCTACCAAGTCCATACATAATCGAAGGATAATATAAGAAGATGGATGGATGAGATTAGCGGGATAAGTGGCGTACACGAAGGGAGACCTATGCTAAGCAGTGGCGATTAATGACTGAAATGATGATGATGATGGATAAAAGAAGAAACCGATATTCTTACTTTTTTTACAGTAGGTACATATGGCGCTATATTACCGCACTTGTGAATTGAGCCACCAAGACCACCAAAAAAAATATTATTGGGTATTATGTAACCATCCATAGACGCCAACAACACTAAAGGGCCTGTTAATGCTTTGCTGACGCATAAAACACGCTCTGTTAACCAAAAACCGAACAAATCATCCTAACATTTAACATTCAAGCCGTTCTGTCCACAAGAAACATCAACTATTGTCCATTCACACTGGCAAGTTCCAGCACTAACTAGTTTAAGACATAATGCGTCCATTTGTATGTTCGGCGGCGAAGTTGTCCGAGTTTAGGGGCGTCCCACGGGCGCCCTCTGTTCCGAGACAGCGAGCATGCAAAGGTTTACAATTTGGACAGTTTGTGCATAATACTAAGAGAGAACAGTAAGGGATATATATTTATGCACTGAGAGAAATTTGCATTGTGAATTTAACAAGTTCGACTTGTTGCGGTTTATCCGTTTAAATCAGCCAAACGTATGTTTAAAACAATATGTGTCAGATTGTTTTATAAAATCGACTTGTTGATTCAAATATATTGCCGATTCAAATGACAAGTAGCTTGTTGTTTGAACCAAAGAGCACGTAGGCGCTATTTTAACCAAAAAACTTGTTGAACGAACATGAAAACTGGTTGTATTTTCTCTCAGTGTGTGACATTATGAGTAGAAACCAGGAAAGCGAACCCTGGCGCTAGGCGGCCGGGAAAACGCTAGGTTGAAGAAGAAGATGAGTGGAAACCACAAGAAATGTTTACCATTGACCATTCACACTCATGTTACAACAGAAAGAGGTCTTTCGAGCAAATCTTAATGACATATCATATGTAATATATAATCAATGAATGCATCTTTCAATTAAAATATTCGAAATTATAATTAGACTGAAATTGTATTAATCTTAATTTAATTGCTGTTAAATAATGTTATTGATGAACGTGTAATATTTATAATATTATTAATAAAATGTCTATGTCTATGTCAAAATACTATCGTATATAAAATACTATCGTATACAAAATACTATCGTGTACAAAATACTATCGTATACAAAATATTATCATACCCATCATGAGAAAGAAAGCTGCTGATATCAACTTGCGTCACATGGACGAACAAATTTTTTAACGGTTAGATTAGCTTCTGTTTTATACTGTCCTGCGACAGGTGGGCCGATATCTCCATTTGCAAACTTCGGGCCACGTCTGACGTCACCTTACCTATATTATCTACGGACCAGGTTCACTATATTATTATCTAGTCATATATATATTGTATTTTATATGTGGCATTGGTAGTTATACAATTTCATAAAATTACAGCTCAGAGGACACTATAGTGACACAATATATTCTATAAACCATACTAATAATATATTATAAATGGGAAAGTGTGTGTCTATTTGTTTGTCCGTCTTTCACGACAAAACGGAGCGACGACTTGACGTGATTTTATAAGTGGAGATAGTTTAAGGGATGGAGAGCGACATAGGCTACTTTTTGTCTCTTTCTAACACCCCACTTCCCTAAAATGGGGGGTGGAATTTTGTATGGAGCATGCCGAATATTTGGATTTAATGCGAGCGAAGACACGGGCAAAAGCTAGTTATTATATAATAAAACACGCAGGCATACAATGCAGTGTTTATTTGGTGAGCTAGATTGTAGGTAACTCGACTGAATTGTGTGTAAGTAGCTCAACAATCGTGTATACCTAGGTACCTATATACTCGTACGCAAGTTATTGCGCCGTTTAAAATAGTATTAAGAAACGAACTGAAGGATAGCGAATTACATAAATACATATCACAAATTGACTATAGAAGAGTACGCAGATAAAAAGTAGGTAAATACTTCTGTATGGTATCAATATTCTTTAACTAGTAAGCTACATTTCACTATTTATTTAATAACACTTCGACAGAACAAACTGCATAACAAATGCAAGCCTCCAATAAACTAATATGAAGCCATAAAAACGTTCCTCAGGCGCCAACAAATTACTAACCAAATACCAACAACATTTTTACCAAACAATTATCATAACATAAACAAAAATCGCCTCGAAATTCGTAAATAATTGCGGTATTTTTACGAGCGTGCTCCCTGTCCCAGGTTCGTGTCGCGGGACAATAAAAAAGGTACTTTCGATAATTGTTGCGTTGGCGCCCAACAGCTGAACACCATGTAGAACTGCACTATAATGTATTTTAACTATTGTTTGAGAGAGAGGGACAGGAGATGTTGCTTTCGATTGAAGGTGATCAAAAATATGTGTGAGTGTTGAAATTATTATCATGAGACAACATAATGATTAGTCTTACTCACGGCGGTGTTGGTACTTCCATTATGCTTCTCCCCGAAATGTACATTAAACATCAATACACTAAAACTTACGCACTAATAGTGTCTGCATGACATCCTGCATAACTTAATAATATACATAATAAATGTGTACAGCTCGAGGTCAGAAATGTAAAAAAAAGAAAGAATAGAGATATATGTATATCTCCTTTTGTCTAGCAGTTATTGAATGGTAAAAACTTCTGAATTATTATTTAATTCGCAACTTTTGACTCTGACTGTTCACCTTGAAAAATGGAATAAGTTATACTTTTCATAGCTATCATTAAAAATAGGATTGATTAGTGATATCGTTAGGTATTTTAATTTAGGAGATAAATGAGCACCTAAACGAATCGTTTGGTAGTCAGTAATCAATCATACAATTATATCTACCTGCAGTACCAGAAGGTTTGCAAATACGTTACCGGAGTTATGTAGGAGTACGCTGCTTTCTTGAAGGTGTTATATTTCTGGTTATCCTCTATCTTGGGGTGTTAAGTATGCAGCCATTACCATGCAAGATTAATGGTTCCGCTAACAAAGAGGAACTTGAAAGAATATGCTTCAAGATTTTTGCTAAATATTTTATCCCATGGGGTGCGGGCTGGTCTTAGGGTGCAGGTAAAAGCGATAACTGTGTTTTATACATTATCAACTAAAACTGACGCCTTTGTACTGAAACTTTTTATTTAAATATTATGTGCTGTATTATATTTTTGTACAATAAAGTGTTTACTTACTTACTGTAGGCCTAGCACATGATGGCCGCGGGAGTATGTCGCCGCGAGATAGATGCCACGTCTTCTTCTAACTGTATTAATGACATAAGGACGGGTAGTCTATCTCGCGGCGACATACTTCCGCGGCCATCATGTGCTAGGCCTACTGATGTAAATCAATGTTTAAAAGTTAAGCAATGAAATAAAGGTACCTTGTGCTAAAACATTATTTTTTATAATATCTTATTATTACCAAATATATTTAAAAAATAATGTAAAAAATGGTATTAATGTCGTACTCCCATATTGAAATTTCTCGTAATTTTCCAATATATTTGTTATTTTATTTAGACAGTGTGACCAAAAAACTTGGTTATTTAAAAATAAAAATCCACCCTAACCCATCAAAACAAAATTTCAATAACAAATCGAGAAGTAAAACCAATTTAATACGCGTTGAAGAACGAAGGTTCCGCCAGAACATTTATTCGGGTTTTTTATTTTATTTAACTTAGACTGATGATTTCGAATCATAGAAAATGCTCGAGTAATTTCGGAAGGGGGATCTTGATATTATGGAAATAATGGTCAGGTAAGTATCAGGAACTTTTTAACGGTTCCATTTCTCTTTTTTAGGATCCCCAAAATAAAACGTCATTTTTCCAATACAAATATCGCCAAATTTAATAAACCGGCCCCTAATCCACAAACTGGTTTCTAGCTCGTGCCAAAGGATTTCACCTCACAGTCATCCCCTCTCGCTCACACCCCAGTAGAAATATACTCAAACGAGAGCGACAAAAGATCGTGATTTCAAATTTGGGATAGAATATAGCGCGTGGACACCCTTTGTTAAAGATTGGGGTCATTGCACTGGGTACGTCAGAGGGGTGACGTTAAATGTATTGTGTTTATCATTTTTTTGATCTGTGTCGTGATAAAGGTAACAAATGTCATTCAATGTCTGAATTAGTGTAGATACACTTACTTTTTCAATTGTGTGAAGGTGCTTAGATTTTTTAATCGTTTAATATCCGTGACGTTTATCGTTTAAAATATTATTTTCTACCTACTTCGTATAGATTCCATATTAAAAACAAGAACTAAAACCGATGAACATATTTTATCAATATTGTGAAGTCTATATTTACTTTCACATTCAGAATCAGCGTTATATGTATGGAGTTCCGTAAATCAACTTAAAAGGAATGACAGACAGAACGAAAAAACTAAGATTCTCTATAACATTTAATAAAATTTAAATAATATCATTCGATTCGATTATATTGACGTCATAAATTAAAGTTTTGTCCTAATTCTGGAAAACAAACACCAAAGCAAAAACCCTTTAATATACCTGTATAATGCACACAATATTTAACACCCCACCATAACCCTGTCGTAAAAGCATAAACCCCTCGTGTAGATTCGCAAATCGTATTCAGCCTCCGATGAATAAAGTTACGGGCACAGTGTATTTAAAAGTAAAGAAGAGACGGATATGTGCGGTGGGAACAAGGAAAGCTTGAAGTCGGCGTTTAACTTTACATTTTTTTTCCTTCGAAGAAAAACATAGAAACTGTTTTTCAGTGGTTAAATCGGTTTATCTTTAGTTCTATCTCAAAATGCACAATCTCAATTCTAGTTGTCTGCTCAAAAAATGTCTGTAACAACAATTATAATTAATTCCTGTCAATTCTCTTACTCAATAATAGTCTTCTTTTAATAAGTCTATCAAAGGCTCTTGACGCTTGAGTTCACTTTATAAATATAAAGTATTTTTAAAAGATCGGACGGTTTTTTAACCGACTTCAAAAAAAGGAGGAGGTTCCCAATTCGACATATTTTTTTCAGTTTATACCCAATGTTATTAAAACTATTATAAAGTACTATATTATACGTCAAACAAACAATCCATAGGGTCCTGGCGGCTTAGCTCAATTTGCGTTCTCACGCGCGAGTCCATACATCAGACGCGACTTCAAGTGAGGAGTGTCTTTTCAAAAGGACTTATTTCTATAAGTCAACTGAAGTTATTTTTATCTATGTCTTCCTAGAGAAATAAACCTTGTTGACTTATAGAAATAAGTCCTTTTGAAAAGACACTCCTCAAGTATGGACTCACGGGCGAGAGCGCAAGTGCCTAGTGCGACCGCTTGATCTATTAAATCAAGTTAAACTGGAACGTTAAAAATACGACCTCAAAAATATGTTGAAGTGACATCGATTATGGCTTCATAGGCAAAACGAAGATAAATTTCATAAATAAAAATATCTCTTCTCTACGTATTTGTGTGTTCTGACCCAAAACACCGCGGCAGAACCGTCACGGGCCCACGAGACGCGCTATTGATTCCATCACTCGCTATCGGATGCTTACATATAATGAGTTCTGGGCTTGGAGCGCGCTAATGAATCGATAGAGACAACAAGAATAAAAATATTTAAATTATAATGGTACACAAGAAAGATCGTAAATATTTCTTATTAGTAGAACCATAACAAGAGTCAAGTCAATTGCACAAAAGACAAACTTAATGTACAAAAGGCGAACTTAATGCCATGAGGCATTCTCTACCAGTCAACCTTAAGGCAAAGCAGAGAAGATTATTATTAGCACGATTTATAGACCACATATAATAAAATTGTATAATTAGTTATAATAGTAATAATATAATTTAAACTTTAACTTTCCTAAGGTTCAAAATAACCTGCAGTTCAAAAAATATGACTTGACATAAAAATAATCCATTATTTATTTGGGATAAAATAAATGTATTAAAATTGTAACCCTTAAATGCATGATTTTTTCTTTTAACGAGACATTAATATATGTGATAGATAATGGTATTCTGACTCTGGGAAAAATAATAAAAAAAATATTTAATACCGATTTTAATACTAAATCAGTGTTAGAAGTTAAATAGGCCAAAACTTATTTATATAAAAATATATAATTATTGGTAAGTTTTATTTGTAAAGTTTGACTACTATTAGAAATGTACACTATTTGTGAAACCCCCATGATAAAATGTTTAAACATAAACTAATAACTAAATCCGAAAAAATATGCCTAAATCACATACTAAAAAACCGGCCAAGTGCGAGTCGGGCTCGCTCACAAAGGGTTCCGTAGCAGCAAATATAATAAACTTATTATGTCAATTTATACACCTGGTGGAATGGAGCTTAGGATTTTTAAGGTGTACAATACTGTAGTATATTTTTTGATCTATCTTATAAGGTTCAGCCATCGTTTTCAGTGTAAGCACAATAACTTAACCAAAATTACAGTTAAATCAACCTATCTCAAAAACTATAAGAGATACTTTGATCAAACCAAAAATCGTTGAAAGAGTTAATTAGCATGCATCACCTCTATTTTTTTTAGAATTTTATACCCCGTAGTTATAAAAATAGAGGGGGGGGACATACTTTTTACGACTTTGAGAGCTGATATCTCAAAAACCGTTCACTTTAAGAAAAATGTTTTTTAGAAAACTTTATATCATTTTAAAAGACCTTTCCATTGATACCCCACACGGGTATGTACATCGAAAAAAAATTTTCATCCCTCAGTTACATGTATGGGGGCCCCACCCCCAATTCTTTTTTTTACTATTTAGTGTCATAATTTTGTAGCGGTTCATACAACACATATTCCCATCAAATTTCATCACTGTAGTACTTATAGTTTCCGAGTAAATCGGCTGTGACAGACGGACAGACGGACAGACGGACAGACGGACAGACGGACATGACGAAACTATAAGGGTTCCGTTTTTGCCATTTTGGCTACGGAACCCTAAAAATCGCCATCATCCCGTTTTTTCACACATTTCCGCCATTTCATCTTTATCCTTAAATAATAAATAGTAAATCATAATATTATTTATTTAAAAATAACATGTCGAACGCTATATCGACTTAATACGTGAGTAACCCGCTTAAAATATTTTTAAATATGTATGAGTCTCACGGGAGTTTTATAGTTAAAAGTAATATTATTTAATTTATTTAATTACTTATTAAATAATAATTAAATAAATGTGATTTCAGAAACATATTGAGCCAAACTTGATCAAATATATGATGCATATTTATTTGGAATAAACGTATTAGAATTTTAAAATTCTTGTGCGTGCTAAAAAAAGGGCAACATGCCGCGGTCTATTGTGACCTAATTTTATAATGTAGCGCACAACGTTTAAATATTTAAAAATATATCCCTGATGTGGTGTTAAGTATATTATGATGAAAAAGCTATCATAGTAAGATAATTATTTATTAATTTCCACAGATTACCAGCATAAGTCCTTTAAACAAAACGAATAAAAACCGCCAGTTATCATCATCGCGATATAAAAATAATGTCCTCACAACTGCCAAAGCAATTTAAAATTAAATAAGTTTCGGTAAAAGGTCGCAAAAATATCGCAAATGAATCCGCAGCCGCTGATATTATCAACAAAATGAATGGAATCTTGGGAATGAATTCATTTTCAACCGCTATTTCGATTTTATTTCTTTTCACTGAATTCTATGGAACCAATAAAATTTCTTTCAGCGAATGCATTTAAAGGCTTTTCGAATTAAATTCAAGGTAATTCAATAGCGCATTTAGAAAAGTACTTTGCGTTGGCTTGGCTTGGCTTGAGGCTCAGTTTCGGGCAGCGAAATATTATTTCGCTCAAATCTTATGAGTAAACCAAAACGAGGAAATTTAGGACCTAGATATCTAATTCCACTTTATTCCTTATCATAAGACCGATCCTCGTGTAACTATTTGTTAATGGCGTTTTAAGGTGAAGAAACTGAACTTAGATTCAGTATAATATCAAACGCAACCGATTTTTTTATTATTTAGTATCACATATATTTCGTAAAACTACTGCCTACGCCAAATCTTGGGATATCAAAGCGGACCCCAGGCGGTGGCGAATGCCGAGTTAACGCGAGGAGGATAATGATTTAGTATCACATGGGACTTTTTCTTTAAGTAAACAATCCACCTCACAATTTTACATATAAACATCTAACACAAGTGTATCTGAACAGTTAATTTAAAAGTAAAAAGTACCTGTGACGAGCCTTAAGGCAAATGGCTTCATTGGGCCCCTTTAAACTCGAATACAGATATAACTTTAAGTAATCCTATTTACTATCAAAACATCCCAAATTCACCGGCAAATACGCAGATAACAGCATCAAAACAAACACGTTTCCCTCGGAGGGCAATAACTAAAGCATTAACGGGGCAAGGGTTCTATCGTGTGATATCGGCGCTCGTCAGAACAGGCGCGATACTGGCCGGCTATTACACCGAGACCGAACAAACCCGAACAAAGTTATACTAGAACCATGAAATCAGTGAAAGCTTGGTTGTCATGCGAGATAAGCGAAAATCAAAACAAAGCCTTATCGTCGTCTCTTACACCATACTAAGTAGACAAATATTCGAGCGGTGACGAGGGATTACAATCAAACAATAGGTATATGTTTCTCTCCGAGGGTAACAACTAAAACATTAACAGAGGAAGGGTTCAGGTATCGTGTAATATAAGTGTCAGCGCTCATCAAATCAGGCCACAGTACTAACTGAATGTCTCAACGCAAGACTCAACCTCTAAGCAAAGAAGGAACCCGCTCTGTGATCCCCCATTAAACGTACCTAAAAGACGTTCCGATACCTTTGGGCTTTATTACTTGCACCGCAAGCTCATAATTGTGCTATAAAAAAGACTTATTTCAGCACTTTATTGTTTGGGCACTATTCTAGCCGAGCCCACCAGAGTGTCTATGCATGCTTCCGCATACGATAATGCACACTGCAGATACGCATCGCAGAGGAAACCACTGTCCAGAGCCAATGATTGAACAAATGCTGCCATTGGCCCGATTCAGACTCGGATACAGCGAGCTCTAGCACGCTCTAGCTAGCACGCTCAAAATAATTTTACGAACTCTGAACCAAATTTGTGAATTTTAAATCAACGCTCGCGGAATGCCAGGCAGCATTTCGTATCTACTAGTATGTCCGTGACATGGCACATTAGAATCCATACAATATACTATGACTTACGTTAGTGATTCCGAGTAAAAAGTACCCCAAAACACGATGTTCTGTAAGAATTAGGTTTTCACTATTTTTTAGAAGCTAAATTGTGTCGCTTAACTTCAAAAGTGGGTAAATCCATTCTGCTATAAGGTTGATTATCTTTCAAATCATATTGTATTTGTTATTATATAATCAACCTTATAGCAGAATGGATTTAACCACTTTTGAAGTTAAGCGACACAATTACACGTCGGTGTGATAGCCAGCCGGTAAGTAAGAAGTTGATCGCGAGGGCTCGGCCGGCCGGGGCTCGTCCGGGATCGATCCCGTGACCCTCCGCGTTAAAACTAAGCCGAGGACTACTTGCGATTGGGACATTTTTACGTCCACTGAGGTTGTTTAACAGATTTGTTCTTTTTATTGTTACTTATATCGATGTGGTAACGTGAGAAAAGGAAACTGCTTGAAAAGTAGGTTAGGTTAGGTTAGAACTGTGACCCCCGGAAAATGAAAATACTATCAGACAGTAGGTTAGGTTACAAAATACAAAAATACAAAATCATTTATTCAGCAAATAGGCCACGGGGGCACTTTTACATGTCAACATTACAGAGTATTCATTAAAGTTAAACAAATGAAATTAATAGAAATATTAACTAAAAATATTAATCATAAGCATAGTAGCTATACACTGATATAGAATTAGAGATGTATAAAGTCTCTAAATGTCATATTATTACTAACTATAATCAATACATAAAGAAAGTGCAAACAGATACAAAGATAAAAGAAATCTATAATACTTCAATAGTTGTAAAAGACTGAATATTACAAGTAAAAATATTATACTTAATCAAATAATCCATGGAGATGTATAGCGTCTCCAAGAGTCAAATGTTATAAAATTAAAATATTTAAAAGTAAAAACCTTTGTCAAATAATACAAAAAAAAATAAAAAATACAGAAAATGAACAGCTAAATTACACATTTCAAGAGATGTACAAGTCTCTAGTTGTCAATCATTAAAGAACAAATCAAGTTTACAAATAAGGGCCAATCAAGGTTACAAATTAAGTTTAAAAATATAATCAAAATCTCAGAGATGTATAAGGTCTCTAAGTGTCCAAAAAACTAACATTAACTTAATCAAACGACAACAAGGTCATTAAAGTAAGGAGTCTATTTTAAAATAAAATATAATCAAAATCTCAGAGATGTATAAAGTCTCTAAGTGTCCAAAAGCTAAAATTAACTAAATTAAACGACAACGTGATGGTCTCTAGTGTCATCCTTAAGACATTACTTACTTAAGTTTAATTCTTACAAGAACCGAATGTAGTGTCTCGCAATCCGCTCAAAAGTAAAGTTAAATAATCTAACAAAACATGTGGCCCAGGTAAGCTTGAACAGACCAGTCTCCACAAACAGCACCCGTTCACGAGTATGACGCGTATCTCAGCCATCGCCTCCCTCAACCTCCATTCGGGAAGGTGGCGACCCGATCAACACGCCACCGTAAGCAAAGACTTTTAAGCGAGCATGACATGTTCAAGCTAACAGCAAATTGACAAAAGAAAAATCGACACAGTGAAACACGACATTAAGCTTGTAGGTGACATTAAAGAGGGCAACAATGCCTAGTATAGCTATACATAACTAATTACATGCTCAACGTGACTTAGAGATGTAAAGGTCTCTAAGGGTCAGTGTACTATCATACTTTAAATAAATTTTATATAACTACGCTATATAATGAAAACAAAAATCTTAGAGGTGTATAAGGTCTCTAAGCGTCCTACTAACATAACTAATGATACAATACAATCACATGAGAAAAATTACGCTGTGTCATTTTTACTGGATACTAGTACGGTTGTATTACAAACTTCTGCTACCATAATCAAGCTACTGGCTTAAAGGCATTTTTATCATTTATAAAATCATTTACCGTATAGTAAGCTTTACCTAGCAAACAGCGCTTAACATGTGACTTAGATTTGCCGAGTGGCAAGTTCACTACATCAATGGGGATTTTGTTATAAAAACGTGTACAGTTCCCAACGAAAGACGTACTAACCTTACGGAGACGGTGGAAGGGCACGGCAAGTTTATGTTTGTTTCTAGTGTTATAGTTATGGATATCACTGTTAAGCTTGTATTCATGGATGTTTTTCCTAGCATACATAATATTCTCAAGTATGTACTGAGAGGCAACGGTAAGAATGTTCACCTCTTTGAATTTCTCTCTTAGGGAAGCTCGAGCGCCCAGTCCATATATGGAACGTACAGCTCGCTTTTGCAGCACAAATATCGTCTGAATATCTGCGGCTTTACCCCATAACAGAATTCCATACGACATAACACTATGGAAGTAACCAAAGTATACCAGCCTGGCCATCTCTACGTTTGTTAGCTGTCTGATTCTCCTTACTGCGTAGGCAGCTGAACTAAGTTTGTTAGCTAAAGTAGCAATATGTGCGTGCCATTGCAGTTTTGAGTCTAAAGTGACTCCCAGGAAAACAGTTTGGTCTTCAAACTCCAGCGTATCACCTTTTATTTGGATTTTGCTGTTATTTATCTGCTTGACGTTAGGTAACGCAAACTTGATGCATTTGGTTTTCTTGGCGTTCAAAAGTAGATTGTTTGCCGTAAACCAGTTAACTATAGTTGATAGGGCATCATTAATACTGTCGAAGCTATTTTCCTTCCTGTCCACTTTGAATATAAGAGAAGTGTCATCCGCAAATAACACTATATCATGTCTGCCTTTAACAAGAGTGGGTAGGTCATTAATATATACTAAAAAGAGGAAGGGACCAAGAATTGAACCTTGAGGCACTCCGAGGGCTACCGGGGACCCCGCCGAATGAGTTCCATTAATAACTACTCTCTGAGTCCTATCCGACAGATATGATGAGACTAAGTCGAGGGCACCGGCTTTTATCCCGTAGTGGCTTAATTTTCGTTTTAAATTTTCGTGATCTACGCAATCAAATGCCTTGGACAGATCACAGAAAATTCCAACAGCATCTTGAGCTTTTTCCCAAGCGTCAAAGATGTGCTTTAGGAGTACCGCACCAGCGTCAGTGGTTGATCGACCTTTGGTAAAACCAAATTGATTGCTATCAAGCAGTTTATTTCTGTTGAAATGCGACAGCAGTTGATTTAAAATAAGTTTCTCAAACACTTTGCTTAATGCAGGTAGTATTGAAATCGGCCTAAAGTTCGTAGGATCTGTCTTCGTTCCTGATTTAAACAACGGGATAATTTTGCTATGTTTCATAATATCTGGAAAAGTGCCAACATCAATGCATCTGTTGAAAATCTCAGCTAAATATGGTGCAATAGATTCAATAATGGAATGCAAAACTTTGACTGACAGGCCCCATAGATCTTCAGTTTTCTTTAAATTCAGTGATCTAAAAGTCTTAAGAACTATGTTCGGAGTGATATACGAAAATTTGAAGAATTCTGTACATTCCGCTACATTTCTCTTCAAAATTTCTTCAGCGACATCTGGCGACGAATTAAGAGACTTTGTTGTTTCTACCGGTATATTCGAGAAAAACTGCTCAAAATGATCTGCCACTTCACGGTCGGAACTTACTAAAGCGTCACCAATTCGTAGCTTGTAGTGCGGATCCTTCATTTTACGTTTCCCAGTTTCATTGCCGATCACCTGCCAGGCAGTTTTAACCTTATCACTAGAATTTAGGATCTTTTTAGACAAGTGATTAGCTTTCGCGGCGACACACATCATCTTAAAAGATTTTGAAAAATTCCGAACATGCTCCAGAAATTCCGACCTTTTATCAGTGGCTTTTAAATCGTATAAGTCGTAGAGTTGGCGTCTTGTCTTATGAATATCCGGCGTAGCCCAGTCGCTAAATTTAGTCTTGGTCCTGCTTTTTACTTTCTTTTTAGTGAAACAGACATCAAATTCATTTTTAATGCAGTTAAATAAATCAGAACTCAAACAATTGGGGTTTTCTTGCGTACATGAAAGACAACATAATCGTTTGGTAACATTACGATTAAATAAATCTAGGAGCCTTTGAGAGATTGGCCTACATAAAGTATCTTGCGGAATTTCTTCTGTTTTCTCATTGAAAGAAGCTTTTAGACCACAGTGATCAGAACTTAGGTTGTTAATAACAGATTTACTAATCGCATCCTTGTTACTAAAAATGTTATCTATACATGTAGCACTGGTTGCTGTGATTCGAGTGGGTTCGCAGAATAAGTTAACCAAGTTAAAGGATTTGAAGGTGTTTAATAACCTTCCACATAATGGCGAATGTTCAAGTATGTTGACATTAAAATCGCCACACACAATTATACTTTTTTGGGTTCTAAAAACACTACTAAGTACGTCATCTATTACTGATTCAAATACATTATAGTCCGCCGAAGGGGGCCTGTACACGCATATAATGATAAATTGGTCCATCTCAACACAAGAAAGTTCAATATGGCGTTCTACAGACATGTCAACAATGTCTCTGCGCTCTTTACTTTTTAAGTTATGCTTAACCATTATTAATGACCCGCCACGGTTACTAGATTTCCTAAAAAAGAACTAATTATACTATGATTCTTAAAATTAAACATAAATTCATGTTCTTTAAGCCAGTGCTCAGTAATACAGAGTATGTCAATATTCGACGACTGCAAATACAAATCAATTTCAAGTTCCTTACAAGTGAATCCTTGGATATTTTGGTGAACCAGGTTCAATAAATTGGTTTTACCTATCATACTAGCATCGCAGTGATCAATAAAAATGGAGCCGGCTGGTGCACTCGTTGTCGGAGCTGTTAGTTTAAATTCAAATCACCAGACGGCTTCATCTCGAAACCCTCGCTACCGGGGCATGAAAAATTAAACCGTTTCATATTATTATTAAACGCCGTGCTAGCCACGTCGGGGCCTTTAATGTTATACGCTAACAGGTCAGCACATTCTACTAAACATCTCCTCGGTAGGTAGGTTTTCTTATAAGGCATAACAAACTCATCTATAAATTTATTCGTATCAAAATACGAAATCGTACTACTGTACAACGCCAAATTATATAATAAAGAGTTGTAGTGAAACACCCTCTTGTTGACTTTGCTAGACATTCTGTACGGGAGCGCACAAATAATGATCTTCGCAACCTCTTCTCGGTCGACCTTCGACAGAGTAGCGGATAGTTTTAAAATATCTCGCTTAGTACAGTCGACACTGTTCCCTATGAAAACTACGAGCGTGGAGTCGCAGTCAAACTCGCCTGCAGAGATACATTCGATCAGTCGATCGACGGTGGCCCCCGGGTGACAGTCGTTGATGACTCGGTGGTGGAGGCGCTCCGCCAGCAGCGCGCCCAGGCCGACGCCCGCCTCGTCACTGTACAGCACGGTGCGGGCGGCGCGCGGGCGCGGGCGCGGCGGCGGTGCCGGGGCAGTGGCGGGCGCACGGCAGGGTGCGGCGCCCGGCGGCGGCGGCGGCGCAGTGGCGGGCGGCGACGGAGAGGGCTCGACGTAGGTCAGCAGCGCCAGAGCCAGCTTGGCGAGGCTCGGCGGCGAGGGAGCCGACTCGACGGCGCGCGGCGGCGGCGGCGGGGCCGGCTCCGCGAGGCGCGACCGTGACGGCGGCGAGGCCGCGGTGCGGACGGCGGGCTCGCGGTCGCGGCGCGGCTCGGACGCGAGGAGAGGCGCTCGGCGAACAGGGCGCGCAGGGAGGGTGTCCCCGGCGCGGCCAACGCGGCACGCAGCGCGGGCGACTCCGGCTCGACGGGGCGCGTCGTAGGCCGCGGTGACTCCATGCGCAGCGGGTACCCGCTGCCCGGCACTAGAACATCATTCATAAAAGCTATGTATTCCTGCAATGCTTTACTTGAGAGTTCCTCTTTATTATTGAGGTCTTTTAACTTTAGTTCTAATTTTCTTATTTCATTAGAGCGATGATTCAACTCTTCGACTGTCTGGTCCATCCAATTGATGCTGACAAATTAAAAGTTCATCACTTAAGGCCAAATTACTTAACTTGGAGTGAAATTTCTTGAATACTAAATTATGGCGTTTCAGTAAAAGTTTTGATTTCCTTATGAATCTACTTAATTTTAGATATTTTTTGATTTTGTTGGATCCCTTCATACTAATTTTATTAACCTCATTGGCGGGACATTTTACAGGACTTGTTAAACTTTCTACTATTGGGGAACACACTGTTTCATTATGAACAAAATCTAACTCAAAACTATTAAGTTCTGCAAAAATACTTAAATTGTTATCCGTCGGTCTGGCCTGGCCCGAGCAATACTTGCAAGTCATTTTTGCTTCTGACTCCTCCAGCTGCTGTTCCAGGTCCTGGATGCGTTGCAGTGCCTGCTCGTGTATCTCCTGACATTGCTTGAATCTGTCAACGATGGCCTGTAATTCATCTCGCTGCCCCTGCATATCTTCGAATTCGACATCTTGAGTTGCAAGCTGGGCTTTGAGACTTGTATTTGTTCGAACAACAGACTCAATTTCCTGCTCACATTCTTCCTGTTCTTGAAGAAGTTTTGTGTTCAACTCATTGGCCGTTTTGAGCTCTCTCTGTAGTTGTTGCATTTTGGCTAGTAGGACGTCCCTGCGTGTTGTCATTTTAGTGGTTGTTGCTGGAAGCATATTTATATGTGAGATATATGAACAAAGAAATGTAATAATATGTAATGCTTCTAACAAAATATGGTGACTAAAAAGAAATAAACTATAGTATTTGCAGGTTTTATTTATTATATAAGAAAATCATTGAATAGCCTTTAAAATTCACTATTTTACAAGTTAAATGATTACCAATGGGTATGATTATGCTGTTTTAAAGTGATCCACAATGGTATTAGTATGTAATTCAAATGTTAAAAACCTACTATGTTTCAATCAAGTTTCTCCTCTAAAACATGTAAAGTAACCACAAAAGGAAGTAACGTGACCCTGAGATTTATATTTTTATTAACAACTAGCTTTTTTCCGCGGCTTCGCTCGCGTTTAAATTCGAAAATGCGGAATGCTCCATACAAACTTCCACCCCCCATTTTGGGGAAGTAGGGGGTCAGAGAGAGACAAAAGTTAACCTATGTCACTCTCCATCCCTTCAACTATCTCCACAAAAATCACGTCAATACATCACTCCGTTTTGCGGTTAAAGAAGGACAAACAAACAGACACACACACTTTCCCATTTTTAATATTAGTATGGAAGTATGGATTATAAATACTATAGATGATCAAGCAAGTCACTAAAAACGCGAAATTCAAATTTTCTATGGGACGATAAACTTTCCCATACATTTTTTATTTCATTTGTCGCCTTGTTTATTGACTAGATTTTCGTGACCGTTTATAATTATATGTATGTAGTAAGCTGATAAAATTTGATATTTTGGTACTACCGTTAATGAAAAGTTATTCTAGTTATTTATTTAACCTACTTACGTTAGAACCTATGTTAGAATCTATTTTAATCAAATGTATCTCTCTCTCGTCAAAACTTTCTCTTAAGAGGGCTTTCGTGTTAAAAATAGTGAAATCGCAACCGAACGCTCGATCATACCGTGTGTGGTATCAAATTAAAGGGCTTTGCGAGTAGTTTATAAATATTTATTTATTTATTTATTTATTTATTAGTAAAAACATGTTTACATGACATTACAGTAAAACCAATGCGTCACGAAACTTAGATTTTAACAAAAAAGAGAGAAAATAAATAGAACAAAATTAAAAATAAAATTAAACAATTGATTTGGGCGATGACGTCACAGCGTGGCTCCGTTGCGTCGTTTGCCCCGGTGTGGGATTTGGCAGGTTGCCCTGGAACCGCCGAAAAACCACACCTTTCGGCCAGAAGTCTGCGCTCGCGATGGTGTCCTGCAGCGGCCGCGGCACGCGCACAACGAACGAGCTGAAGTGCACGTAGTGACGCGACTGCAGCTGTTGCACCCTCAGCGTGTAGCCAGTCTTCCGGCGAACGTAGTCCACCACCTCGTCAGCCATGGCGGAGTAATGCAGGCGAGACACGTAGAGCGCCCTACTCGGTGTGGCAATCCGTAGACCAGAATTCACCGGTTCCGCAGAGCCACACATAGTCTTGCGAGCCGCTCTGCGCGCCTTGCTCTTCTTTTCCACCAATGTGAACCCCTCTTCATCCACATTGGTGCGGGAAGTATTTTCCTTGGCAGGTGCCCGTACTAAATATATATCACATTATAGGGCTTTTTCTACTTAGTCTAACAAAATATGAGAAAATGTCCAAAAGTGGTAATAATTGTACCGGTGAAGGCTCGTTTTCAAAAAATTGTCAAAAATCAATAATAGCAATTTATAATCACTAAGGCATAACAGCAATTTAAGTAAACGTTGCAGATTAATTTAGTACAAAATTTACTTCGATGTGATGTAGATTTTCAAAGAAATTGTCACTTAATTTTAGGTGATTTCTGAAAAAAATTGAATTCGCCTTAGGCTAGTTTACTCTTTTTCAAAAACTTAAAATAAAAATCTAGTCTGAAATGATTGTGGTACAGAATATACGAATTATAAATTTACCCGTTTTAATATTCAAAATTGTCCAAATTTTACAAATAAGATCGACTGATTCAGCTCTATAGGGTGCGTTTTTCTAAACGTGCATTAGAGAAAAATTCATAATTAATTTAATGAGTTAGTTTTCAAAAATCCAGTCTTATAAAAATCAAGATAATAAGATGCTCTAACTGGAACTTGAATTAAATAAATCTATTGGATAACGGAAAGTGTAGTATTTCACCGACTAAAACTATCAATTTTACATTCTTTTGACGTTTTTTTTGAAAGCAGCCTTAACCTCGTAATGCATTTTGTCTCAAAAGTTTGAAGGATTGTTGTAAAACTGAATATTTCTACTAAGGAGCTAAGTAAGGTTTATCATAATTAGTCCTTTTCTGCACAACTTTTTTTCTAAGAAATAAATTCTTTGAAATTAAGATCAAAATATACTTGGCAATGCCACTAATTTTGATAAAAAATAATATTCAGGAAGAAGTATTAAACTTATTATTGGATGTATGTAATAGCATATGAATAGTTAACAGGTTTCAAGTTCGTACTTAACAAAACTTCCCTTTTAAAATCACGAATACCCGGCCACTCCGGCTGCAGGTGTTAGGGCTAAAGGGCGCTAATGGCGAACTAGGTGGCCCCCATCCCATCTCTAGCCTTCATTAAGTGGCTAAGTGTTCGCATGTTCTGAGTTAACATATTCACTCTTTTACAAAATCAAAAACTATTTACAATAATAGTGTTTCAAACATGTATTTAGCAAAATTGGCCTTTGAAAATCAAGTGTGAGCCGACAGGTAGACCCCGGGCACTCCGGCTGCAGGTGTTAGGGCTAAAAGGTCGCTAATGGCTAACTAGATGGCCCCCATCTAGCCTTCATTATGTGGCTAAGTGTTCACGTGTCCTGTGTTACTGTACTTAGCTGTACAGCTACAACTACTAAAAAGTTTTTAATCCTTTTTTATTTAATGAATATGAGAATAAAAAGCAATTTGGAAGACATCAAGGTTTACTCTGTGCATACTTTTGTGCCGATCAAACGTCATAATGAAAGTTGTAATTGGGGGCTGAATTTTGGTCTCAAGCTCCGATTTTATAATCAAATTATTAGATGCAGTTCCAGAGTTCCGCAGTAATTTTGTTGCAAGAGTAGGTAAATAATGCATCAACTTTATTGAAGTCATATTTCTTGCTTCAGAAGACTCTTTTATCATTCATATTTTATAGCTCAAGATGTCATGCTTGATTTTTTTCCGAGTGATACTGATGAACTATCATATTCTTTCAAATGGTTCAATTCGCAGTCACCAATATCTGTACAATAAAATAATATAAATTGAATAATAATTTTTATAATTGACAGTTACTGACAAAATATAAGTATAATTTGTGATCATAAAATTTTAAATAATTAATAGGTAGTCAATAATTTAGTACAAAGTAGGTATAATAGTAAATAATAAATAATTGAAATTAAAATTAAATAATCGTTATGTCCTTCAAAATCAATTTGGCAAAGTGTCGTCATTTAAATATTCTTCGATTGTATAGTAACATTTGTCTTGGAGAAGTTTCTTTAAATTACTTTTAAATACTTTGATGTTTTTTTCCTGCAATAACTGTTGAGGTAGCTTGTTGGCTATGGTAGCGCATCTATATATTATATATCTATTATATATATCGTTGTCTGAGTACCCACAACACAAGCCTTCTTGAGCTTACCGTGGGCCTCAGTCAATCTGTGTAAGAATGTCCTATAATATTTATTTATTTATTTATCTATAGGTCTAATTTTATCTTTTGGGTTAGAAATAGTGTATCCTCAGATAAAATTGCAAAGCATCCCGAAAGTCCCATGCATTTCATCCCTCAAAAATCCCCCATTTCAGTAACAGATAGCATCAATACAAACTGTACATTTCCCAAATGTTTACCGCCAGATATGGTATTGAAAAGCGTAACATGCAAACTGAAATGCTCTCTAACAACAAAACTAAATATTTCTACCTACAAACAAAAACAACGATAACAAAGGTTCGCCATGAAACTCTTAAGATTGTAAACATAGAGTTGAGAGTTGTTTGTGCTAGTGGAAGATTAAGTTGGGTAAAGACTGACAGCGTTTTCGTCCGGTCTCCGCAACGGGTTTAGCCTAAAATGTTTTCAACAAATATTCATTGGATGCAGATCTACTATCCCTCCAGGATTAGAGGTACTCGTATTATTTGAAAAGTTGCAAAGTTGCAGGCTGATGAAAAATTATAAAAAATGCATAAGTTCAGCTGAGCTGAGCGTTTTGAACAATTGCGGTTTTCGGCTTAAAAACTTTGTTCTTTTTATATTTTAGACAAGAGAACGTATTTTAAGCGCACTTGCTAGTAAGACTAAATGAAGTGTCAAATTCATCAAAATCGTCTTAGTAACTATAACTATGGTGATACGCAAACGCAGCTGATTAAATCTCTTACTTCTAAGACAGCAACATCTTGAAACCTCTGTCGTGTGCCATATATTTTTGAAACTTGAACTGTGAGATTAACAAGAAGGGGCAGACTATCGTCAGCATGTTTAAGGTGCTCACAGACGGTAAGTCTGCCTACCGGTAGTGACCTGTCAGTTCTTCGGCGCAGTCGCTTTTTACTTATAAAGCTTGGGTTTCTAGGAAAGTGATGCCGTCATATAGCGGCCGTCTTCATATTTCGTACTAGAACGAACCGTGCTGCTATCCTGGAAAACAGAGCTTAACTGACAGGCCGGTACCGACCGGTGGCCTAAACATCAGTGGGGCCTTTAAAAATTGACACACAACTGTTATTATAAATAACGTTAGTACCCTTTTTTGGCAGCATAAATTAAACATGCTCGTTACTACATGTAAACACACCTCATAAAATACCCAGCGAATTAAACCTTAACATTACATTGATCACAGCTTACGCCGATGCCCGCGGGCTGTACTCGTAATTTGCGAACGTCACTGGACCGCTTCAGATTTTTACACGCCGCGATAAATGGTGGCCGCTGCCCGCTAGTGCGGTCAAAATAATACTAAGCCACCGATTTCGATATTGGAGTTCAAAAATACTTTTTTGTATTTATTGAGAAATTTAACTGGATTAAAAGTTCTTTTCAGTACAGATGGTCGTTATTTTTCGCACTAGTTCGAGAAGTGGTTCATTATATGCCAGGTCGAAACTTCAGAGGCTCATCTGTATTGAAAAACGTCGTACGATACACGTGCGAAAAGGAAATTCGTAACGTGTCGATTTAAAACACTCCCTTCGGTCGCCCAATTTATCGCCACTCATTTCGAACTTACTTTTTTACGCACTTGTATCGTAATGTACTATTTTGTTATTTGCAAAAGCATTTGAGGATTTTATATTTTGTTTTACAAATAGTTCTGTATTTCACATATACGTATAGGTACATACATTAACGTCTGTTTCACGGATTTTATTTGTTACGATCCTGACATTATCTCGATCCTTTCTTTTAATATCATAAAATACATTTCTGATATATGCTTGCGACATCTATTTTTTTTAATATATTTACGCAACAAAATATCGTCTGTTTTGACATGTTCCACATTAATACCTAATCGTTTTGCAATAGCCACATTATGTTATATTATACCCCTTGTCTTAAACTAAAACTATCAAACATTGATATTTTCAACGACAATAATACATTTCATCGATAACTCCGCTGCCCCGTCACTAGCCCGAACGAGTGTCGTAAAGCTTACGCATTCAATTACTTTGTGTCTGTTTTTGTTGTGTGGCGCCACTGTGCACTGTCGGCTCTAAGCTACGTGTTATTTACATGTTGTACTAGCTTTACGTTTTAAGGTTTTTGCTTTAATTGTGGTACTTTTCCTCATTTTTCTTATCGCTTAAATCTTATCATTATAAACGTGCATTATGAGAGAGTAAGCGATACATATACTACCAATCTAGCGCGAATTTATCTCTTGCCATTCCCCCTCACAAATCTCGTGGATACCACAAGTCTTTGTTTTATCGTATATATTTTGTGTTCCTTCAGTTCCTTGTCAGTGTATCTTTCATTTTTTGATATAGTACTATTACTGGATTTATTTATTTATTTATTAATTATTTATATATTATTTGCCCATTGTCTTTATGGTACCATGTTGTACAAATTTTTGTTACCCTGTTTTCTCTCTCATTTACTCAAAGGTTAACTGGAAGAGATCCCTCAAAGGGATAAGTTCGCCTTTGTAAACTTTTTTTTGTGTTTTTGTAAATAAAGAGTTACAGAGTTATTGTTTTATCGTATAGCATTTTGAGTACTGGATTTATGTTAACTTTTTTTATGGTATAGGCAGCAAACAAGCAGACGAGCCGCCTGATAGGAAGCAGTCATCGCCGCCTATGGACATAAGCAACATCAGGGGAGCCACTTATGCGTTGCCGACTTTTAATTGAGAACCCTTAAATACCTCTAGATATTTTACCCAACACCATGTATCTTGATGCATCACTGTACAGTACATGTAGACAATAAATACAATACAATACAATACAATACCTGGGGGCCGATTTTTGTCTCACTGTCACTAAAATACCGGTTGAAAACGGTGAAATGCCTATTACTTTCAGTGACAATTTTCTGAATTCGAACGCCGTGAGACTCAAAAATCGAAAAAACCCCATGTCTTAGCGCCAGTGGAACACCTCAGAAGGACTTACATTATGTAATAAGATATTTTTACATGCATTAACTTGGAGTAGCTTGTAAATATGAGAGTTTTCCTTGTTGTTGTGTTGAGTTTTGTGACCTTGTCCTTGTAACCTACCTGTAACCTACCCTATACATAAATTTATATAAATAATGAGACAATAAGTTATTACCTATTTATTTTTGTAAGGTTACTATTGTACCGGCTTATGATTATTGTAATGCATTTAAATGACCTGTAACTTTGCCGTTATTAATAAAGTTCTGTATCTGTATCTGTATCTGTTTTATTTTAAATTCAAGAACTTCATTTAGTTTCTTAGTGTCGTCTAAATTGTACATAGTCCATTTACTTAGTGCCACCTAGTCCATCTTCTAGGCCTTACAGAAAACCAGCGTTGCGGAGTGTACCATGTGGCGCATACCGTGACACCTAGCTGAGTAAGGACCATTTAGCGCAACTTATAATTTTTTGGTTTGTTTGGTTTTAGTTTTAGATAGTTATTGATATGTATTTTGTGCTAATAAATGCTTTTTCTTTCTTTCTTTCTTTCTATAATGTATGGAATACTTGATCTCAAAAATTGGACTGCCAAATTTTACAACCCTTCCCGACATATACTAAAATTTCCAGACTATTGTGTTTCACTCTCAAATGTAGCCTCTCATTAATTCTCTGTGTGTGATCGCCAAAACAAACGCTTTCACGCATTACCCATCGATCCGACGGCATTGTGCCGGTAATAATGTTTAGGAGGACGATTCGCACTATCATGCATACCTACGTAAAGATCACTCCATTTTGACATCACTCGCCCATGCGCCATTTACAAAGTGATCTTATCTTAATTCTGCGGGGGCCCTTACGAATACACTTCAACCCATTGGAAACTTTTGTGCAATTACCCCCTAGGATCCTAAGATCTTTCAATATACTTATGCTGTATTCATTACCATGAGTACTTCTCACCCAGACGATCTCCATGTGTCTGATGATGAGGCTCATGAATAGCTCCCTGAAGTCCTTTAGTTCCATGTAACCTGCTCCAAAGTTCTTCATTTTCTGTTTGGCGAGGACGTGACATTCACAGATTAGATGTCTGACGATTTACAAAGTGATACTAGTAGTTCTACCTACAACCTACTTATGGGTAGGTACTTACAGTAAATATTGATGATATTAATGATAAAATATGTTTTCCCAATGGCCAATTCCGAAACCTGATAAAATTAACAGTTGTCAGTAACTCTTTCTGTGTGCATTCTGTGCTCTGACGTACAGTCACCGGCATAAATATGTGGTGATATCTGTACCTTGTCACATTAACGTCGTGTTTGAAATGTCATACGAAACTGTCAAACGATTAAAAGCGACAAGGTACAGAAATCATCACTTATTTATGCCGGTGATTGTACATTGTTGCTTAGATTATATTGAATCTTGAATCTTGGACATATCTGCCAGTCACATCTAATAGATCTTTGTATTACCTATATACTAGCAAATATAGTGATATAGTAGAGTTGCAGGAAATCATCAAATCAATATAATTAGAGAGCGGATTTCATGTAGCGATTTAAATATTAATATGGATATGGCTAGTGTATTTTTCTAAATACATGTCATATGGTTTATAATAAGGTCTTACAATCTATTATTAGTGCATCGCACACCGCAAAATTCGCTGAATAATCAAATTAAATTAATGTTATTTTTGCAACAAACTACTTTGAAAGAAAATTATTTTATTCTAAATAAACGAGTTTGTGTACAGGAAGCGAATTATTTTAATTTTTCTATTCTTTGAGCCGTAACAGAAGTTTTTACTGTGCTATGCGCAACTTAAATAAGTAAAATATTAAAAAAAAATAAACACGTTTTTATTTATTACCATCATAATTTTTGCCCGATATTCACAAAAGCATCCAAAAAGGGTTTTACTTTTATGTCCCGATGCATTTTTTTTTTTGCGTGTAGAAAAAATTATAAATTATGCGAGTCGTATCCATATTAATATTTAAATCGCTACATGAAATCCGCTCTCTAAATATAATACGTACATAGGATATTCGAATGCCGCTTTTAAGCTCGTGTTTGTACTGCTCTAGTCGGCGGATGATGGAAAACAAATATGAGGGCTACACGCCGCCACATTATGCACATGTGTTTAAACTGTGCTACATATTACCTCATATTGCCATCATAGAGATCATCGTAATAGATAATCTATGTAATTTTGTCTTTCTGCCAGGCTAACGCCGTGTCTTGTGTGGGCGACGGTCGCGCGATGGTCGCGACGGCGATGCGACGCATACGAAATCAAACCTTATCGATATGGAAGTATGAGACGCGACGGCGACGGTCGCGCGACCGTCGCCCACGCAAGACACGGCGTATTATGCATCTAATTTTATCACTTATTCACGTTGATAATAATAATAAAAAATATTAAGAATTAAAATGAATAAATATAATAAAAAATATGAAGGAAAAATATGAAAAGTATGCACGTGACGGATGCTTTGTCCAAGTAGGCAGATAAGTAATAAAATCGGAAGCATAATACCTCGCCTGTTTTAGTGTTGTATGTTTTTTGTGTGTTTTGCAGCTATCAAATAAATAACTTCTTTCGTTATCTTAGTGGTTATCTATCGATGTAACGCTGGCGGCCTAACAGTAAAAGCGCTTTCAATCCGGTGGTCTCGGGTTCAAACCTGGCTCGAATGAGTATTTAAGAACCTACGTGAATGAACGTGAAGGAACCTAAATGAAATATTATTTGACATTTTGTCAGCCGCTTTTCGGCGTAGGAAAACATCGTGAGAAACCGGACTAATTTTCCTCAGGGTCGGACGGTCAGAGGGCAGATGTCAGTCACTTTCGTAAAACTAGACCTACGCCTAATTCTTTGATTATTTGCTAATACGGAACTACGGAACCCAGGCTCCCATGCGCCGTGTCAAAATGCCAGTATAACGTTGTAAATGACGATCCTTATTGGGAGAAACTATTCATTTTATTATTTTCAATTCATAATGTAATTTTTGACGATCATGATGAGAAGATAAACATAACTTTGGCAAACAAATTTATAGTGTAATTTTTATCATGAAATAAAGAAATCTAATCTAATCTAATCTAATCTAATCTAACGCAATGTTGAAAAGAATAGTATACAGTGTGTAAGGTCTTAGATCAGGTCCCAGTTAACCTCTTTACTTACATGAACATATTTACATAATTATATAAGAAACTAAGACTAAACTTAAAAGCTAGCTAATATCTAAAATAGGCCCTTGAGGCATTGTACCAAGGATACTGCCGACATTGCCTCGCTGTATCGCAATGCTGATACGTTGTGCGAGGAAGTCGCCAGCTCTTCGGTCACCAGTTACCTCAACCAGACGCTTCGCGATTTCTGTGAACAATTTGTTCGCGCTGGGGCCCCATGGACCTAGAGTTTCTACACCAAAGGGTACAAAAAGGTATTCTTTGCCAAGACTTTTGTATTTATTACGTTTCAAAATTTCGGCACTTTCTGCCGCTGCGCCCGCTTTTATCTTGGTCCGTTGGAGGTGAGACGGTGCCAATGTGTCTACGCAGGTAGCATCCCACACTAACATTCGTCCCAGTTAACAGTTACAGTTAACCTACATTGGGATGAAACATGCTGCAACAAAACATCAAACTGCAATTATTCCATCGTAGCAACATTAGCGACAGCCACATACATCTGCCGGCCTTGACTCGTCATAAATCTTGGTCATGACACGACGCGACCCCTCACTAATCACTACAGCTACAGCGTTACAAATTCTTGACATGATTACAAGTCTATGCAGACTAGAGGTATTTACCGCTGAAGTACAAGATAAATAAATAAATATTCGGGAATACCTTACACAGATCAACCTAGCCCCAAACTAAGCAAAGCTTATACTATGAGTGCTAGGCGACGATATACTTACTTATTATAAATACATACTTATACTCAGGAACAACTAATATTTATGTTCATCACACAAATAAATCCTCTTACGGGGATTCGAACCCAGGACCACGGCTTAGCAAGCAGGGTCAATACCGACTACGCCAGAATTAGATTCACAATAAAACTATTCAAAGAGAAAAGAGTAATTTCTCATCTTAAAGATCAGCAATACACATGCAAGGCCAGGTTTAGGCGATTCTGTGTATAATGTGATATATGTCTGCCAACATTAACATTAATTAGGTTCAAGAATTTAGGTGCTTATATCATTTTCAGATTTTAGTAATACATATAGGTCTCAACGGAATAGAAAAATCATCATCATCGGCCTTCAAGTCTCTAACAGATTATTAAAGCAGTGTCCGGTGGTGCGACAACGTATTTCGCGGTGCGGTGTAAGCCAATACGGAAGCTGCAAACACGACCACAACTCTGGCAAAAATTCTCAAAATAAATAAGTCACCAAATTAATAATAACTTAGGAACGTATAATGTTTCTAAAAGTACAAACAGAAAGAAAAAAATATTGGATTCATTAAATTTAATAGGTACAGAAACGTTTTACCTACTCATAATAGATACAAATGGCATAATTATCCTCCAGACATAAAATAATGCCGCTTTTAAAATACACATTTCTATGTTAATAATTTCAAAAAGAAATTCTGCCAAAGGAGCATAATTATACGGGGAATCCGCTCAAAAAAATATACCTTTACCGATAAATTATTACAGTTTTAACGACCAGAATCCGTGTTTCGTCTTAAAGGAGGAATTCAAATTATACCTTTGTTTGGTGCCGTCAAAAGGAGGATAGCTTTAAAAATCCATTTCCGAGTTATCCGGGAGCGCCTCGGGCGATTTTTTATATACATATTCACCGTCTTAGGATGGAGCCTACGGCGGGGACACACTGGGCCGATGGGATATGAAGCACCCTCTGCTTTATGACACTAACTATTTATATAGGTCACTGTTAAGAAACTGTTGCTGCTATTTTGACACGAGCGCATGTATGTATCTGTTAATACTGCAACAGTAGCGCATCGCATAATTGACATGGCGGCGGTAGTGTCAAAGTAATGTAGCAGCACTAGCTGTAGTTAAAATCTGAAAGTTCTTTTACAGATTATCTGGATAACAATAAAATGATATTAACTAAAGACATTTCGTTCATTGAAAACTGTCATAGAATTTTCGAAGTAGGTTTTATTTAATACCGCGTCGGTGGCAAACAAGCGTACGGCCCGCCTGATGGAAAGCGGTCACCGTAACCTATGGACACCTGCAACTCAAGGGGTGTCACATGCGCGTTGCCGACCCATTAGAAACTTGTACACTCCTTTTTTGAAGAACCTCATACTGTAGTTCATCGGGAATACCTCTGCAGGGAGCTCATTCCATAGCCTTACCTTACTTAAAATGATAAGCAAAATCTTAAGAACCTCTGTTTCTCACGAACAGAATGTATATGAGGCCCACTGTATCTGGTTTTCTAGCTTGTCCTGGTGCACCACCATTTTTAGGGTTCCGTAGACCCCTTAGTAGACATAACCGTAATATAAATGGTTTTCATAATCACGCTTGTCCCCCCTGTAAAGTGGGGGCATATTTTTTTAACCATTGATATATTGTTGGATAGGTTTCTTTTTAAGATCGTTTTTTGAACTTATATTTTCTAATGTCCTAAAGTTAAAACCAACTTTATAAAGACTTTCTAGAAGTAGTTTTTGAAAAAATACGAAAAACTACGGAACCCTACACTGAGCGTGGCCCGACACGCTCTTGGCCGGTTTTTTTTTATTTCTTTCAAGCAACTATACTAATGTGTTAAACCAAAGAAAACTCACAAACTCAATGCTACCAACAGCTCTATCCACCAACCAACAAATAAGACAGCAACTAAACATTTCCACAGACGTACTAATATAAAGCAGACGGAGAATAGACTCTGAAATATGAGAGCAAAATTACTGTCATTATTTACCGGCTCGCTGCCCAGTTGCTCACAAAAGAGCCCACTCGTGTGTCCCACATAAAACTCGATAGCGTAGAGGGTGTGACCCAAGGACCTACAATTTGAGCTAGATGTCTAGTCTAAAAGCTGTAACAGACGGACATATCTATAGGACTGCGACCTTGGAGTTTTTTCGGGCCTACTTCTTACTTATGTAACGGAAAACGTAGACGGACCAATTTGAATACAATCGAACACACTTCGAACCGGACCAAGGCTAGCGGTCCGGTACACAACTTTAAAGATTTCTGTTAAAGTGGAAATTTTGGATGCTCATTTAATTTTCCATTTTGTTTCTTTAGTTTTGCTGGATGTAACTCAAAAACTAGTCTCAAAAATGCTATGTTCTAGCTATATCTAATTGTAAGAGTAATATATTTCAGGAAAAGACAATCCGTTTGCATTTTAAAAAAAGTTGCGCCTAAGAAACCTCTAGAAAGTGTCGAAGGGACATCCAGCGTCGAGGCGTCCTTGGTGTGACCATTTCGCTCGGCGTTTCCTCCGATCCGCATTCGTTTTACAGGGAAAGGGAAGCGCCCAGATGTCGGCGCGACAAATTATTTACTACCCTCCTTTTGTCGGCTCGCACATATTTGTTATTGCGAGAATTTGGATGCCCACCTGCAGGGTTGTACCTAGTGTGAGACTTGAACATTTGGACAAATTTTCAAAACTAAACATGTTATGAGAATAGAAAAAAAACAAGAGGCACAATGATGTAGATAATACAGTCCTTTCCCTATTAGTTACTTTTAGATAAGAATGTTTTGAATGTTGAAACGGTTTGCAAATATATACCTAGTTATTATTAATCAAGCTTGAGTTCTACATGTATCCACTGAACACGCCTACCATTATATAACCGGTGGACACTATTTAATAATGCAAACATTTTAAAGCATGGAAGAAATGGACCAGTTGCATCTACCCCCCGGTCGAGATTTGCCCCGCTGTACCTTAGGTATTTTTAATATATAATGTATCCCCCGTTATTTACCTAAGTATTGGCTTGATTCGCAAGAGCAAAGGCTAACAAACCATAATGATAACAAAAAAAACATCGCATTTTTTTTTTTCAAACAGTCTGCTTCACTCGATACTCATTAAACCAACAATAAATGTAAACCAACCTTACAAACCTACTTCATTGCATACGACCTCCAAGATGGCTGACGATAAGAACACAAACTCCTACCTGAAAAAAAATGGAGTCATACATCTTAAGCTGTCAACCTTTGAGTATACTCTAAGCTTGAGCAGAATAAATCAGGAGTCCTCCTACAGATTACATCGGACGGGAAATTGTAGGAGCAGCAGAAAAAGGGGTCGAGTAATATATTACCTTGTTTTTATTACGAGACTGCGAGCGGAAATGAAGTAAGGAACCTTGGGATTAATATAAATATGTCAGAAGTTGTCACATCAAATGCAATTAAGTTCAAAGTTTTTTATAATAAATAAATATTATGGGACATTCTTACACAGATTGACTGAGGCCCACGGTAAGCTCAAGAAAGCTTGTGTTGTGGGTACTCAGACAACGATACATATAATATACAAATACTTAAATACATAGAAAACATCCATGACTCAGGAACAAATATCTGTGCTCATCACACAAATAAATGCCCTTACCGGGATTCAAACACGGGACCGCGGCGTAGCAGGCAGGGTCACTACCAACTGCGCCAGACCGGTCTGCCCGACGTTTCGAACGTCTCATTAACGGCCAAATATAAACGTAAGTTTTACGCGATTAAGTCCCATTTAGTTCTTAAAACTATGAGTGCAAATCGTGTTAGTTTTAATGTTATATGAAATAAATGTCTTCATAAAATATTAAAGACAAAATATAAATAAAGGAAATACTTACGATACTTTTTACTGTACAAGCTGGTGAATAATTAATGAATGGAATGAAAAGAAATGCAGATGAACTGATTGGATCTTCATTGCCATTCGCACTTAATCAAATGACAGTAACTACTCTCTTTTTTGCACTTAGTAAGAGGATTGTAGATTTGGTACGGATATAAACATGCTGTTTGCTGCTCGAGTACACAGCACAGACACAGCAGTACAGAGCACGTACACAGCCATAAAAAAAAACGCCTTCAAAAATAGGCGCACAAAACACGGAGAAACTAAAAACCAAAAAATAATAAACCTTTGAATTCAGATTTCTTATCGGATTGCAATAATCTAAACATCCAAATTATAAACAAATCAATTATTTTTGTAGTCGGTTAAAAACGCTGCCGCTGTTTTAATAGTCTGTAATGGACTTATATGTCAATGGTGATAATAATGAAGTGAACACATCCGTTTTGGTCAATTCTTGCCTTTTCAGGGTCCATATATGTATTGTAAAATTTATATGGTATGCAAAAAAAAGAACTATTGAACTTTAATTTAGCAATAGAGTATTGTCATTTCTCCAAGCATTTCTGCCAACCACACTAGTTACATGCCCTCATGGGTACATTAATCTTTATTACCCGTTTGATTGCCGGCCGCAACTTCTGGGTACGTAGCCGAATGGCACAAACGCTCACGAAACGAAACGCTCGTAGATATCTCTCTATCGCTCTTACGTATGGGCGCGACAAAGCCAGACTACCTTTCTCGGTGTTTCGTTTTCGTTCCGCGTGAAATGGCATTCGGCTACGGCACCAGCGATGACTGGCGGTAATCGCAACTTGCGCTGATTACGATCAAGATTGATTGATTCATATGTTGAGTTTCGACGTGTAGTATCAAGAAAATTGAGAGATTAGAAAAGTTTATTGGATATTAACAGCAAGAATATTGAGAGATTTTTTGAGTCCTCATATTTTTTTTTGGGTTCACAATGTAAGTAACATGTACCGCCGCGTTCAATTACATCTACACACCTAAGTGAACAAACATATCTGAAAACGACTCCTAATACTATGAGCATCAATTCGTGTTCAGATATTTCTATTCATGTACACAGAAAAAAAAAATTACTTGAAGCAAGTAATATTATTTGAGTCAAGATCTTTTGGGATTTCGATATAAGGAAAATGGAGAATTACTTAGATTGAGATATAAAATGTTTCGCATTATAGTTCTTAGATCAAGAACTACTTTTTTGTATCAACATTTTAAATATCTCTTCCACTAAAAGCTAATAACTGTTGTTTCAAGAGAGAAAGCATTTTGACATAATTATTCCTTTTCTTAATTTAACATTGAAAGGCTCTTTAACGAAGATTGAATGTATTTTGTTTATAATAGTATTAAAAATTGGCTCAAAAGCGTTAGTTCTTATTGTAAAATAGCACATATTCTCTTCAAATGATGTAAGGCTCTTTTTTCAAAAGCTAAATTGTTTAACCCAAGAACGAAAATATTTAAAACAAGATATTTTCGTTCTTGGGTCAAACAATTTAGCTTTTAAAAAAAGATCCGTACATCATTCTCTTCAAATGATGTAAGGTTCTTTTTTTAAATGCTAAATTGTTTGACCCAAGAACGAAAATATCTTGATCTAAATAGCTGATTAATTTACTCAAGAGCGTTTTGTTCTTATTGTCAAATGGCCCATATTCCGGTCAAATGATGTAAAGCTCTTTTTTTAAAAGCTAAATTGTTTGACCCAAGAACGAAAATATCTTGTTCTAAGTGACCGAGATAATTTACTCAAAAGCATTAATTGTTCTTGCAAAATAGTTCCTTTCTTGTTGTAAAATGGAACTTATTCGAATCAAATGAAGTAAAGCTCTTCTTTTAAGAGTGTTTAATTCTTCTTATAAAAAGTGTCATTCTTGTCGTAAAATGGAACGTATTCCAATCAAATGAAGTAAAGCTCTTCTTTTAAGAGTGTTTAATTCTTCTTATAAAAAGTGTCATTCTTGTCGTAAAATGGAACGTATTCCAATCAAATGAAGTAAAGCTCTTCTTTTAAGAGTGTTTAATTCTTCTTATAAAAAGTGTCATTCTTGTCGTAAAATGGAACGTATTCCAATCAAATGAAGTAAAGCTCTTCTTTTAAGAGTGTTTTATTATTTTTATAAAAAGTGTCATTCTTGTCGTAAAATGGAACGTATTCCATTCAAATTAGGTAAATCTCTTCTTAATCACGACTATAAGGTGTGCCGTTCTCGAGAATGTTCTCCGTTTACTATGGGCTTTGAGCGAGAACGTTTCCTATACAAAATGGAGAACATTCTCGAGAACGGCACAACATGAGCTACAACACTTTTCATACGGACGTTTGTGTATTTGGCGCGTTTACAAAATTTACCATTTTATTTTTGTTTTATTCTTATCATTTTTATGTCTCAAATGAAATACTTATGATGTATTTTTTTATCTATTTAACATCTTTAGTTTTGTTTGCCTACCTTTATAATAATTATGGTCATTTCATCACTATAGACTTTGCGACAATTATGACTTGATTAAATTACCTACCTTAATAAAACAATAATAAAATGGTATATTTTGTAACTAGGATAAATACACAAATTTCCACTTTTAAAGAAGAGGTTTAAATTTTGATGGAGTGCGTGTCCCTTTACAACAAGAACCAGAAATACAAACTTAAAAGAAAAGCTTAATGTAAGTATGTAATTAGAATACGTTCTATTTTACAACTAGAACGAACATGTTACAAGAAGAATTATCTTAACCCACAGAAGTGCTAATCAACTCAAGATTTAACTTTTTACAAAAAGACTTGTGCCGTTTTAAGTATGAATGAGTTTTGATAGTATTCCAGTCTAATTTATACAAGCCAAATTAGTTTTGAAACACATTTATACCTATTCGGAAATAATGGAATGAAAGTGAAATGTAAGTTTCTCATTTATTTTATGCACCAGTTAAAGAAAGTAATTACAAATTCAGAACCTATCAGTATCACTATACAGTATTAAAACTGAATTTAGAACGGAAAACATTTTGACTTATAAGCATATAGGTACATAAATGTATGAGCTACCAAGATTGATTAGAGCTACAAAGTACCAAGATTCTCTACAAGTCAAACTTAGAATAAATCACGTCAATTGTAAATAGATGGTGCAAATACTTAAGTAGGTACATAAGACCAAATGTCATAGATACAATTTCTGTAGCTTAGTATATTTTTACATTTCAAGAACTTTATAGTCTAAGATCCGTACTAAGCTCGATCTTCACCGACGTGTTAACCAGGTGAAAATAATATTTTATTAAGTAAAATAAGTTTCTGAACATGTCTTACTATGGTAACCTCAATAAAAATGGTCAAGATTATATAAAAAAAAATTCAAAGATTTTTAAAAAATAATCTTGACCATTCATTTTTATTGAGGAGACATGTTCAGAAACTTATTTTCATCTGGTTAACACGTTGGTGAAGATCGAGCTTAGTACGGATCCTATACTATAATAAAATTAAAACGTCTAAGTTTAAAACGTCAACTATATACGGTGGTACCTACTGTATCATACGCCGTATGGATTTGATACACTTTTTTTGAATAATTACGTGGAGGTGCTCACACACTTGGGGATACTTGGCGTGAAAAACGTGGTAAATCTTAAACAACAAGTCGAACGTCTTTGCAGCTGAATGCACGTGGTATTTGATATCATGAATAACGATGTATATCTGGGCGAAGTTTTGTAGCGGTCGTTGTATGAGCACGGAGGGTTGCACGGTATCCTTCCGGGCTGCAGCCTTAGCTTTCTGGGCTGCGATTACGCTGTCGATATCTCCGGCGTCCTGCATTAAAAACATAATTTAAAAGTAATGCCATAGTTCCCAGGAATATCCCACTGCTCAGCAGAGGCTCCACTACAAAAATATAAGTTCTTTTTTCTTCATTAAAATATGTACAGCAGAGACTTAGTCATATAGAAAATGGAATTTTAAGGTACACAATAGTTAGTTGTTTTACAAGGGGAAAAGTTGTTGTTTAACCGCACGTGCCAATATTGAAACCTGAGCAACCGAAAGATTCCAATATTGAACCACTCGCGAGCGTAGCGAGTGGTTCGAAAAGTGGAATCTTGTGCGTTGCGAGGGTTTCAAGGGACGAAGGTTAAACAAACTTTGCCGCCGAGTGAAACACAAAAATGTTCACCACACCAACACGAAGAAAACACTGACTATAAAACATCAAACTAAATCAAAACTATCAATTTATTCAATAATTATGATTCAAAATAGTCATATATATTTCGGTAATTTCCACCAGGAAGCTAAAATTAAAGATATCAAGTGAAATTTTGTTTGAAATTATTTGGCACTCTAGTGGATAAAATGCAATTTTGCTATCTGTTTTTGAATAGCAAAGTAAGCCTTTACCAGTTGGTGTGGTGAAAAGTTTTTAATTTTTCCCTTAATTATTGTAATTAAATAAAGAAGTAACAAATACCAAAACATGGTAAGTAAAATATGACTTCATTATGGTGGCTCTATGGCAACTTTGCATGCCTCACAGTTTACACACGTAGAGTGTGTTTAGTAAAACGTCCCACTTTGTCGGTTACCATTAAGGCAAGATTTACTTGTATCTTTATATGAATAAACTGACAAAGCGGCTTTATAGCAATCGACAAAGTGGGACGTTGTCCCATGCACACTCACTAGTAATGATTTTCATATAAAATGAGTGGGAAATATTAAATGGAATACTACTTTATTATGTTCTGGGAACATATTTACCAAAATGAAATATATTGAACTCGCTTGACTCGAAGAGTAAAATAGTAAAACATTAACTGAACAGTTACACAACTTTTATAGTTAATAATATAAATGTATATTAATATTAAAATAAATAGAATAAAACCCTTAAATTTGGATTGGATGCATCTAATACTTACATCTATCTGAACTAATAAGCCCTGGATTGATTCAGTGGTTGAGAATTTGACTTTCCTAGATTTCCGGCCTTTGGGTGGTATTAAAAAATATAGCAGGTAAATCTGCACCGGAATTATTTTGTCTGAAATTAAAAAAAAATTATATGAGACATTAGACTCACACATATTTTCATAAAATGATCAATTATGAATGCATTGTAATTAATTACGTTTTAACGGCCTCTGTATCTTTCTTCGTGGGTAGTGACTCTGCCTATGAAGTACAAGGTCCTGGGTTGAACTTGAATCCCATTTGAATTTGAACATTTTCAAGTTGTCATCCAACAAACTGAATGCTAATGGCTGAATGTGATCTGCTTGTGTGCTCTTTTTCTTTTCGTTCGTTTTTTTGCGTCGTTGTCATTGCTGTGAAAAATAAATTGGTGATTGCGATGGCAAGTATACCTACTAAAATAAATATAAGACGCTTTGATTAAGAGAAGTGTTCTAAAGGAAATACGGCGTTTATTTTTAATGTATTTAGTGTAGTAACTGGCCACAGTGGCCACCTTACACCAAAATCATTTTTGGTGTAATGAATTCTGTGACCTATGAAATAAGCTTTGTTCATAGGTCACAGAATTCATTTTAGTATAACATGGCCAGTAATAAAAATCTTATGCTAAAATCAATTATATTTATATATGTATGGAATTTATCTGTAATATTCATATTCATATATTCATATTCATTTATTCATAAAATTAACAATTTTACATGTCAAAGTTAAAGTTAAATTATCATAATTAGAGTACAATACAATATTACATTTTAAAAATAGAAAATACTCTCAAATAAATTCAATAATTAATTTAAAAAAGAAATAGATGTTGAACAATAATTACAAAAAATAATAATAATATTATGTGATCGTATTGAACATTAAATTGCATTATTATTATAATATTCTGAGATGTCATAAAAAGCATTAATATAAATTGTATACATATATAAATAGAATTGAGGTGGCTAGTTATTTTGAGGAATGTCTTACCAGAGTATCTACTTTGCTGTCTTTTCAAATGGCCCAGGTTTCAAGAAAATCATGTACAGTTTCAATTGTTTGTGTCTTAATTCAAAGGTGTTATTCCACCTTTCACAAACTTGGTCCCATAGCTCATTATATTTCAGCCAAATAGCGTCGTCATTTGAAGCAGTCCCTGAAATAAAACAAAAAAAAAATTATCGAAACTTCGCTATACTTTGTGAAATCAAAAGGAAAAAAGACAACAGACAGATAGAGTTACTATTGCATTTATATTATTAGTAGGTACGAATATAAGTATGGATTTTACCTTGATTATTTTCCACAGACTCTACATCTGTATCCGAATCCCTATTAGAGCAAGTGGGTTTAAGCCCCTGCACTTTTCTCCTGATATGTACAGGAGATTTCGAACCTTGTCCACTAATGTGCCTTTAGCGGGCACATATTTTCTTGAAGCAGATTTGCATGTTGGCACAGCTTTCATATAGTAGGTATATATACTTTCAGTTGGGAAAAGTGAAACTATTTTTGCAGCTAGCAAATTGAATTCTTCTGGTTTGATGTTGCTGAGGAAAAAATATTTTGAATAATCTTCATTCATATTTAAGTATTAATACTAATTTTATTATAGAAACCAGACAGAAAACCATCACAACTACCCTTGACGTAAATGCATAATTTTGCTCCCTTGTGAAAGAATATCTAACTCGCACTAGTCGTCAATCCATCTGGATTGACATGCAAGTACAGTCACCTGTAACCTGTAATAATATCTTACGCAATAAAGGCTGCAAAAATATCTGCCACTAATACCTTACGAGACATTGTAAGAGTGTGTAAGATATTTTTGAGGCCTTCGTTGTGTAAGACATTATTGCAGGTGACTGTACCAAGCCTGAAACTACTGCTGTCTGGTCTCCTATAATCCATTAGCTAAGTACTTACTTGTTAACAATAAATGTGTAGTGATATTTCACCAAAACATCAACAATGATGCTTTTTTGCGAGTTCAATTGTTTGTATTTTTGATAATAATTTAGAACACTATTTACTTGTGGAGTACATTGGCGGATACTCTTCAATTCAAATTATGGCAGTGAAAGCCTACTTGGTACACTTAAGTAGGAATCCAAATCCAAAGTAATGTCTGTCAGAATAACTGACTGATCTTGATCAACTTGCATCACTTCTATACAGTTTGTTTTCGCTTTAATAACCATTAAATCTTCATTGAAGAAGTATGCAGTTTCAGTATCAGTAACTGAGTCTAAGTAATCTTGTAGTTTACTTTTTAGTTTAATTCGGTGCACAATGTGTTTGCAAAGCTCTTTCAAGTATCATTTAAAACCAAATATTTGAACTGTTCCTTGCTTATATCATTTTCTGTAAAAAAAAATAACTTAAATAATTGGATATCAATGATCTTATACTTATTGAAGCATATTTGATAGCTATCGCGGAACTCTCCTATGTATATTGAAATGGGAAATGAACGAAATATGTGGATCAAAAACGAATAAATATCTGTAATAACTAAAAATAGCACAAAACCACAATATCATTAAGTCTTGCGGTTGGAGACAGGCTGAATCAAAGTCTTCCACTGCGACATGGTGACAAAATATATTTGAAATTTAAAAACTTCAGAAGACAAATGAACATCTTGATCGACCCCGGAGATGTATGGCAGTTGCAAAATAAACGATTAAGAAGCTTTCGTTATTTTGATTTAAAATTTCACGATTTTCACACATTATTTGAACAAAATGGGACTTCGAGTATTAATATAACTTGTTTTATTTACATCCACGTGTCAAAATGCCCATTGTCTCGTTTTGATAAGATAATACTTTAGTTCTTAATAGTTTAGTAACATACAAATATATCTAGCAAATGAGTAAAAATGTAAATGATGTACTTAGGTAATTTTGTTTAACCTAACATTTAATATGTATCTTGGTAAAACAAAAATGCTTACTTTACGCTTTAAAGAGAAACTATTTTATCTGCCATACCTTTTGATCTGCCAGCGATATTCTAGAAAATACACAACTTACTTTTAAAGTTCTCGACGACTACTGACGGCAAATCCCAGGATACCAATTTGTTTTCTGTGTCTTCTTCCATTATTTTAGTAGGTATACTTGCGATTGCAATCACCAAGTTAATTTTACCACCATAACACTTTCACAGCAATGACAACGACGCAAAAAAACGAGCGAAAAGAGCACAGAACAGTACACGAGCAGATCACATTCGGCCGTTAGCTTGGTTTGTTGGATGACAACTTGAGAATGTTGCCAGTATCAGTTTTTTTTTACCCAATAAATACATCAGTAATCACAAGTCCAACCTAGATAATGTAACTATAGATGGTTAAGCAAAGCATGAGAGTAAAAAATGGCGGCAAATTTGAATAATGTGCTCATACATTGTCGTCCCATAGAAAATTTTAATTTTGTTCTCACGATTTGCTTGACCGTCTATATACAGTCTGGCAAAAAAGAGTAGAAAATAATAGGGGCACCACTGTCTATGTAAAACGTCTTGCATATGGCAACTATTGAATCACTTTGACGTCTCTTTTGTATGAAAACAGTAAGTGTAGCCATGATAAAAAAAATAGTTCAATTTCTACTCTTTTTTGCCAAGCTGTCACATGGGAAAGAGGCCCGAAGTTTAGTCTCTTTCCGTCTTAATGCTATTGCACGGTCACACATTCGGTGTTTTTTGGATAAACTATTTTTAAAAATGCTACCCGACGGCAAATTATGTAAGAAATAAAAGTTGTCATGTAGTATTTTTCAAAATAATGCGTATTTGAGGCAAAATTTAATAAAATCTGTTTTTGTTTTATATGCAACCATAAAATAGGTACCTTATTTCAAGAAAATCTTGGGCGATCCCGCCTTCTAACCTATTGGGCTTTATTTTCCTACTTGTCAAAAGTATAAAATCATGCACCAGTTACTTCTGGAGGGGGCCTATTTTTAAGGAAGGCAAAGATCATTGAAAAAAATATTTTTCTTAAGTAATAAAGTGCAGGTACGACAAATGATCGACATTTCTATAAAAAAACGACATTTTTAACCTGTAAGCAAATTCCAAAAACGTTTAATTTAGAAATAGTACGTTTTATGAGTAAACATACGTAACTTCATGATAGATAATCAGTATGTAATCTATGTGATTGCACTTGTATGGTTTGTAACGTGTCTTTTTTGGTAGGTACATACCTACACTTGAAAATGCCACGCGTTAAGGCTTAACTTTTTTATATCTAAATGTCAATTGTTCGTTGTATGGTTATTTTTAAAACTGTATGTTTTAAATTATGCGAAAAATACAATAAATTATAGACGATCAAGCAAATCGTGAGAGTAAAAAAACAAGCGAAATTAAAATTTTCCATGGGACGTAAAACCCGCGCCCTTGCAGTTTGCCGCCATTTTTTATTCTCACTTTTTGCTTGACTGTCTATACTAAGAAATAAACATTTTTTTTATTTACATCTCGTTTGCCTCCTATTAAACAATAATAAAAAAACTTATAAAAGTAACTGGTGCATGATTTTAATCAAACTTAAAAATAATGCGTATTTCATTATTTTGATAAACACTAGAAAGGAATTTTCGAAATGTATAAGTACCTATGCAAAACTAAGTAGCAACACGCTAAGTAGCTCTATGCCTTTGTTGTTTTATGAAACGGTTTATTATTTTATGCCTTTTACAATTATTTCAAAAACATATCAAAAGCGTGGTAGATTGTGTGAAGATTGTTCGCTAAACCATTCTCCAAGATTATCGGGTAAAAAATGAATACAGCAACACTGCTCATAGCAAAAAATGCAACTTCTTGAGACAAGATTTGTAAATTTTGTTGCAAGAACTAGCAAGAAATAATATCTTGGAGCAATAATGCTTTTGCTTTCGAAGGTCTTGATTTAAGATTCAAATATTTCGACTGTCTTGAGACAAAAACGATTTTTTCCGTAACATAGGTAAGTATATATAGGTATACAATACAATTACATGCAAACAGACGAAGTATTTAATCCTCGCTATGGTTTGTACAACGCATATAAGCCAATATTTAGGTATATAGATTGCGGTGCCGGTACAATCTTCAGTACCAGACTAAAATGTCCGGTACCTGCGTCGTACCGGGAATTCCCGCTACTTCGATACTTTTCAGTACCTACTAATTGTTTTTCCAGCAAACATTACTAAAACCCGTGACAAATGCTTTGCTTGCTTCTTATCATACAAATTTATAGTCTATAGTAATACTGAGTGTGGGTGTTGTTGTCTATAGTAGTATTTGTAGTCCTTAGTCATATTATATATTATTACATTCTTCATTGTTAATTTAACTGAATCTTGAGTGAAACTAGTAATATCTTCTACCGAGAAATATATTAGGTACTTGCTTTTAGGATTTCTGATTCTTGATTGTTAATTTAGCCGAATCTTGATTGAACTAGTAATATCTTCAACCGAGAAATTTTTTATTTCCTTTTAAAATGTCTAAATTCTTGATTGTTAATTTAACTGAATCTTGAATAAAACTAGTAATATCTTTTACCGAGAAGTATATTATTTGTTTTGAGATAATCTTAATTCTTGATTGTTAATTTAAGTGAATCTTGAATAAAACTAGTAATATCTTCTACCGAGAAATATATTACTTGCTTTTAGAATGTCTAAATTCTTGTTTGTTAATTTAATTGAATCTTGAATGAAATTAGTAATATCTTTTAATACCGAGAAATATATTACTTTCTTTTAGATTGTCTTAATTCTTGGTTATTAATTTAACTGAATCTTGAATGAAACTAGTAATATCTTCTACCGAGAAATATATTACTTGCTTTTAGATTGTCTTAATTCTTGACTGTTAATTTAACCGAATCTTGAATGAAACTAGTAATATCTTTTACCGAGAAATATATTACTTGCTTTAAGATTTTTTAAATTCTTGATTGTAAATTTAACTGGATCTTGAATGAAACTAGTAATATCTTTTACCAAGAAATATATTACTTTCTTTAAGATTGTTTTAATTCTTGATTGTTAATTTAACAGAATCTTGAATGAAACTAGTAATATCTTTTACCGAGAAATATATTACTTGCTTTAAGATTTTTTAAATTCTTGATTGTAAATTTAACTAGATCTTGAATGAAACTAGTAATATCTTTTACCAAGAAATATATTACTTGCTTTAAGATTTTGTAAATTCTTGATTGTAAATATAACTAGATCTTGAATGAAACTAGTAAAATCTTTTACCAAGAAATATATTACTTGATTTTAGAATGTCTACATACTTGGCTGAATATTTCAATAATTCTTGGGTGAACTAAATAATATCTCCTATCAAGTAATATATTACTTGCTTGAATACTTTTCAGTTGTTCATTTGAGATTTAAATGTAATCTTGAGCTAAGTTTGACTCTATATTGGCACAAGAATGAATTCTTAAATCAAATCTGCTTAATCATTCTTCAGGTGAGAAATAAATTAGTTTTGATTTGAGATATAAATTTTGACTCAAATAATATTTGCTTTCATCCAAGATTTTCGGTCTTGAATATGAAGAATTTTAAATTTTTGAAACGTTAGTGAGATTATCTTATTTCAAGATATATATATTTGAGATCAAGAAATATTAGGTGAAACACATCTGGTTCTTGTTTCAAAAAACCATTTTTTTCTGTGTATGTACAGTGTACACAGATGAAACTAAAACTATAGTATGATGAATATAAATGCTACCCACCTAAAACCCTTTAGATGTTTCGGGTGTCAGTGGACACGGACAGTGGAAATCGCTTGCCGTCAAGCAATCCATCTGTTTTTTTGTCTTCATTCTCATATAAAAACTACATATATTTCTGAAATGAGTTTGACCCTAATACTCATTACACGCAGCTACAATTTCTACGATGATTCATTTGGAAAGCACTTGGAACTAAACATGCTAAACGCCGCCGACTGGCCTGTGATCTGGGCTGCATTGCGGAGGCCTCGGACGCAGCACCACAATTAGTATGGTAATAAACTGAGGGACCACGCATACCTGCCGCAGCGCACAGAAAATGACAGTAAGACGTAGGTAAAGGAGCGGGATTTTGATCAGATAGATGAACAACTTTTGTTTGAGTTTGACATAAATGGTGGAATCGTGATAAATGCCTTTTGGCATGAAGACGGCACATAATCAAAGTGACCACAAAAACCACATCATTATTTCTGGAATGATCTGGATTCTGGGCTACATTACGGAGGCCTCGGACGCAGCACCACAATTAGTATGGTAATAAACTGAAGAACCACGCATACCTGCTGCAACACCCAGAAGATGGCAGTGGGACGTAGATTAGGGAGCAGGACTTGGATCAGAAAGATGTAACATCTTATATATAGTTTTTCTGTTTAAAACTTTGATCAATAAGTACATAATGTTTTTTGGCATGAACTAAGCACAAATAATAGATACATATTTGTATATCTTTGTGCAACAATGTAGAATAAATAAATACGGATACATTTTGTATTTTACTCCATATCAAAAACAAAAGTTCCAAGGCACTCCAACGAAGAATGATTTCTGTTTGTTATAACTTTAGCTTCATTAACTAAATGATAGTGTATTGCTTCTTCCCCTGTAAGTACTATAACATCAACGTGAGCATTTTAAATCAGTCTCTGGGTTCATATTTATAGCAAAGCCTTGGCGTCTATTTCAGACGATTCAATGGTGCAATGTCCGAGAAACATCGCTTTGGTGGCTAAACAGACCTATGCAGATCGACATATTTATTCACATAGCTGACAAGGGAAGCTTACAACGGATTCACATTATTCGTGAAAAATAGTTATATGTGCATTAATCATTTGTGCAAACATTATCATATCCCAGCCGATATTTTCAAACACAATTTATTAATAACCCAGTTTTGACCAACTGTTCTTACAAAACGACTGCGCTACATACCACACGCCTTGCACTACGCGTTTTATGACCGTTCGTTATACTTGGTGCTGCATTGCTAATAACTGATAACGTATGATTGGACACGCAAGAAACTTACTGCCTTCATTACTTTTTTATTAAAATTTTAATGCTCTTTACTGATGTTATAAATCTACTGTAATTCGTAATAAATAGTGTTTATATGCTTTAAACAATTTACAGTTGTAAGAAATAAAATAATAAAAATTATGAAATAAAACTATTGAAACGGATTAAATCGCGTATAATGAATGTAATTTTTTTTTCCTCAGTCACCCGTTGACCACGAACGCTGTAAAGAGTTCGAAACGTCGGGATGAATTTTAAATTCATTATACGCGATTTAATCCGTTTCCATAGTTTTATTTGATGAGTAACTATCGCGGGTTTAGGCCCATGACTACATATTCCCAATCCTACAGATTCTCTAATCTACAGAGTCCCAATTTAACAGATAACCAATTATACAGATTCCCAATTCAACAGATAACAAATTACACAGGTTCCCAATTTAAGAGACAACCAATTATACAGATTCCCAATTCCACAGATTCTCTATAATACGGATTCCCAATTTAACAGATAACCAATTACACAGGTTCCCAATTCTACAAATTCTTTATTCCACAGTTTCTTATCTCTACAGTTTCCCAATTATACAAATTCCTAAATGCACAGATTTTTTTGTTTATTTATAAAACAGAGCCGCTTTCTTTGTAGTCAGATGAAAAACTTTGGTTAAATTTTTAAACTCTACAGATTAGCATCCTTCAAAATGACAGCCAGTAATTATATTTATCTAAAGAAATAGTTTTTATCTAATTTGATACAACATATTCAAATAACATATCATATTTTTATGGTGCTATTATAATATTTAATAATATTGTATAAATATATGTATTAGAGTAAAATTGAAAATAGTATACATATTTTCAAATATGGCCGTACTAATTAGTTATAATCTGTAGAATTGGGAATCTGTAGGACTGGAAATCTGTTGGACTGGGAATCTGTAGAATTGGGAGTTTGTGGAAATGGGAGTCTGTATAATCACGAATATGTTGAATTGAAATTTTGTAGAATACCAATTATGTACAATTGTGAATGTATAGAATCGAGATTCTGTAAAATTTAAATTATGTAAAATTGGGAATCTGTAGAATTGTGAATATGTACAATCAAGATTCTGTAAAATTTAAATTATGTAGAATTGGGAGTCTGTAGAGATAGAAATCTGTAATACAAATCTGTAGAACTGGGCCTAAACCCTATCGCGGTAACCGAAGACAATATTAATAAAAGATGAATCATAAAGGTCTGCGAAGTATAACAAATCGTTGATAGTTAAATTAACTGGCAAAGACAATAGCTTTTCAAAAGCTTATCAAAAGAGGTACTTAACTCGATTTTTGGTCAAATTTAGTGGTCGTCTTTCTTGCAGTAAATACTTAATAATCCTTATGCCTTTAAGCTCAGTAGGTCGACATGATTGCTCGTTTGTTTCCTTATCTATTAAAAAAAAATGATCCAGCCTAAAACACAAGAAATCTTAGCAGAGCTTTATAAGATAAATAATCAACATAAAGTTCCAGGTCGATTTAGAACCTGTAATCTTCGTAATAAGGTCTGTCGGCTTATCACTAAACCAACGCTATCAAAACGAACTCAAACTATTAGTGTTAATCATCATCATATCAGCCTTTTATCGCCCACTGCTGAGCATAGGCCTCTCTTCCAGTACGCCACTTGTCCCGGTCCTGGGCTAATCTCATCTAGTGTTAATAGTAGGGAGGAAGTTACAAACAGTTCGGCCGGCTGCGTTTTATAGCACTGGCTCTGTCCATTACAACTACACGAAGCTTAACTTACTGTTTACTAACTTTAATAAGCAACTTAAGCAAGTTACTATAATTAAGTTCTAATATATAGAAACTATGTGGGGTCTTAGGAAAACTGTTTAAATTCATAAAATGTTACCAAACTATTCCTCTCATAACTATAACATACCAAAATGACTTAAAAACTTTTGCGTAAGGAAATAAATATTACTTGCGTTTCTTTTGTGTACCTATTATTTGGCTTTTCTGCAAAGAGGATCGAGTATTATAGAGAGTTACTGTCGATGTAAAATGTGTAATCATAGTGCATAGACTGCCATCTCTTGACACAGACTTGAAACTTTTGAACCTTAGTTTTGACAATTTGGCCCATATTCTTAGCTTGATATGTTTTAAAATATCAAATATTAATATTAGCGCCATCTAGCTGAGCGTACCCCAAAGGTGTAATGCCATCTAGGTCACAGTACTTTTTTCTGTATGGTACTGAGGTACGTTTTTTTCTTAGACTTTATCTGTCTATACGGAGTTATATATGTCTTTTCATTTCTGTTATATAAATTCCATACGCGTCACATAATTATTGTTGTTACATTTGTATCAGGTAGACTATGCGCGATGTTATTAGATAGCTAACTTTATTACTTTTAAGTCCTGGTCACGGCACCAATTGCTTTGAAACTATGGCAATAGTAATATCAAATGCTACATTTCACTCTGAATCCCAGTTTATATCAAACTAGTTTTCGCTGATATGAAAACATGGCAATTCTTGATCGGCAACTCCAGCTTATAATACGAGTGCTACAGGTACATACAATTACAATAAGTTATTTTATGCAACAGGCGTTTAAAGGAGGTCAAAAAAGACGAGTGGCATGGGTAACAATTTGAGGCGAAGCCGAAAATTGTTATTGAGACGACACGAGTATTTTTTGACCCAGTTAAACACCGTTGCATACAATACTTTTTCTACGACCATGCACTTAGTTTTTAATAGTTTTCTTGAATAACTTTCGTGAAATTCACACTGCTTCCTGTATTTTGACGCAAAGGTTTGCACTGTCAGCTCAGCTGCCCAAAGCCTTTCCGCGCACTCGCGCAGTGCGTTATAAGGCGTTGCCATGGTTACAAAGCCAAACAATGCGTTTTCAGTTTTTTCGATACTGCGCGCATGCGCGGAAAGCCGGCGGACACTGGCTTTGGGGAATAGACCTTTATGTAGGGTTTTAAAGATCTATGCACGACCGTGTAAATGACGTATAACAGCTCGGGAGTAGAAAAATTACTATAATATACAAGGTGTCCCCCAATATTTATTTATTTATTTATACTACAAGTAATACATGATAATTCAACATAAGTGCTGCAAAGACAGAAAGTCTATCAATCTAGTAATAGTGAGCTGTAGTAGGTACAAGTAGGCATAATTACAGTAAGTTGAAACAGTGCGGCGCGACGGGTGCATTTTATTGCATCGACCGACGCCACGCTTGTATTCAGAGCTGTATTGCCAATTCTCATTCGTGGATGAGGTACCCGTTGACAGGTTTTAGTGTGCAACATATCTTTTTGTAATCTGTGATATTAAAAAGGGTCTACATTTCAATTTTTTTTTTCATATTCAAGTGATAGAAAAGTGTAATGCTGAGCAAAGTTTTGAGACAAGACATTGACATTAGGCGGTAATGCCGCAATATTTACTCAACTGTTATGTTTTTTTTTTACATATAACATAATGACCTTAAATTGTGATATTCAATGGTTATTTATTACGAATTATTAATATAATTATACAATAATTGATCCTATAATAAAAATGAAAAAATTAGAATTAGTGTATTTAGTTATATAAACTGTACTAACAAAATACTAAGAGCAGATTTAAGCTATAATTATCTAGAGTATTATAAGAAACGGCAAGACTTTACGCGTATGTATAAGTAGGCACAATAACAACCCAATTTGTCCGGTTTATTTACTTGTAGGTACATCCCCATATAGGTAGTACAATAACAACACAATTTGTTTGGTTTGTTTGCTTGTACACATATTCACAATCACATACGGAAAGCTAGGGAACCTACTCATGTAGAACCGAGTGTGGCATTTGAACTATTCGCATAGTACGATTTTACTCTTCCATTTATTCTTAACGGTGAATAGACTAGGAGCCCTAGCTAAACCCTAGCGTGTGACTGAATAGCTAGAAACGCCAGGTTCTCGGTACAACAACGTGGGGTAATAGATGTTATCGGCGGTTGATTATAAGTCGATTGAGTCGGTGGCAGGAAGCCTCATCATTGGCGTGTACGGCTCATACATACGGGAGTTTATTCGGTCCAACAAAGATTAGTCTTAACAAAAGGTATATACTTACTCGTATTATAATCAGTTTATCACTGAGGCAATGGCTACAATTAGAGCAAATAGGAGGTAGATACTGATGGGTTACAAGCTCATATTCTGTTCCCGTAACAAGAAAGTGCAAACATCAATATTGTATCGTGTTTCATAGTTCAGTAGTCAGCCTCATAGCTGAAATAGCATAGTCTATAATAGCATAGTCTATAATTTACGGACACCTCGGTAATACAAAATCTTAATTTCAACACAGACCATCGACTAGTTAGATGTAAACTCAGATTGAACCCACCAAAAGCACCCAGAAAGTACAAAATCAAATCTCAAGGTACTATTGACCCTAACTGCAACGACTTAAAACAATCATTGTTGGAAAACCTCCACAAACTTACTAATGAAAACACTAGCATCAAAGAAAGTTACCAGAAACTGGAAGAACATCTAACAATTCCCAAAACCATCAACCCTAACAAACAAAAACATCAACTCAGCGAGAAAACTCTCCACCTTATAGAAGAAAGGAAAAATCTAATAGACGGACCCCTTAAGAAAAACAACCTCAAGCAAATAGCCGAAACTAGCAAAAAAATAAAAGAAAACATAAGGAGGGACCGTAAAATTAGAAGACTACAGACTCTAGAGAAACACATAATCAGAACAGGGGGAGTGCGCAAAGCCTGGAAAGAGCTAAGAGATATAAACAAAGAATGGATCCCGAAAGTGAAACGAGGAAAAGATACTGTCACTAAAAGGGAGGATATAGTCCAAGCAGCGACGCAATTCTATGAACAACTTTACAAGGACTTCCCTACATGCCAAACAGAAAACCAAGGCGGTTCTATACAACCTCAAGATACTAAAATTGAATTGGAACCAGAAATTTTACAATGCGAAGTAGTCAAGGCTATCCAGACTCAAAAGTTAGAAAAGGCAGCAGGACCCGATAACATCTACAACGAGCTTCTAAAAGGGATGGCTACAGAACTAGCTCCTATACTCACAAAATTATTCAATAGAATATTGACCAACCAGTGGATACCCACACAGTGGGAAACATCGCACATCATTCTACTTCATAAGAAAGGCTCAAAGGAAGACATAGGCAACTACAGGCCGATAAGCTTGATGTCCAACCTATATAAAATTTTCTCGAAAGTCATATTAGGTCGAATAAGTAAAAAACTGGACGAAAACCAACCAATCGAACAAGCTGGTTTCAGGAAACAATTTTCAACACTAGACCACATCCATACAGTAAAACAGGTGGTGGAGAAATATAATGAGTACAAGAAAAAACTATATTTGGCATTCATTGACTACAACAAGGCGTTCGACAGTATAAGTCATGAGGCCATGTGGGAGAGTCTGTCAAGTCAGGGTATTCCAGGGATCTACATTAATATTGTTAAAACAATATACACAAACAGCAAAGCAAGAGTACAACTAGAAAAAACTGGTCCAGAATTCAGAGTCAGAAGAGGTGTGAGACAAGGAGACTCAATGTCCCCCAAGCTATTCTCTGCCGTCCTCGAACACACTTTCCGCAAACTAGACTGGGAACATATGGGCCTCAACATAGACGGCAAGAAACTAAACCACCTTAGATTTGCGGACGATATTGTTTTATTTGAAGAAGATCCACAAAAACTGCAAGCTATGATCCAGATCCTATGCAATGAAAGCAGAAAAGTAGGCCTGACGATGAATACCACAAAAACGAAAGTAATGACCAATTCATCTAAAATTAAAATAATTGTAGATAATGTAGATATGACCTCCTTAGATTATGTAGAAGAGTATACATACCTGAGCCAAATAATATCTCCGGAAAACCTCACAAGCAAAGAAATAAGTACAAGAGTAACAAATGGATGGAAAAAATACTGGTCTATGAAGGAAGTCATGAAGTCTAAAAACCTGAGTATGACAGTTAAAAGAAAAGTATTTAACACATGCATCTTACCCTGCATTACATATGGATGCGAGACATGGGCACTCACCAAGGAGCACCGGGACAGGCTTATGTTCTGCCAGAGGTCTATGGAACGAAGTATGATGGGGATATGCAGATTGGACAAAGTTCGAATCGAAGACCTTAAGGAAAAAACAAAAGTAACCGACATACTATTGAAAATTGACCAGCAGAAGTGGAGATGGACCGGCCATATGCTCCGTGACAAGCAGGAGAAATGGAGCCAAATCATAACAAATTGGTACCCTAGAGGTTGTACTAGGGGCCAGAAAAAACCCCGAATGAGATGGGAGGACGAACTGAAGCTTACATTGGGCTCGAAGTGGAGAAGAGTGGCCCAGGATAGACGTCAATGGAAAGAGCTAGAGGAGGCCTTTGCCAAGCGGCACACTGAACTAAGAGACATTCTCTAATTCAGAAAAAAGGGGCTTAATAGATAGATAGATAGATAATAGGCTGAAAGTGGAGATACTTTTCATAGAATAAGATCTTTTATGTACACCCATTTTTATTGACAAATAAATATTTCATTTCATTTCGAAATAATGCATATTGACACTTTCGTGCGAGTATAACAATAGTTACTGACCGCATGGTCTAGTATATTGGATTACATTAATGTCATAAAAATTGTGATATAATGCAATATAGCTAGGTACTATTAGACTACACGACTATCAAAGGATATCGCGATATTTGATTTAGGTAAATAAGCTAATCACACCTATTACTTTACCGTCTAGTAAAGTATAATAATAGAGAGGCAAAGATGGCGGGACGACCTTGACGCCTTCCTGAATAACTGGCCGGAGGAAAAGGAGAATCGGGTCATGGAGAAGCAGGCCCAGCAGTGGGACTCAAATACGCTAAGTAAAAAATACATTGAGCTTGCAAGTTCGCCCCGTGTGTTCCACCGTGCACACTCTGTGGCGAACTATCTCAGATCGAGCGCTCGATCCGCGCGAATGATTGCTACCACTCATGATTCACGGCTTACTTCCGAGCTGGAATATTGTTGTGTTGGTTCTTTGAGCTAGTTTCATTTTCGACGAGCTTTGCATCTCCAATGAAAACTTTTTATATTTTCAACAATACAAACGATTTTTCTTTAAACCAGGAGATAATTATGTAATACTTTGGTAATACTTTATTGTTTCATTCCAAGCGCGCAAGCCCAAAAGAGCTAAAAACAAATAACGATTTTGCTGAATCGCTGTATAGCTCTAATAGTAAATAGAAATTTCTGATCTGATATTTAAAAAATCCGTAATCTGGTCCAGATTGCTACTGACCTTCCGATGATTATTACATTACCAATTATAATTAATACCAAATTAGACCGAGGTGGCGAATATTGAAACGGCCTATAAGGTATACCTTTGGGTTTTTTCGGTGATAAAAAGACACCATTCTTAAATTTCATACCGAAGTATACTACATTCGTCACCCATATTACAAACGGCTTAGTTTGGGTCTAGGTTGATCTAACAAGGTGTCCCCCAATATTTATATATTTGTAATCCCCATTAGGTCCATCGTTACTAAAACTGCGTAATGTTACCAACACAACATACTTCCCCCTCACAAATATCCCCATTATTTACCACTGCAACCGCTACTCGTTTTTTGCAGCGCAAGAGTGAAGAGATTAGCGCGGAAGCCTATAACGCGGGAATAAAGAATTCCGCTCGGTCGCCCGCGCTGGCTTTTTCCGCTATTCCCTTCCATTTCGGGGGACACGTTAATTTAAATGTTTCGCCGTTTCAATTGTTTTTTGTTTTTTATTTACAGACAGTAATTTTTGGATTTTTACGCTATTCTGTTTGTGCGGTTTAAATCGAAAATTTAAGCGTTTAAGCTGCAAACCTAAAGCGTTTTGGTGTGCGTAACGGTATTCAGTTTACACCAGCACTGTGCTTCTGCAGAAAATGATAAAAGTGAAAATGATAAACCTATTTGAAATTGTATGCACTATGACAGTGACAGCATTTGCTGCCGTAGTAATGAAGCCGGAAATAAATGCCAATTGCATTGATTTTTAAGTAGGTTAAGAGACGTAGGTATTACGTAACTAAACCTTTGTAAGGTAATATCAAATTACCTCAACTATATCTGTTTCAGAACTATATAATCTACACAAAAAATAAAAAAGTATAGAATTTTATTAAGTCTATACTTATTACTGTTAACTATAAATAAAACTAACGTTCATTAAAAACAATTGCCATTTTTATAACTTCACTAAACAAGCGTTCACAACGTTTTATTCTACTCTTTACTATTTAATAGTTCGAGCGATGCGTGATTAAAAACGAATATTACCGTAAACACAGCAATATTATGAGAGAATAGTTCTAATTAACAAATTTTGCGAAATTAGAATAACCACAGACTTTGTAATGGAAAAGGAAAGTTTAAACCCGGCAGCAGTAAACTTTGAAGGATCATAACCACTGCATTCATAAACTTTTAAACCAAGGTATGGGTTTCATTCTAAAATAGTTATCTACGATACGAACACGGAAAAATAAATTGAAAATAAAGATAACGAGAAACAACTCTGCCTATTTATGTAAAAATAAGACGTTTCCCTTAGGTATATGAAAAGATGGAAATGATTAGATTAAAGAAGAAGGATAAAGTAAAGGATAAAGATTGTGTGAGAGATGATATAATAATTACCGAATGATAAGATAAATTAACAACAGGTATGCAGGGATAAAATATACTGTACTTAACCTAACTAAACGATGCAAAAATCTTACAGTGAAATTGTTATAATGTCATATTTACTCATATCCAAGAAACTCTGGAAAGCGGTGCTAGCTAGGTGGCCCAGCGGTACCTAAATACGTGCGACTTTCGTTCCGGAGGTCGCGGGTTCGAACCCCGGCTCCCGGCTCGCACCAATGAGTTTTTCGGAATTTATGTGCGAAACGTTATTTGATATTTGCCAGTCGCTTTTCGGTGAAGGAAAATATCGTGAGGAAACCGGACTTATTCCAATAAGGTCTAATTTAGTCAGATGGCAGTCGCTTCGTAAAAACTAGTGCCTACGCCAAATCTTGGGATTAGTTGTCAAAGCGGACCCCAGGCTCCCATGAGCCGTGACAAATGCCGGGATAACGCAAGGAGGATGAGGATGATCCAATCCAAGCAACTCTAGACCTTTTTGGATCGTATTAGGTACATAATCAAGAAAATTATGATATTAAAACATTTTTTTTTCTAGTCTGTTTTAGGTGTCAATGCTAAATAAAATCCTGACACTAAATCCTATTTAAACAATATATTTTCTTTTCTCAAGCTAAGCTTGATGGCACATCGTATACGTCATTCAATCTGGCCGGTTTAATCTCGCCCCAATCCGTTCCAAGTGTCCCACGTATCGCGAAGGCCGAGAGGGCCCGGGCGGCTCGTAAATCTCAACTATCCTATACACTGGACGACCACTTAGTGCCGCTCCAAATCAGGAGAGGTAGGCGAATACTAGTAGTGGTCTGATGGAATGTGTCGTGGCATGACATGGACACATTCTGTCCCATCGGATCCCTTTGTTTGGTATAATGATCGATAGTCATAATGTATAATGATTAGCAAATTATCAATAGTCATTATTATGAAACGGTGAACTTTTCAGGGTTTTCATTAAGGTAACCTGTAGATAGTTTAGATTTGGCTTGTTTTATGGCAATCCTAAAAAGATACGCTTTTCTGAGAAATGTTATGAGAACCAAGAGACGCTAGTAAAATAAATATAAGAACATTTTTGACACAAAATTCTGAAACATAGGAACCTAAATGGTTGCGGACTATTCACGATTAAGAGGAATCTTTAGATTAATACTAGATTTCTTCAATAGACTTCCGACATTGTTGACACCGGCATAGGAAGTGTTTAATTTAACATCCGCAGTGTGTCTCATAAAAACGTCAATCGATTAGAGTTACTTAAAAAATAGGCAAGCATTATTTTATAGAGTGAAAACTGCAATTTTATTCTTTAATTCTAAATTTAGAATACCTTGATCCTAAATGGTCGTGTACTGAGCGTTTTAACAGGAATTTCCACCCGTAAACGTCAGAGTATTTAGAATGGGACCGAGATAGGTAGGTATAGATTATCCTACCAATACTATATAATATTATTGCCCCTATAACTCAAAATTTCCGTTTTCCTTGCACCTAGACCTCTGAATGTCCGCTATCCTTCCAAAACGCCCAGCCATACCGGTTTATACCAGTTTATGCGCTTTTTAGCGCCTTGGAAAGAGAAAACGACATCTTAGCCTGAACAGCTGCGTGTCTAAGAGCTCGCCACAGATCTCCTCCCATTAGATAAATTTCGTAGTAGTATACAGAATGCCAAAAAAGGGGATGCCTTTTCATTGACATTCTTTTTTTATTTTTGAAATGTAGGTGTAGCTCATCAATATGGCTGAAACTCATACATAATACAAATGTTTCTCGGTATAACCTTTTTTTCCTAAGTACTTATATCAGGGTACGTAGCGGAATGGCACAAACGCTCACGAAGCGCTTACGAAACGAAACGCTCGTAGATATCTATCTCTGTCGCTCTTGCGTATTGGCGCGCAGAGCCAGACTACATTTTGCGGCGTTTCGTTTTTGTTTCGCGTCGCAGAAATGCCATTCGGCTACGGCACCAGATCAGAAGAAAATCGACGTAGGTATGCTCATTAAAAGATCAACTATTTTTATTACATTGTTACTCTCATTAATTTATGTTTGCTCAAACAGCATGATTCTATTATTATTTTGTGTATTTGGTACATAAGGTATGTCTTATTATTACCACCACCACCGGTCCTTCAAAATAGTGTGTGACATGGCCAGCACTGTTCTAAAAATGCATTTGGTGTAAATCTGGCCCGCCTCTAAAATTCCTTCATATTTTGGCACCCAATGAAAAAAAGTTTGCCCACGACTGGGTGCTCGATCTAGCTGTAAGGCATCAGTACTCTGGCTAAAATGTAACATTGTTATATGGAGTTTGTATGAGAGCCGAGTGTCTAGTCGTAGCTGCTTAAGTTCGCGAACGAGTTAACTTCAGGAAACGCTTGTTTGGATGAAGGGTCGCTTTTGAGTTTGTGCCGAGAAACTGTAATTTGCACCTTGTCTCTCCATCTGTGTATTATTATGTGGATTTAAAATTAAATCGACAGCTCATTGATACCGGAAGTTATGAAATAATTTTTTTTATACTACGTCGGTGGCTAACAAGTATACGGTCCGCCTGATGTAAAGCGGTCACCGTAACCTATGGACGCCTGCAACTCAAACAGTGTCACATGCGCGTTGCCACCCCATTAGAAACTTGTACACTCCCTTTTGCTGTGTTAAGTACACAGCAAAAAGGAGTGTACAAGTTCCAAGGAGGGTTCGGGTTGCCGACGACTCAAAGGACAATAGACGGAACAAGTTAGTTCCGTAAGTCCTCCCGTCATCAGCACACCGCACCCTCGTTGAGCTCTGGCAGCCTTACTCACTGGCAGGAACACAACACTATGAGTAGGGTCTAGTGCTATTTGGCTGCGGTCTTCTGTAAGGCGGAGGTACTTCCCCAGTTGGGCTCTGCTCTAGATTCGAGCGAGACGATATCCGCTGTGCTGTGCCCTACCACACAAAGCGGAATATCATTCGCTATGCCCTACCTCCTAATAATGAACTGCAAATCCATAAAGCCGGCATATAAAGCAGTAAAGCGGGATTTACACGTAATTACCAGCTTGTCATCGAGAGGTATATTCTAACTATAAAAGTAACAATTCAATCTGGTATTTGGACAGGAATGTTATGTCATGTTCTCATGTTAGCCATTTTTAGGGTTCCGTAGTCAACTAGGAACCCTTATAGTTTCGCCATGTCTGTCTGTCCGTCCGTCCGTCTGCGGATAATCTCAGTAACCGTTAGCACTAGAAAGCTGAAATTTGGTACAAATATGTATATCAATCACGCCGACAAAGTGCAAAAATAAAAAATGAAAAAAAATGTTTTATTAGGGTACCCCCCCCCCCCCCCCCTACGTGTAAAGTGGGGACTGATATTTTTTTTTATTCCAACCCCAACGTGTGATATATTGTTGGATAGGTATTGAAAAATGAATAAGGGTTTACTAAGATCGTTTTTTGATAATATTCATAGTTTCGGAAATAATCGCTCCTAAAGGAAAAAAAGTGTGCCCCCCCCCCTCTAACTTTTGAACCATATTTTTAAAAAATATGAAAAAAATCACAAAGGTAGAACTTTTTAAAGACTTTCTAGGAAAATTGTTTTGAACTTGATAGGTTCAATAGTTTTTGAGAAAAATACAGAAAACTACGGAACCCTACACTGAGCGTGGCCCGACACGCTCCTGGCCGGTTTTTAACCTTTGGTGACGAAAACTTAGGTGGATGAACGCTGTATACGAAAACTGTGTTCTGAACGGTATCTGGGGGCCGATTTTGGAGTCTCACGGCGTTCGAATTCAGAAAATTGTCACTGAAAATAATAGGCAATTCACCGTTTTCAACCGGTATTTTAGTGAAAGTGAGATTCAAAAATCGGCCCCCTGATCGTATGATTTCCCTCACGGAACAGGCCTAGTCCAGTGTGGGGGTCAGTATAAAATGTAACTTTGTGCACTTTTAACCCGTGGAGCGCCCTCTCTCCTAAATAACATATTAGTTATAAACACCATAAAAAAAAAAAAAAAAACATTTATTCAGAAAAAATAACCTGGCTACATTTATTAACGTGCCCGCCAAACTGTAAAAACAGTTTGTTGGCGGAGACATGCTCTCATATAACTAAGCCTCACGTGTCTATAGGATGCTCCACGGGTTAATTTGGAAATAAACCATTTATTTTATTCAATGTCAATTCGTGTTATGATAAATTCATTCAGTAACTACCTAAATGAAATTCTTTAATTCTGGTTGATACCACATGAACATGTGAACCCGAATCTTAGAACCGATCTCCAGCTATTCCACGCGGCCGCCTGCGAATATTGACCGTAACTATGCGATGTCGGCGTGAACATTCAGCAGGCAGTGTGAAGCGTGCCTAGCGGCGCACGGAACGCTCCGCGGGCTATGCCACTAATGCGGCGGTTTGGATTCCGGGATGCTGGACGATGGCTTCTTAATGCTATATTATAGGTCACACGATATTTGGATAGATATAAGATAAATTGTTGACTAAGTGATGACCTTTTCTGATGATGATAGTTCTTCAAAGTCACTCTTAGGTAGTGAATTTATGGAAATGATTAAAGGAATAAGTTGTTACCGAGTTTTTATAGCGAATGTGCTACATACACAAATAATTCTGTTTCAGCATACAATAACCAGAATACAAAATGTATATTTTGGAAAAAAAGAACCCCGACATAGTTGACACACACACAAACAGACAGACACGTCAAACTTATAACACCCCGTCGTTTTTTGTGTCGGAGGTTAAAAATATCTACACAAACACAAATACAAAAAAAGAATGTTTGTCACCATTCGTAACACTAATAGTATAAGACTTATCTCAGAGGGTAGGTAAAAATGTAGGTAGAAATGCATTTATCATGCAGATGGAAACAAACTCGACTGTACTTTGTTTGACTAGTTACCTACTTCCTATCAAACGAGCTAATTTGCCTGATTTCGTGTTAATATAGTACGTTTGCATTGCACATAGGGAATACATTTAGCTAGTTGTTTGAAAACTAGATTTGTTGGCCAACCTGCAAGGCTTTGCATGGGCAATGGACATGCACAAGTAGGTAATGCCTGCTTTACAACTATTATGTGGTGCTTTGAATCACCAGTTAAGTAGTTGTCGTCAAGAAAATTTAGAAAAGTTTTGGTTTGCGTGGTATGAGAGACGACATGCCAGTACCGTAAACTGGGGTTACTTTGATTCTTGATAAAAACTTCGTTTTATTTTTAAACGCAAAAATCCACGTTTCCGAAAGCATCCGTCCATTTTTTTCTCTACAGTCGGCAATATTGATAGTTACTGCCATTAGTTGCTCGGACGCAGTGAACAAGTATGGACGTGGGTATTGCGAATCACGTGTCAAAATATAAGTATATTTTTTGCTGTTTCTCATGTTCACAATAACTTCTAAACTGACGCAGTGGGTATTAAAGTAAAAGGTTCACAGGCCATACCATTGTATTGAGTTTTGTGTCATAAATTCAACCTAGGTATCTTATTACTAATTATTTACATTGTGGGGTGTCTTTGATCACCTGCATGGGATAACACCGACCTTACTTACATATAGTTGATTATTGTGTGTTTTTGTCAAGATACTTATTGAGGCTGATAATTTGATCTCTTTTTGTGCTAAATATTGATAGATTAATTTTTAATGTTGATCAAAGTAACCCCAGAATAACATTAAAAAGTTGTAATTTTTGAACCTGCGCACCGATTTTTATGTTTCCTTGAGATAAAATATTTCTGTAAGGGATTAAATTCGTGTACCATTAAAAACATAGGGTATCAAAGTAACCCCAATATCAGTTTAAGTTTAATCACAACCAAATACACCTGCTTCAATTCCGGACCGATACGATCAAAGGCGTACACCCATCTTGAAAGCCGGCAAGTAATCTCCAACCCTTCTAGTGTTTTAGAAGACGGCAGTGATCGCTTACCATTAGGCGCGCGGCCTGCCTGCCCGTTTGCCTCCTATCGTATATAAAAAATAGTACACATTTTCATTGTGCCCAAGGTTGTTTTGTCTTTCTATCGCATATAAAAACTAGTATAAATCTTCATCATTGTGTCCAAGGTTGTCTTATAAAGTCACTTCTCATCTCATGTTACAGGTAACTGCCAGAAGATTTATATTCTCATACAGTTTTTTTGCGAATATCAAGTTTACTTCTCGGTGCAGAATGTAGTATTGTAAGGGTTAAGTACTCACGTGAGTAGCCTTCCCCCAACATTAGAAGCGCTGGCCCGACTCCGTAAGAAGTCAGCGCGTCCATTTTTCCTCATCTGTAACAAAAAATATTGTAAGGAAAAATAGGGAACAGTGAACGTGATAATATTAGATATACGTGTCGGACAGTGTTAACATACTTAATGTGAAGTACTGCCATGCAGGAATTTGACACAAATACCGAGGATAATACTAATTTCAATGTCGAATCGAGAGGGATGGAAATCAAGGGGCGCGTCATGGAAATCAAGGGGCGCGTCAAAGCTTCAGTGCCACTCTTGGCAAATAAGGTGTTGAAAGTGTGACATTGCAGTGACAGGTTGCCAGCCTTTCGCCTACGCCACAATTTAACCCATATCCCACAGTCGCCTTCTACGACACCCACGGGAAGAAAGGGGGTGGTGAAATTCTTAACCCGTCACCACACAGGCTTACTAGCCTGTGTGGTGACGGGCAGTAGTTAGATTTAATATATATATTTATTTATTTATTTTTTATAAAGGCTTCCGTACACTCGTGGTGACGATGCCAGCCTCATAGGAGATTTCACATTTGTACCTAACACTCAGATCTTAGTGCGAGATATTTTTTAATAATTTCTTAGCCTCTTTTGACAAAGGCTGTGAAAGCCAGATATTTAGGGATAAGGCACTATCTAACATATCACCTAAAATGTTAGTTTTAATATGTTTAAATTAATGAATCATAGAAAATACACATGGTTAAATAAGATTTTAAAAACATATACATAGGACCAACAAAAAAAATGTAGCATTCAACTTTATGTGACATGGTATCCAAAACTCCCCACATATCAAGTTTGGCACTCAACTACCGCTCATGCTCGCATAAACACATGCGACCGCCAAGAATCAGAACAAGTATTATAATACCTACCAATCTAGCCTCCAAAGAAGCACATACGGGCCTGCAATTTTATAGCCCGAGCTTGCAGGATTCCGGGCGCGTACCAGAACAAATCCGATAACGCGTCGCCCAAACTTGCAGACTCAATTTCAAGTGGAAACGCGATTACTTCACGCTGCGAACAAGGTCTGAATCTCTAGTAGGTACCTGAGCAGTTACATTCGCTTTTTGGACCTAATTCAGTTAGACTAATTTCGTTTTAAGTCGATGTGTGACTTAAAGTTCAAGAAATTTTGTCGTGTTTGGTTGTGTTGTGTCTTGATGGTTTTTCGTATTCTATAGTGTTATTTAATATTCTTAAAATTGGCCACTTCAAAGAAATATAACTGAAAAAATAACAAAGAGCCACTAAAGAAATGACCAAGCCTTCCAGAGGTGGATGTCACATTGGAACAAACGTCTTAAGCTTACATAGCTAACTACCTTAAGCTATCCAAACTACGCTAAAATAGCTTGTGTAGTTTAAGATGAGTATATTTTTTTATAATATTGAACTAGAACCGGACGCTTTACCAAATGAAACTGCTTTTAAATAAAATATCTAAATATTGGAATAAGTAGTATTTGTTTACTCGATGAGAGATCCTGTCATCCTACCCATCTAATTTGAAAAATACTTGCTTACTCCTACTGAAGAGTGTTGTATTGGCGAGCTGCATTTTGTAAACAACACAAATGATACTCGGGATGAGCGTCGCTCACGATAATCACGCTCACATCTGACACGAGCGTAACGAGCACAATTGCTAAGTTAAAGCGAACATGGCCACTGTCACACCGTGACAGTCGTCATGGTCACTGTCACAACGTAATTGAGATAAATTATTTAATTATGGCATGAGTGAAAATATGTATATATGTAGGTCCAAAGGTACTTAATTGATGTAGATTAATTACTAGCAATTTTAGATTACAGTCAGACTCTATTTTATTTAATAGAGACAGTTCAAAATAATGGAGTTACGTTGTATGGGATCCAATATACATTCTACGACTCTTCTTTTTTCGTCGACGTATGTACCGGTGCAGATAGTCAATTGAAAATCGTTTAAAGTTTTAGTTTTTGAGTCTGCATGGTGTAGTATTTGAAGTAAATTTTTCATCACAATTGCCAAATGGAAGAGAACAATCTTACACTTCAGGATGCCGAAGACCGGGCAAAGTGGAGAAGACTGAGCAGGAAAGCGGACCCTCGCGCTAGGCCGGAAAAACGCTAGGTTGAAGAAGAAGAATCACCGAAAAACAGATGCCTCAACCTCGCTGTCCAAGGCCCTAGGTCACGCGGACGCGGTAGGCCTAAGAAGCCGTTGTGACAGTGGGCCGTCATGACAGCGTACATGCAAGAGAACAATCTCACACCTTAGGATGTCGAAGATCGGGCAAAGTGGAGAAGACTGAGCAGAAAAGCGGACCCTGGCGCTAGGCCGGAAAACGCTATCGCTTGAAGTTGAAGAAGAATTGCCCCATATTGAAAATTCAATGTGTTTTCAAGTCCATAGCTTTTATCTATTCCTTTTATCCTTGACTCATCCCCCAGACACCGCGGTGTGACGCGCGCCCGCTAACCCGATAATTAAAAGTGTTTTAATGGCGTCCGCGAGCTTCGACGGCCCAATTAAAATGCAAATTGAACCTATCGCGGCAAGTTCTTAGCTAGTCCCACTATTGCCCAACTTCACCTTCCATGAATAAAACATAAGCTATATAATTTAAACAGGATATTGCGGGATTTTCATAATAGTTTTTGTGGGATTAAATTGCTTTGTTTAGAATAATGTGAGAAACTTGTAAATTATTTTACAAGACATATATTGCGTCATAGATGTTCTGTGCACTTCAAGGCGCTACACCAATACGTGGCTGGTAGGTTAGAACTTAGGAGTCGTCCTAAGCTAGTAATTCTGTACGTATTTTCAATTATAGTCAGTATAAAACCGCCTTCAAAAATAAGCGCGTTACAAAACACGGAGAAACTAAAAAGCAAAAAATAATAAACCTTTGAATTCAGATTTCTTATCGGATTGCAATAATCTATAAACATCCAAATTATAAACAAACCAATTATTTTTGTAGTCGGTACCAGACCTGTTCGTCGCCTTGCTATTTTCTGTTTGCCCCACCCAACCATACGCAGGCTGGCACCGACTCCAAAAATAATTGATTTGTTTATAATTTGGATGTTTAGATTATTGCAATCCGATAAGAAATCTGAATTCAAAGGTTGTATAGGATTGCTGAATTAGACTTCACTAAACTAAGAATTATTTTTGAACCAATTTAAAATCTGTCAATTCCAGCAACATAGAATTGCACTTTGACGCAAAAATGTCAGCAAATCGAGCTTCAGATTTTAAAATAATGATATATTCGATGTTTAGATACGGTTATTGTTTTGGGTCAATTTCGTATGTTTCTGAACCTGCCAAATTCATTAACATTTACCTACTTGAGCGAAAGTTAATTGCATATAATAAACTTATATTAATATTAATGTCACAATGTCACAATTTCGTTTTCTGTCAACCCCTTATTTGCCAAGAGTGGCACTGAAACTTGAGTAGTTTCATGTGCTCTGCCTACCCCTTCATGGGATACAGGCGTGATTGTATGTATGTATGTATGTATGTATGTATGTATTAATATTAATCCACCAATATGTATTCTCATCACGCATTCAGAAAAGGCTAAATTAAAATTATTCATCTAACATACATGAACGTTTAATTTGCATGGCAGCAACATCTGTTTTGCAAAATGAATTGTCTTAACGCAAATTTAACCATAAGCACTCAGCATTACTACCAACATAAGTGTAGACCGTGCACATAGTCTGACTGATCTTATTTATTATCTATGGCATCTTTGCCGCCATTCCGTTAAGTTGGTAGCGAGGGAAAATGGCGGATCGGTTACCAGCTGTTTCTTGAGAGCGTGCGGAAATACTCGTGAATTGCTGTGTTGTTTGCAATGGCGCAGCGCAGCAGGTGCCAGCTTCAAATAATACTTACAGCTACATGTGATTCAATTTCTAGTATCCTTTTGCATGTTTCTTTATTAATATTTAATTTTTTTTATAATAGTAGTAGAAAATGTAAACTTTTTGTGATAACTCGACACAATTCTACATAAACGAATCCACCTTATTTTTTTTTTAAATACTACGTCGGTGGCAAACAAGCATACGGTTCGCCTGATGGAAAGCGGTCACCGTAACCTATGGACGCCTGCAACTCAAGGAGTGTCACATGCGCGTTGCCAACCCATTAGAAACTTGTACACTCCCTTTCTTTTCTTTTTCTTTGTTTTTGTTTTCCTTTGGATTAGGTCAGGATGAAAGTAGTTTTCGTTAAAACTAGCACCTGTACTGACTGGGATTCGTTCCCAAGCGGAACTACACGATAACAACAGAATAGATGTTTGTAGTATTGTCTAAAGTGTTTGTAGTACCTATTCGTACTTACTGTTTAGTTATTTATTGTTAAAAAAATACACTAATGTATCCACAATAGCAGCCTCTCAAAGCATCATCGCCACCCGCCAGAGGAAGTAAATGCAGCAATTATAATCATAACCATCGCCGTTATCCCGCCATTTACAACGTCTGCCTTACAACGCCCTAATTACTACTGATTGCAGGAAGCTGTTTCAAGCCCTTCAAATATTATAGTAATGAGGAGGCACACTCAAAGGTCAATGACAGATGGCGCCAGTAGTCCACTTCACAGATAAAGAATTTCATACGGTAGTGTGCCTCCTGATTTTATTTTTACATACCTAATTGCTTACTGATATATAAATGACTTATCGATAACATTAGCCCGACTGTAGTAAAAGTAATATTCTCTTATTACTCCAGATTGCAGAAGGCTCTTTCTAGTTGTACAAACATTATATAATATTGCTTTTTATATTGCTTAGTTATACAAAATGTAAAACGTAATTACTGGAAAATTAATGCAAGCAATAATATTTTAAAATGAAATCTCTTGTATTGAATTAGTAAACGCGCACAACGCACATAAAAAAATACGCCTAAATAAGCCTGCAAAAACAATATTATAGTATTTTGTCAGTATTCAATTCACTTTCAGAGCAGAGTTCAATTTGCATTAGTCAAATAGCCAACTCATACACCAATCAATTGAGTTATACAAACCAAACGTGTATTATATTTTAAAATCTGAATACGCTTTCGTGTTCAATTAGAGGAGCCGCGAACACCGAACGATTAAATAAATGGTTAAATATGCCTGGAAATTTAATTCGAATGGTTGTAATAAGACCCCATTTAAATGTATGTCACTTAAGCTACAGTCACCGGCAATAATATCGTACAAAAAAGGCTGCATAAATATCTCACATGCTCTCATGGAAAAGAAATAAGATTGTGTCGGATATTATTGCCGACTTCTTCGGCAGAAATATCGGTTAGCGTATTGGCAACACATATAGCCCAATCCAATTTGTAAGAACATCATGAACTGTACGAGTAATTAGATGTCCCCTGTTCTTTGATTGTTTCAGCATTCTATTCTGACCATGGTATAGTGAACAACATGACCCATGACAAATCGATCGGCCAGGCGATCGAAATATTTTCTATGCCAGTTGATTGGTGACCACGTGATGGTTCTCATAAGAAAACGTAGTATCGGATGCCCGGACCCTGATAACCTTTGTGTGAGTCAAACGTTAGTGCAACAACTTACCCTGCCTCTCCTGCGTATCTCGCAACTTTGAAAATCCCTAGTTACTATCTTAAACATTCATAACCCCCACCAATGCATAACATTGCACAATCTCCATAATCCAACCCAAACCCCAAACTTTTGTAACTGCAACTTATTTAAACTACCGATAAATCTCAAAGCTTGGTTTTAATTTAAATTCAAAAGGCAGCTAACATCGCATTAAATCAAAAGCGGAGCCAACGGGCTGAATAAGCGCAACGATTTGTAAATCTGGCCATTAGGGGAATGTATCGTGCTTGGCTCGCCTAGGCCTCTCTTGAGCCAACAGATGGTATGTGTTGGCCAGAACGGCCGATGGCGACATACTGCTACTGGCAACGACCAACTTCTGTGAGGAAAATTTCCTTGTTTCAACTCAAGACATAATTCAATTGCTTTCAACTCGGGTTCATTTGAAATCTAACATGATTGCTTTTAACGACAACGTATTTCTTGTTTTACGGGATCCATAGATTCCAGGACACGTTGCTTAGGTGAGGGAATGGTTACTAACATAAACAGGTACCGAGGATGAAGACACTTATGGCTTGGGCACATTTTGCAATGATGGGTGAAAAAGCGTGTAGTCAGCATAGCGTGTATACTGTAGTATTTCTCAGAACGCCATCTGGACGTCCCAAATACCACGGCTGAACCATGCTAAAAAGCCTCAGTGAAATCAACGCCGCCAACAGGACAGACACCTACTTTGGACAGAAAAACATGGTGCTCTTTCACATGCCAATATCTACAAGTAGTCGCGCTACAAATAGTAGGTAAATAGTTAAGCGATGAAATAGGCTTGGTGACAAATACCACCGTGATGATACATGCCCATTTTCTTGACACATGTTGACCAGCCCCATCGGTCGTATACCACAACAAGAAGCAGAGAATAAAGAAGGGAGAGGGGGGACAATTAGGGCCGCAATTAGAGGACAGTATGTTGCAGCTTACGACCGCGACCGCAGATTCGCCAGAGAATAACAACGCTTGCCAACTAACTATTAAGACGTTGCGAACTGCCCACAGTTTATGTGCCTGCTAATGGGTTTTGTTTTTAAGCGCCCAAAGATTATGTTACAAGTTTAAGCTTGTAGGGTTTAAAGTTATTGGGGTTGGGTTGAGACATTTTTGATGGACTCGCGTCTTGAAAGTTTTAGGGTGTCGTTACTAAAACGGCAACAACAAAATGTAGATTGTACTAAGTATAAGTAGGTATTTATATAAACGCGAACTTATTGCAAATACATAGTTATCCTATCTTCATTGTAATACACTGGTGTTGTTAAAGAAACTATTTTACAGCCCGCATAAAAAGGTGCCATCAGACCATTACTTTAAGATGCATTAGACTTTTTAAATATCAAAATGTAGCATTATAATGTGATAATATCTCCATAAACCCTCAAAGTTTCAGTAATAAAGCAACAATCTCGAAAGGAATTGCCTCCCCTTCACCACCAAACTATGCATCTATCAATGCACTGATGCAGACAGAACAGCTCCGTGCATTGCTTGTTTTACTACAACAATATTGACGCTATGCATATTGAACGAGCGATGCATTAAAAGCAACGCGTAAAAATTGTTGCACGTCCCGTATTTCGTTTCATAATAGAGTTGTAACCGTGCGCTTGATATATTCTTTACAAGCGTGTGTTTAAGATTGAAAATGCCGTGTTAGTTTGGGGTATGAAACTATACGTTTGGCCTGGGAGAAATTAAAATGGATAATATTTTTTCAGACGCTCGCCACGGTTTGTTTTTAAAGCAACGTACAAACACGCGGTCTAGGACGTTTCTGTTTATCGCCCAGCGGCCGCAGAACACGGCGGGAGCGAGCGAGGATTTGCTTTTTTGCGAGAAAATGGCGGATGGTTTAATTGGTCTGTTTAAAGGATTTACGAGTCGAATGCGTTATGATTCGGGATTTGGTGGTTTAAATCTCTTTACACTTTTAAATGAGAACTTTTTTTGATACTTACCTACTTGTATTTATATTATAATATCGCACTCTTTACAAGTCTAGAGGTCCGGATTATTAAGACATGCTCCTCAGTCTTCCGTACTATAATCACCTAAAAAAATTCTGCTACGCTTCTTCAACTCAATTGATTATAAAATTTATATTATTATCAGCAGTACTCACCTCAGTTATATTCTGCATATCCATGAACTGAAACAGTTATATTTTGAATGGACCATATTTCAGTAAAATTTCCATCATCCATCAGATACACCCGGGACAATAACCGAAGCATTTAACTTCATATTGCGCCGTACTCGTATAACGCTTGTATTGTTCCATTACAACGGGTAAATTGGCGGGCAAAGGCACTTTTTCGCATTAAAATTAAGCACAAAATTTCAATGCAATTGCCGTTTCCCTTTGAGCATCGATGCAACAATTCAGAATTTGCGGATAGCCAAAGATATTTTATTACGAGCTTTTCAGTCAAAATATACAATAAAGCGTCGATGGCTGGTAATATTATAGAGAGATAGATAATTATAGATATGCATTCTGAGCAGATAGTTCTTGTCATGTAAATTGTAAGAGCGCAGGATCACCGGATGGTTGTAGCTTTTGGTGGTTTTAAGTTATGGCTTTAGATTGGCTGCGTGCAGGGTATATGGTGAAGCAAACGATTGCACCATGAAAAGTGTCAAAAATGTATGGCTATGCATGAAAAAAGGATCCATATGATTATTATATCTGACGGAACAGTTTAACAAGCTAAGCAGATTGTCTTTTTAAGATTTTTTAAGTGTGCATCCTCCTATTTTATTTCAACGTTATTTAACTGAAGTAAAATTTCAAATTCTAACACAACAAGCAAAAGATTACTCCCAAAAACATATTTCAAAGTTCACTATACTGCTCAAGCTGTTAGCAATTATCAAAAATTTTCATAATCAGTTGTTGTAACTTTCAGCGTTCATTACTTTGCGATATTTTAATAACGTGAGCGAAATAGCCAAATATCGAGTCAACGCCTGAATGCCTCTCCAGCGGTATAACAAAGTTCGCTGAATGCGTGTTCGGCCTTTTATGCGCAAAAATTTGAAAAACAGATTCCCCTTTTGATGGCACACGCCCTTTGGGAGCGCACAATGTATTCCATTTTATAACAGATGGCACTGGCGGCCGTTCATTAATCAATCGATATAGTGGGCGTAATGAAGAATATGATAAACTTGTGTTGCATATTTTTCTTTTTGAAATTATGGATCGTATTCGAATAATGCGATTTCAAAATGATACGATACCAATCATCATAATATTCCTTTTGACACTGATAGATCGGTTTAGCTGATGAGACTCCACTGTGATATTATGATTCAAATACGCGTGTATTCCTGCTCCTGTCAACATACTGTTCTACAGTTTGGCGGAAAGTGTTAGTTAACATCAACTGTTTCATTTTCAGAATATTTTTTTTGTAATTATGTAATTTAATATCCACTAATCTTTCCGTAATGTAGCCAACTGCATAGCTGCAAGAAGTAGCCCAAAAGGGTATTTTTATTAAAAGATATTTCAATTTATTAAAAAAGTGTTTGTTAACATTTGCGGCAACAATGCTATCGACAGTAACGGACAGTAACGTCGCACTGTAATAGTTACTGCTACAGTAGTGCTGTGGGTTTCAACACAATCTCATTGACACTTAACACCTGCTTAACACTGACAATTCTGTGCCTATTTCTGGGTTGATAAGTAACATTGTTACTCAGCGTCAATATTTCCTTGTTAAACAGGCAATGAACGGCGAAGTGTCACTGTCAAGTGACAATTGTCACTGTTGTGAAATAGACCACTGTTAGAACCTGAATCTGAATGGTATCTTACGAAAGCAAAACCTGTACCTATGATTGAAATATAACACTGTCACAGGAAACTCACTCATCAATCGATCAGAACGAACCTCGAGTGCCATCAAACTTTCGAATCGTTTCCTGAAAAAAGGGTTCCGGCTAAATTAAAGGTACCGTCCGCACCTTGTATTCGGCTGCAAATTTAATCAGCGCAGCGGCGGTTCTGTTGACAACCAACACTGGACTCCGCAAATTTTGATTTACGAATGAAAACGTAGGGCCCCAACACTTCTCGAGTTACATACATCCGTCTATAAACTACGATGACTTCCATGGCTCGTTTGCATTCATAAAATAAAGTCGTCGTTATACAATTATGATAAGACTTAAAGAAGGAGTATTCCTCCTCCTCACGTTATCCCGGCATTTGACACGGCTGTTGGGAGCCTGGGGTCCGCTTTGACAATTAATCGCGAGATTTGGTGTAGACGTACGCATTGATGAGTATAAGATTAAAACTGTCGATGTACCTAGTCTTAATTTATGTCATTTGAAACTGAATTAAATACCTAAATAAACAAGGAAGCTACTTAAGTTTATGTTTAAATCTAAACCGTTTAATTTCCCAAAATAAGTACTAACCACTTATTATACCGTGTGTTTCAACCTTATGAGGATTCTCATAAGATTGAAACACACGGTAGGTATAATAAGTGGTCTGCGACGGGTCCGTACACATCTCTGCACACCGCGGTTTTTTCCAAATCATTCCTCGGTGCGATTCGTGGGATTTGGCTGGATTGCATTCTGAACGGATGTCGGCAGTTTTAGACATTTATTGCCGGTGCTAAACTGTTTATAACTATTGGATTCAATAACTTTTAGGTTTAGATACAGGAAAAAACTTGGACAATCGTAAATCGTGATAAAAACGAAAAGAAAATATTATTATATTGGTGTATTTTAAATGTATTTAAGTTTGACATTGTTAATTAATTATTGTTGTATGATTTGTAACTACTTAAAAGTCATTAGGTAATGCATGTTGGACACTAAAGTAATACAATTCCAATTAGAACGTAAGGTTAATCTGTCAGTGCCAATTGAATGAAACAAATGAAAATTGAAAATTGTATTGGTATTCATATAAGTATATTAAGTAGTCATGTACTAATATAAAGTTAATATAATAGATATATCGTATTTTTTACATAATTTTCGTTTTGTTTTGTATTTTTAGCGAGTAAGTCTAGGTAGTGTGTTTAAGGGTGACCAACTAACTCGAAGTAACAATACAGTTTAACCCTGTATAAGCACCGAGGTACCTACATAGTCTAAATGATAGTCATCATCTAAAGCTATATCAATTGTGAACGTGGTTCGCGAAACGACCATTTAATTAGTTAAAAATGTGTTTACTGTTATTTCTCATATCAGTCATTTACATTTCATGACAATTTATGAATGATATTGCTATTGTTACTAACTGCATAATATTTTATTTTTACACGAGTTTTGCTATAAGGCACAACAGGTAAATTTTAAAAACATTTTTATTTGGCATAGGGATATAAATTTTATTATGTATATTGGCCAAAGTAGGAGATAAAAGATTTTACTTCTCAATGTTTCCAAAAAAATACATCCGCTTTTTTCAGCAAATGGATACTTATGGTAAAATATGATGTTTATTCAAGGAGGATACAAAATTACGTCAGAACCAAAACTCCAATAAATCTCCTGTTTTTGCTCGGCTTCTCTCTTTAATATCGATTTAACTTCAGCGAAACTTTCTGCAGGGTCGGCAGCTCAAGTGGAAAAACCGCGAAGAGTGAGGGAAGAATATCTAAGAAAAGTTATATTTGGGTACGGTACGTAAATATAATGATTTTACTTAAAATGAAGTACTTACGGTATTTAACAGAATAATGGCATTGCTTATTTACGTAATATTAACTACGTTTTTTGTGTACGGTGATAAATATCAACAAAATTTGTCATGTGTTCTAAACTCATTGGTACGAGACAGGATTTCAACAAATGCAACGAAAATAGCTACCGTGCCACAACCGCCATAGGTGGTATAAAAACAAAAAACAAATAGCCCTATAGTGGCTATAATAGTTATATTTTCTGTAGCATTACCCGACCCTGCTAACGCTACCCTGCCGATAAGTAACGCAGAAACTATCTCCGAAACAAAAGTCATAAATTTTTGCCCGGCAATAGTGCGAGAAATAGTTTGTAGCTATTGTCAATTGTTTTGTTCTGTTTTTGCCTCGCGATTATTGCTCGAAGTTTGCCTACGAAACCTCTCAGAGCGAAAAAGTACTAAGTGCTTATGAAAGGGGAAGAACTTTAGGTTTTTCTAGCCATTGTGGGTGTGGAGTACCTTTTGTGCACCTCATATTTCGAGGAAGTTTTATTAGTTAGTAGTTTTCCGATGCAGGGGTTCCGGTGGCCGCGTTTTGTTCTTTGTGCCGGATATCTGGTGAGGTGTGTTTATTAGGATTTAATGAAAGTTTGTGCGGTATTGTTGGTACAAGTATCGGCGAGATAAGTTTCAACGAGTAGGTATTTATAACGAATATGTAAGAGCTCTTTTAGTCCGGGAGAAATTGAAAAGCTTTTATTTCGTTCTGAGTAATTATAAGTGTATGCTGCTTAATTACTTATTTCGTAAAATGCACATTTTATAAAACATTACCGTGAAATGTTGGGTTTCAAATTTGCGCCACATTTTGGAGCATTCCATGGGTTGTCCAGTGCACACGCATGAACGGCGTTTAAAGCAGGCGATCTTTTTCTGTACACTTTGCACAATGCCTTAGATAAAGATTCTCTTACACTAGCCAATTTTGAGCAAATTTGCGTTTGTGCGGGATAACGTTAGACTAACATGGAATGCTCCTTTTTCAATTCAATTCAATTCAATTCTTTATTGCTTCCATGTTGGTACATAATTATTACAGGTGGCAGATATAAAAGGTAAGGCACAACACAACATGAGACCCTGTTAGGGTATTGCAAAAAATATAAATAAAAACTATAACTAAAATATACACAAAGAATAAATTAATAAAATACATTATTGAATACATTATTGAATAGCTTATTGAGTTACTTTTGGAATTTATATAAATTAAAATAATCTTGTAAGGAATAAAAAAAATTGTCAATTAAGTAATTTTTCAATTTTATAACAAACTTATTATATTTAGTCTCTTTGTTATCTCTTTAGGCAAGTTATTGTAAATACGTATAGTTGTCATATGCGGGCTGTTACTACTCATTTGCAAGTTGCTACTCGGAATAGCTAGTCTGTCTTTATGCCGCAGATTCATGTGATAGTTGCAATGATCTTTGACTTTAGAATACAGGGATGGGTGCTTTCGCACAAATTTACAGGCTTCTAGTATATACAAAGATGGTAGAGTTAGTATACGTAATTTTTTGAAGAACGGTCCGCAACTATCTAAGGTGTTTATATTTGCGAGAATTCTAATACACTTTTTTTGAAGTATGAACAGGTCACTCACTTTAAAAAACCAAATCGTTATTTCTAACTTTAAAATTATCTGAATTAGTACGAAATACTCTTTAATTTCTTGCGCCGAAAATGTATGCGCAGCGTTTTATAGCCAAAAAAAAAACAGGGTATAACATGTCCCGAAGTAGTTGGCTCAAAGCACCGCGGACATTGAATTTCACGAGCGGTCCTCGGCCCTCATAAAATTAACAATTCTTATCACTGGCTGCATCGTAAACCTGCTCCCCTACTCTTGTTTCCCAGTTGTCACAGAGTTTAGGGACAACTAGACCTCGTACAGACCCCATGTATTCAAGAAAAGAAAGGTGAAGGAAACTACTATGGACATTTTGTAACCCCCGACGCAAAAACGACGGGTTGTTATAAGTTTGACGTGTCTGTCTGTCTGTTGTGTGTGTGTCTGTCATAGCTCCCGAAGAAATGAACCAATTAAGATTTAGTTTTTATTTTTTGAAAGCTGGAATACTAGCGAGTGTTCTTAGCATGTTTGATGGAAATCGGTCCACTATGTCGGACTTTTCTTTTTAATTTTTTGGTGCGTTGTGTGATTTAAGTGACTCGACCCAAAGTGGCATAGGTATCCAAAACGCAATCCACTGCAAAAGTCCACTAACCAAAGTGTTGAAATGAGACTTGAAAATAATATTTGTGTTTCCATGATATGAATGCGGTTCACCCTGTTGTGGCATAATTTTTTTATGAATAATTCTATTGTGCATAATCGATTTAGTCATAATTGGCTTTGTGCATAAACTGCTATGGCATAGTCAAGTTTAGCATAATCTGTTTAGGCAGATTGTGATTTGTCCGAATATTCTTTGTACATTAATTTGGTGCTCCGAATCATTTTTACGCATAAATTTTATGTGCATAAACTTAGTGTTCCGATTTAATGTTTTGCCGAATTTATTTTGGCATAACATCAGTATAGGTCGAATCTTACCATTATACATTCTTTTGTATATAATTAAAAAAATGGTTACCTACTACCAGTATTACAACATTAGTTAGATTGCATGTGTATACACGTTTCATATACTGAATGCAAAAATAAAACCAGGTAAAAATTATAAACGTTATTGTTTTATTTTTGTTTCATTTTTACCTAGCAGTGCGTTTTTGTTGTGGTCGCAGTTGTAACCTAACCTAACCCACTTTTTCCTAGCGGTAATTATCTGTTGTGGTCGCAGTTCTAACCTAACCTAACCCACTTTTCCCTAGTGGTGCTTTTCTGTTGTGGTCGCAGTTCTAACCTAACCTAACCCATTTTTGCCTAGGGGTGCTTTTCTGTTGAGGTCGCAGTTCTAACCTAACCTAACCCATTTTTCCCTAGCGGTGCGTGTTTGTTGTGGTCGCAGTTCTAACCTAATCTAACCCACTTTTCCCTAGCGGTGCTTTTCTGTAATAGTCGCAGCTCTAACCTAACCTAACCCACTTTTCTGGAGCAGTGAGTATCTGTAGAGTTCGCAATTCTAACCTAGTGTAACCATTTTTCCCTAAAAGCGCATTTTTTCTTAACGAAAAATGTATGCGAAATAAGTTTCGGATAATGGGATGTATGCCAAAAATATTTATGCTCATCCAATTTCTTCCTAATGACACTCGGCCTCAATAATAGTAGGCCAATATATTTTCGGACAAAAGAATATTCGAAATATCATGAATTATTCCAAACAATGTTTATGCTACATTAACATTCGGCAAAAATCGATTATGCCAAATCTGTTATGACAAAAGCGTTTCGGACAAATAAAGTTATGCCACATAGAGGGAACCCTATGAATGCATGTACTTATTATGTATACTCGTATGTACATATATACGTTATAAGAACTTTTACCGTATCATACCTAAGTATGCATGTAAGATTTAAAAAAATATGTGAAAAACAAACTTAAAACAACGAATTTGCTTTCACAATTACAAATGATTAAAAACAATAATAATAAAGAGTTCAAATAAAATGTATAAACGGATTTCCTCAACCACCCAATCCCCAAGACCGAAACGAGCAAAAAGTAGCGGACATTTCTCTCGTAAAATCTCACTATCGCATGACACTAGAAAAAAGAACTTTGACGGCCGCCAAGTAGAAATAAAAAAGCCACGGCGGGACGTAAAAGTGCAGTTTTTACGCCTCTCGTAAACCCGACGGTTTGGTAAACTGGGGTTTATCATGGATTTGTAAAGACGTTCAGTTTAGGTTCAGAGAGAGGGACGGAGCTATATAATTGGTATAGCTGCGTCCCTTTCTCTCACATCGGCTTTAGTTCTTCATGGTAGCCCCTCTGGTCTCGTTGGTTAAGTGCGGGGCCTCCGCGATGATCGCTGGATGATGGATGGGTATGAGTGGAAGTGGTGAAACTCTAGTGCGTAATGAAGGGTGTTATGTGACTGCGCCAGTTAAATGGAAAGGGAATGATCAAACCGTCGCACAAACATACATACACATACATACATACATATAATCACGCCTGTATCCCACAAAGGGGCAGGCAGAGCACACGAACTACCAAGTTTCAGTGCCACTCTTGGCAAAAAACCACTCTTCGCACAAACATAGTCGTCGTTTTCTTAGATATTGAGGACAAAGAAAATATTTTTACACATTGTAATGCATTTTTAACCCTCGACGCAAAAACGACGGGGTTTTATAAGTTTGACGTGTCTGTCTGTCTGTCTGTTTGTGTGTGTGTCTGTCTGTGGCATCGTAGCTCCCGAACGAATGAACCGATTTAGATTTAGTTTTTTTGTTTGAAAGCTAATTATTCGGATGACTACCTTGTCCTTATGTCATCAATACAGTTAGAAGAAGACGTGTCATCTATCTCGCGGCGATATACTCCCGCGGCAATCAGGTTGGTCCGTAGCAACTGTAGCAAGCTTTAATTGTGGACAGGAATGGAGTCTATCGATTAGTATTTAAAATTACAACTGTACTATTAATAATGCCCCATGTTGTACACTTAATAATTTATCTACCTTCATAAAAAAGTTTTTGTTATCGTAGACTGACAATTGTTATATACCTATTTCAATGTTGTTATCTTAATCTTAGTGTAAAGTACCTAATCTAATGTAGTTTAAAGTTTAATTGAGCGCTACGCCAACAAACTGTCTCACAGTTTGGCGAAAATTTAATTTAAGGTACTATGTAACTGTGTTTTTTTCTTTAAATAAATAAAAAAAAAATAGTTCGTGAATGACATTCTCTGATAATTATTAAGCCAACAAGATTTTTTAAGTTTTTAGCTTTCATATAAATCAACTCTCAGAAAAGCACCCATAGACTAAGCAATAATAAGAGTAAGCAAAGATCTTGAATAGTGTGACAATTTTACATTTTAATTAAATCTAGACAATTACCTTACCTACCTACTTCTATGGTAGCCCACACGCAATCTATAAAGCTCTTCGCACACGATTCGACGCATTTCATTAATTTATAAATGCGATCGCAGCCGCAACGCGACACTTGATTGACGTTACACCGCTCCGCGCTTAAGACGCACGTATCAGTGTGTTTTATAATGCGGATGCTCAAATTTATGCGTGTACTGCTTAAGTACTATCAGCTGCAAAAGTGCATGGAGAAATTATAAATGAATTCATTGATAAGTTCGCCATCCACTTTTGCAGCTGATAGTACCTACAACCACAGACGACCTAGACATCGCACTATGACGCGTTTACAAAGAGCGCGCGGTCACCAGACATATATTATGATAAATTTTACTGGTAAATACCACGATTTCAGCAGCAAAAGTTACCATTACATAATTATTATAACAACCCAGATACAAATATTCCTAAATTAGGTAAACAAGTGCTTGACGTGAACGTGGAAGCAACTGATGTATCTTCTGGATCAAGCGATCATGTAGTGTGGGAACGCACCACTAAATTACTACGGGAAATCATAATATGTGTTGTGGTGACTTTGAGTTAGCTTGAAAGTCCCGTCTAGTAGGTCTGTCACTCTTGAAATTAAACTTCAGGTAGGTACTTATGAAATAAAACATAGGAACTATGTATTGTAGATAGGTAGTTCTTGCACGTAGCACGTAGTAATTTTTCCTCATTCGCCCTTTTGGGTTACAAACGTCGGGATGAGTATTGTAAATTTACTAAACGCGATATAATCTATTTCCATAGCTTCATTTGATAATATTGTTTAAAAAAACTAATTACTAGTACATTCGATGTTTTTAAACAACTATTCAGCCGTCACTACTTCATTACCCTGATGGTTCTAACATATTTTTTAAGGTCCGACCGAGATTCTCGGCCGCGAATAAATTTTCGGGCTTTAATTTTTTTTGCGAAGAAATAAATTTAATACACTCCAGCAGTTTTGCGTATCCTGTTACACATGTAAGCTTTTCTAGCTCAGCAAACCATTTGTAAATCCAAAATCCGAATTATTTTTACGTCAAAAAACCGATCGCAAATAACTAACGGATTCGTCAAAGCTCCCAAAGCCGCAAAAAGAGTAACAAAGTTACCCCGGTTAGAAGATCAATCGAACCTACATTTCCATACCTAAATGAGTCATTTTGTTATCATTTTGGCCATATGTCTTTCTCATGCCTGTAAGTCTGTAAACATTAGTCTGCAAAAAGAATGATTTCTGTCATGGAATGTATCGTGATTTCAACGCATTTCATGATTATTCTATGACATATTTCCAAAGACATTCTAATAAGTACGAGAAAAATAGATACCTCTACAGAGTAATTATCCATCACATGTCTTTAGTGGATACAAGATACATGATAACAACTATTTGATATCAGTTTGACATCAAAATACTCGTTCGAATAGTCCATTAGGTATAGATATTTGAGCTCAATCCGTTCCTCAATAATGGTTCCGGAGGCATTGGCAGATTTGACTAACTTTGCGACGGAGGCTAAGCCGCACGGGCTACCGGCGCGCGGAGGTGCCGGCTCCTAGTTAGTGGAGCTTGAGACCGGCTTAACACCTTGCTGGACATTACTCCAGACACTATAGAAAGAACAATTGGATTACGCCTAAATATAGGCGTTTAGTGTTTATCTGGATGCAGCGGTATTCGTAGATATCTTATACTTTTAAACGAGCAATTCTTGTATATTTATTTATTTATTTATTTATTTATTTATTTATATATAAGACGATCTCGGAAACCGCTCTAACGATTCGCTAAATTTGTTATGTTTTTCGGGGTGAAAATCGATCTTGCGTAGCCTTAGATCCCGGAAAACGCGAATTTTCGAGTTTTCATGACGTTTTTTTTTCGCGTTAGTAAACGTAAAATATGGTCGTTAATTTTGCCCGCGCGACATTACGAACCGCTTAGCTCAGTCGTACGAGGTCGGTCTAATGTACGCAGATAGATCGTAGGTGTCAGGGTTTCGAATCCCGGCCAGAAATTAAGTTTTTGTTTTTTGTCTTTTTTTTAGGCGTATTTATAACAGTTTTTTTTTCTAAAGACGTGATATATTAAAATAGAACCGAGCGAAGCTCGGTCGCCCAGATTGACGAATTTAAGTTGGGAACATGTAAAGTAAGTAGATAGAGATGATAAATGTTAGAAACAGTATGATGCATGAAAGTGTAAGAAAAATAACCGCGAGAAAAGGTAAGTCATGTTGGAGAAGCAAGCGTTAAAAAAAGTATAACTCCTCGTAAATGCAAACATATCAAATTTGAATAAGAAATGTATTACGAAAGCAAACGAGGACTGAAACCTCAGTAGCATGAATATTTTCTGCCAAATATGTGGCAGATCGTGCCGTTCATGAACCGGTCTCCACGGTAACCAAACCTGTTGTCTAAACAGCAACGCGTAAATCGTCTGCAATAGACTTAAAGGCAATGTACCTACAGACAAAACTCCGAACCTACTGAGGCGACAGCATGTTTTTAGATTTATAAGACTACGAAAAGTTAACTCATCCAGAGGTCTGCCCGTACCAACTTAACTATTTGTTTATCAACGTCCTCTTGAAACTTGAATATCTGAAATAAAACTATGGAAACCGATAATATTACGTATAATGAATTCACAATTCATCCCGACGTTTCGGACACGAACGGAGGTGGTGGGTGGTGGTGTCACCCGTTGACCACTAACGCTGTAAAGTGTTCGAAACGTCGGGATGAATTGAAAATTCATTATACGCGATATAATCCGTTTCCATACAACTATCGCGGTGACCGAAGACAATATTACTTGAATATCTGATTGTTTCATTATAAGCATGAGGGTGTCATTTTTAATTTTTATTAGTATATCACATGTCATCTCCCCTATTTTCTATGAGTGGCTGTCGGGCGACGATCTCCGGGCCGGGCCGACTTTAATTACTTTTTATTGCAACAGTGTTTGTGCACCGCCGTGAATATGCGGTGCGCCGAACTTGATCCCACCGGTATTGATATTATACTCAATTTCACCGTATTCATGTTAATTCTCTGTTATTTCAACTGTAGCCGTCGTGTGGGCTTTCTACACGTACTAATACTTACTTTGTACATATAACTGATTTATATTTAAACTAACACGATCTTTACTCATATTATTTAAGCTACAACTAGAAGCTACAGCTAGAAGATGTTGATACAACTCCCAGCCAGTCTTCCCGTGATCACGGACGTAATGTCAGGTCCAAAACGACGGGTTAAATATAAACGTAAGTTTTACGCGATTAAGTACCGTTTTATTTTAATAATATAACTGATTGTTTTAAATTGGGTATACGAGTTGTTTGAGTAAAAGTTGGTTGATTTATCGGAACTATCAACCGGGTGGGATAGCTTTTATCAAACATCGTCATTCCTTAATTAACATCGAAATTATAAGCAGTTACTTACAAGCTGCCGGCATATTAGAGGTATAGTCCCAATTTTATCACTTATATATGTGGATAAAGTATCCGTTACGCTTTGTCAAGCTTTGTCAAGTGTCATGCGACATATGTCTTATCCACGTGGATAAGTGATAAAATTGGAAGCATATAAGCTGGTAGCTGACATTGCATTACTATTATCAGGGTGGCTAGCCGAATGGCACAATCGCTCACGAAACGCTCACGAAACGAAGCGCTAGTAGATATCTATCTCTATCGCGCTTGCGGATTACTATCGCTTTCGTTTGGCGTCGGATGCCAGAATCGTTAATTAGAAAATGCTATATTTTCATTTAAATTATTCTTACCTAAAATGTCAAGTGCAAAAATAACATGGCAAGTGACAATTATGCGACTCAATTCGCGTAATTTCGCGTTTTGTAGAAAAGAATCTTACAATATAAGAACTAGGTACTGAAAAAACTTACCTTAAACTTCAATTTAAATGGTTAACCAACACTAAAAACCACCTTGGAAGTCTACACTCACCTTTGTCTCGTGACTTCCCAAAATACTTTGCTAATATTCTCCGGTTTAAAAAGTTTTTAAGTCCGTTGGTGTTTAAACAGGCACTTTCACCTGCTTATTTTTTGTCGTATTAAAAAACCCGACCCTTTAGCACCACTTGTTTTGTCGCGCGCGAGTTCATACGCCAAGCGCGACTTCAAGTATGGACTGGACGCGACAAGGCAAGTTGTCGTATTACAGTAGTAGAATGAATGTGGGAGAAAAACATCGCCAAAATTAGCATATCATTATTTCGGCACTAGTCGATAATGTACGTATAGACAACGACATAGAGAAATTTATTAAGTACTTTATATGTTTCGTTTTCAAGTAAAAGGTTGCTGGTTTATCGCTTAACCCCATTCATAAACGTTCACTAAAGCTATCAAGCCGATAAAGTTCGTCGGTCCCTTTCTATCACACCAATACGTAAGTAAGTACATAAATATAAGAGATATTAGCAATCTTCATCCAAAAGTGCATGGCGAATTTATCATGCAATTTCACGAACATTGGAAATATCCATAGCTCAGGAGTCTCAAAACGTATTCATGATAGCCTGATAGGTACCTATGTATACTCGTATACAAAGGCAAGTAAATTCCAGTTTAAAGTATTTTGATGACTAGTCCATGGGCCAAAGTATAATCATTTAAGACCATTCAAAAGTATTTCGGCATATCCAAATTTACACCAACCTGATGCAAGTAGGCCGGCTCTAGTTCCGAGCGGCGCGGGCGCGGGTGCGAGCCTCAATTCCCTCAAAGCCGGAAAAAATCGACCAACTCATTAGGCGAATGAACCGACGTTACCGTTTTTCGTAACTCGGCCCGGTTCGGTGTTACCCTTACTAACGGAAAGTGTGGGATTTTCTGGGAATGAATGGCATTCATTTAATAAACGTTTGTCAATCAACTTGATATTGGTCTTAGTGAGAGACAAACACATGTTTGTAAGGCAGGCACTAAGTGTCACAAACAAATTGGTACGGTAGGTAAAACTTCTTCTTACTATGAAGAAAAAATTAATATACTTACCTAACAAGCGAAGCATACATTACGAGTATAAGACCAAAGCCGCTCCTACTGTGCTCACAATTACTTGTCCGTATTCGAAACATGCTTATAAGATATCACACCGATAGTATACTGATCTGTCAGTCATTTGGCCTGACTTTGGACAATTGAATGACAGTTCCATAGCAACTGTGACATCTTAAATATTTAGTTAGAATATGCCAGTTTGTCTACCTCTGTCATTTATACGTCTTCATGTCTAAGCCGCTTGACATCAATTAGTAATAAATTACGATTCAAATGTAAGTTTTATCAATTCACGAAGCCAAAACTTAGTATCTTATGTATCTATCACAGTACTATTTTTAAAACGCATAGTGATTTACCGTAGACCGTGACACATTGAGATCCATGGGACAAGCGTTGCCCAACAGTGGCACACCATGTATTGTAGGCTATTTAATAATAGCGATTTATATTTTTAAGCTTGACAAATTTTTTAGGCAAAATATCTAAATTAAGAAGTCACGCAGTAGAGGGGACGTGTGAAAGTCTCCCGTCCGCGGCCTACCTCGTGAATAATTCATTCCCGCTGCACCGCTGATTCTCTGGCGCCACTCATACAAATCACGGCGGGCCATGCGTGAAACAGTGAATGTAACTCCTTTTACACTGAGAATAGAAAATATAGGAATGTTTTCACGAATAGGTGCTAATCGCTGACATGGACCTACGTTATGTTGACTTGTTGCCATTCGTTTGATTATGATTATATGTATGTTATATTTGATAACAGTAAATTTATAAGAGGGAAGATTTTGGCGGTAGAAGAACGCATTTCTATTCACTTAATAACTAACAAAACTTCATAGTATGACGATTTTTGGGACAGACATTTTTTATGAATACGTGATAGTATAAATACGTAAGTTAATATTCTTTAATACACCGTGAAGAACACGAATTTAGTCATTATTTACCTTTATTTTTATAATAAATATGATACCTTTTTAACATATTTACAGTAAAAATAAAGGTCAATAGGCGGTCTTTAAGCGATCTCTCCTAGTTAATCATTACGAGTGTTGTGTTGTTCTGTGACACTATTAATTTTCCAATTCATGTGTCTTTTAGAAAAATAACAAAACAATTCGTCAAGTTTGCTTCTCAAGTGTTCGTGCTTCGCAATATTTGAGATAAATAAATACAGCATCCGTTTAAATTGTTTCGTTCGTACAAAAAGATCCGTCTTGCTGAAGTGAAGTGTAATAGAGTGTTCCAGTGTGTGCTGCACAAAGGCGCATGCACCAGTATGACCCAGCGAGACACACGGACGGACAGACAGACGGACAACTTGATAAGATCAGCTACAAAAACCTTCATTAATCTTGGTCCGGCAGCATTTGACAGTGCGGTAAGTGATTTACAAATAACATGACCGATAGATGGTAGATATAATTTACAATTCCACGATGTGAGAGAACCTAGGATATCTCAAGAATTTACTTCCTACGCCACGGTTTACGAGCATGCTACACGTAGGTACCAGGCGATCGAGACGAGACCTATGGAAACAAGTTACAAAACTTCAAACTTACGTAAGTAAGTAAACAAATTATGTAGTAAAACCGAGACGAGACCTATGGAAACAAGTTACAAAACTTCAAACTTACGTAAGTAAACAAATTATGTAGTAAATCCGATCCTCAATAATGACCTGCCCCCGCTAAGAAATACGCAGGACCTCCAACGTCTATGATTATTACATACGTCCATAAAACGCATACCTGTATTTGCAAAATGGATAGGCTGAACACATGTAACTGCTCAAGCTTCAGCGCCAGGCGTAGCGATTAAGGGGTATTGCAATGGCAGGTTGATAGCCCATTGCCCATGCCCATACAATCATTGAACACAGATCACACAGTCTACTCAGACAACACACAAGGGATTAAAGGGGGTGGTGCCCATTCTGAGCCCATCACGTTATAAGGGCCGTTTTTTTTTCCAAAGTTGTCCACCCAACATCGCGAGGTCTTTCGATCCTTAGGACAAAAAAAATGTCCCAAGACTTCCATACATTTTGAAATTTCTATTTCGTTACCACCATACAAAATGTATGAAAAAAATGTTAACGGAATGAGAAAAACCTTGGGACAACTTTGAAAAAAAATGGCCCATGAATGTTTCACAATAGCTCGGTTTGGTTGTATCGTTCCTGCGGTCATGTGTCCCGGACATCCCCGCCCGGGGCGCGCCATTCGGGCCTCCTTTAATAACGTGGACGCCGGTCGTAATCCTGCTTATGTCTTCACAAGACATCGCATTTGTATTACGTATACTATACATGTAGCCGTCTCGCTTATTTGTATCACGTATGTATGTGGCTATCTCTGTCAAGTGTTTGAGCGAGGACAGAAGTGAATTGTATTTTGAAAGCTGGTGGTTTAGAAATCGTGCTCAAGAATAACAATAACTCAGTTCGATTTGTTTTATAACAAGTATCTTCAAAACATAGTCAAATAATGGTACCTAAATATGAGTTTCAGAAAAGAGTGAAACAATCTACCTCGCGACTATTTTGATAACTGTTCAGGCCCCGTAGCCGGATGGCATTTCTCTGACGCGAAACGAAAACGAAACGCCGCGAAAGGTAGTCGGGCTCTGTCGCGCCAATACGCAAGAGCGATAGAGATAGATATCAACTAGCGTTTCGTTTCGTGAGCGTTTGTGCCATTCGGCTACGACCCAGATATGCGTCTTCAACCAAATTGAGCAACTTTCTCCTCCTGTAACAAATACCTAAGTATCATTAAGTACTTTACCGAACACTTGAATGAATGAGATAAGTAGATCTTTCTTCGAGTTCGCCTCTTGTCTCAGTCTTAAGATAATCTCATCCAAAAGTGACCCGTAATTTTCCAAATCCTTTCTACGAAGAATAGATCTATTCTCTTTAGATTGTTCTAGCATAAAACAATCCTATTAAATAGATTGCTAGAAACAAAACGAAACCATCAACAGCTCAGTTTACTAACTGGAAACTAATTTCAAACAATTAACATTCGTTTACGGCGAGGTGTTTAGCTTGCGAATGGACACGGCTATAAACTAGGTACCTAACTGTTGATGACTAATTATCACGGTGCAAAAATAAATGGGAAATCAGTGGCCTATTTCACAACAGTGATACTTCACTGTTCTTTGCCTGTTCAACCAGGAAATATTGACGCTGAGTAACAATGTTACTTACCATTCTTATTAAACCAGAAATAGGCACACAATTATCATCAGTGTCAATGTCACTCAGGTAAAATAGACTACAGGAGGTCAACTTCGGCCACATCGTTGTTGCGAGTTTGCGACTTTACTGCCTACTTCAGCTATAAGGACATTCAATATGTCAAGCATTTATAAAGAAAATTATAATTATGAATTTCACAAGGTGTAAACAGTTTAACTATGTTGACGTAAACAAAAATGCCACCTTTATTATTTCAATTGTGAGCGAAATTAAAACACGTTAAAATAACTTCTTCCTTCAACAACAACTTTTCTAAACCCCCGAGTCGAACTCCAACTACCCGAAACTTAAGTCCAGACAGACGCAAAGAAACTGAAATTCAATTTCAACCTCCAAATCCCTTTCCGAACTGGCCGAAACTATAGTAGCTCATAAACTAGAACTCTGTGAGCGTCTAAAATTTGTTTCTAGTAGAGAAAAGCGAAGTCAAATGCTATTAAAAGTTTTAATGACTTGGAGCATTCTTCGTTCGAAGTGGTATTAATTAAAAAGAGACGGATCAGGCTCGAGCAGCTGGCATCGCTGACATATGCCAAGGACAATATAACTACGTAGAAGATGAACGAATCTAAGAAAATACGTACCTTGGGACCGCCTAAGAAAAAGAATTATACTCGTTTGTATATGGCGCCTTCACTTTTGGTTAATGCTTGGTTAGGTGACGATTTTGACAAAAATCTGTTATGTGTGTAATTGTCAAAACTAAAGTTTTTAAATGTATTGATGATTGATGGAGTCCGACCGATTTCGGCCACGGCGGCCACTTCGACCCCTAAATAATGTTCCGACGCTCATGCGCCCGAAGATGGCTAATTTAGCCTATCTTTGCAGCGAAACTCCGTGCACATTGAGGACACGTAAGTACGCCGTGAGTGTAATTGTAGGATATGGCAGCGGGTGGGCGGGCCTTGAGCTGGTCGCGTCTAGTATCGAGGTCAACTTTACGTTGATCCTCGAAATCCCGCACTTTATTAAATACTAACCTGCGCCATTCTGGTCGTTGTGCTGCCAATTGCTCCCATTGAGAGGGCTCTATGCCACAACTCTTTAAGTGACGCTTTTGGACATCCTTGAACCGAAGGAGTTGTCCGCCATGCTTTCGCTTGCCCTCGCCACTCTCTCCGGCATACGCGACACGTCACCACACTTTAAATGTATTAACCATGTGTCCAGAGATGGCAGTCAGTGCAACATGACTACAAAATTAAATGTTAGTGGGCAAAAATCCTCTATATCCACTCTCTTTGCATATGGGTGCCTTGCAGTTGGTTTAGCGTCGAGTAATAAGTTCGCGTTGTCAGCGGCTCCGCGAGGAATGTCGGGAATCAAAAGTTTTTTATTGGTGGGTGGGAAATATTATGAACCGCTTGATGGCAGCCTGTAAGAAATGATTGTTTCGAATAAAAATATGCTGCTGTCACATACCTGTCGCCTTCTCTCGATGTTTTCTTTTACTGGAAAGCTACCGGCAAATATCAAACATTTCGTAGATAAGTTCCTAGAACCTTATTAGTACGAACACTAGCGGGGTTGGAACTCGTGTCCTCCGGGTTGACAATCACACACTCTTGCTGCTAGTCCAGAAAAGTCATGACAACTATAATCGTAGATACTTATCGTCCTCTTTAGCCTTATACTTATTTAGCCCGACGTTTCGGACATGACATTATGTCCGTGGTGACTGGCAGAATATACTTAAACGTCTCGTCCGAAACGTCGGGCCAAATATAAACGTTAGTCTTACGCGATTAAATCTAGTTTTAATTTAATAATATGAGTGAAAATCATGTTAGTTTTAGAAGAATCCTAATGTTGGTTAGAAAACCCACGGTATTTTCAGAAGCCAAATTACATTGTATTGTATTGTAGGGCTATAAACTATTGTTATAATTTCAGTGTAATACCATAAAATGGATCTAGTGTAGAATATTTCTTATTCCCCGGTACACGAACCTGCTACACTTCTAGTTTAATTAATGTGGCTCATAGTTAAAAAGGACGGGAACAAATAGCTCGGTCTCGGCGGATTTATCAAAGTCTAACTTTTTGTTAAATAGAGCAAAACATGGACGCTATCATTTATATTATAGTTTTAATTGTGCACGGCTTGACCTTTTTGATGCTTTTTATAAATATTTGCAGTAAAATAAAAATGGTGTTTATTTTACCGACGACTACTTACTGGAGTTTAGAAAGAGTTTAATGTAGGTATTATTTGTTTTTAATTGTAAGTTTAACGTATTTATTTGTTTTGACTCTAAATCTAATCAATATTGAATATTTGTACGATCTACACAGTAATATGTATAAAATTAGAAATTGTGATCCATGAGAAATTTTGAGCATAAGACATTAAATTTTATTGAATATCACAGGTGACATAATTTACTTTTATAAAGTGATGCGGCAAAAGAAAAAGTGAACAAAAATACACGCCTGCATTCACAAAAGAGCACATTAAACTGCTGAAATTACCATGCCACTCTTATCCTACCCACACCACAATTAAACCCAAATCTTACAGTCGACTTCTACGACACCAACGGGAATATTGTTATTTACTCGTATATTAAGGACACACTCATGGGTATATAGTTAAATAAAAATACTACCAAATTAAGAACTATACAAATCGATGTAAGTTAATCAAAGCAGCGGCTACAGCACGGCGGTCTTTTACTAAACTTTTTACACGGAGCGGGCAAGGAAAATATTGTGAGCAGAATTGATGGCATATTGTCGCGCGGTGTTTGTCTTATGCTGTTGCGATCGCGCACCTACTGGGCAAGAGCATTGGCTTCGGCGGAACCCGAAGAGCGAATACCAACAAGTCGATTTTTAACATACACCGACCATCAGTGACCTATTTGTGAACAGCGACAATTGTCATTTCACCGTTCAATGTTACTTAAATATTAACCCAGAAATAGAATTGTCAGTGTCAAAATTAAAGGTAACTGTGAAAATAAATAAAATCCCACAGAACGATAGTCGAAAACTGTTACTCTGTCATCGTGCATCTGGGCCGCGCCAAGTGAAATCCACGCTTTTCTAATGATATCCTTCTAACATGTTTATGCCATTATTTTAAGTTAGACTTACAAATTAGTCCGCCAGTTGCATTTGCTTAAACCGATATTCAATTTGTTTTTTGTGAATGCAATGACTCAATGAGCTCAGCAGTCGCTGTTCGTAGATGCCTTTGGTAGATCGGCTACGAGCGTAGACGGGCGCTGTCGCTACGAAAACGTTGTCAGTGAAGCTGTTAACACGTTCAGATACAGAGTTACGGGTTACACACATTTCTGCAGTGAAAGTGTTGAAAGCCCGATTTCAATTAAATTTTAGACCACGTCAAAGTTTAGTTCTTGTTGCGGCATGTTTTGGCTATGTCAATGTCGAAGTGACGTTTTTGTTTGTAGTTAAAATGGGGCGACAAGTCTATTATAGGTGGCATTATGACATGAGGCGAGAGAGTTTCTCGCTAAGAAAAGACAACAGCAGTGTTGCGCCAAGCGTCTAGTTTCGAGTTTCGATATGATTTTTACTCGCGCTAAATAAACTGTTGTCCCGAGTCGTTTTGTGATATTTATTTACTTATTTGCAGTGCTTCAGCTTTGTTATTTACAGGTGTACGTTTTAAGAGTTTGCTTTTGTACAATGCAGCTATAATAACAAAAAAACACAACATTTTACCACCTGCTACTTAAATAGGTACTTACCTACGTTCTTTTCTTCAGAATAATTCTTGAAATTTCAGCATAAAATTAGTCTACATACTTAAATAAATTTAATGTTTCCCAAATAATGCTTGTGAAGTCGACCACCCCATTTTTTTTGCCCGCAAATGGCATATCAGAATCGTTAGTTCACGTTTGTTCAGTAGGTAAAATCGTTAGGACCCGATCCTATTTAACATCAATTTTTTTCGAAATGGCTGTCTACACGCTAGCCACCCCAAACCACTTTTTGCAAGTTTTTTTTGGTCTCTATCGATAGGTATTCATTTGTTGACGTTTTGAGGCTAAACTACGACATGAAAGAATTCAAAAAAAAATAATTTAAAAACTTATAAGTAATTAATACATAGCTAAACTTAAAAACTCGTATGTAGAGGTATCCCTATTGACAAATAAAAAATATATATGGATAAAGTACCCACATCCAACAGGACTTCTACGACACCCACGGGAAGAAAGGGGTGGTGAAATTCTTAACCCGTCACCACAATTTGTTCTCTTTAAATTTCTTAATTGCCAAGAGTGGCACTGAAGCTTGACTAGTTTCAAGTGCTCTGCCTACCCCTTTATGGGATAAAGGCGTGATTATATGTATGTATGTATAGATAAAGTTTTATAGAACGTTACATTCCCATGGACAAAAAGCAACATAATGCGACATAAAAGACAAAAAAATGCGTAAAACAGCAGTTCTCAAAAAGTTTGTACATAGCCACGTTAGCAAATTTTAATTGATCCTATTTTGTTACCAACATTTAGTAATATAATATAAGTCGACTTTCGTAAGATATATTCAGGATTATTGTTATAATTAAGAAAATATAGATACTAGAGAACCTTAATGATAAAATAAAACCTACTAAAATCTCAATTCATCAAAAAAATATTGGTAACAAAATAGGAATTAAAAAAAATAATAATATGGAAACGGATTAAATCGCGTATAATGAATTTACAATTCACCCCGACGTTTCGAACTCTTTACAGCGTTCGTGGTCAACGGGTGACTGAGAAAAAATTACAATGTGCAAAAGCTACCCACATACAAGAAATATTAACGAACCATGACCATAAATAATATAGATTTCTAAGGCAGGTTCACACACTATAATTATTTATTAATATTTCTTGTACGTGGGTAACTTTTGCACATTGTAATTTTTCCTCAGTCACCCGTTGACCACGAACGCTGTAAAGTGTTCGAAACGTCGGGATGAATTGTAAATTCATTATAGGTACGCGATTTAATCCGTTTCCATAGTTTTGTTTCATGAGTAACTATCGCGGTAACCGAATACAATATTACAACAAATTAAACTTTTTCCTTAATTTTTGTACAAACTTTTTGAGAACTGCTGAAAACACCCACAAAAGAAGCGCAACGCACACTCGGACCCCTTTATAACCGCGCAGATTATTTCTACGTCGACACACTGCTGGTGCTGGGGCAGAATAATAAGTACGTCTCAGCAGTTAAGAGCCATAAAAAGTGGGACGTGCCGGTTAATTGGGTTTGGCTATCCTGGGGGAGTGGGGGGTCTACCGTGAGAGCAGACGTTTGCGAATTGCGTCTTCCTCTTTTTAACCCCCGACGCAAAAACGACGGCGTGTTATAAGTTTGACGTGTCTATCTGTATGTTTGTCAGTCTGTCTGTCTGTCTGTCTGTGTGTGTGTCTGTCTGTGGCATCGTAGTTCCCGAACGGATTAACCGATTTAGATTTAGTTTTTTTTTGTTTGAAAACTGAGTTAGTTAGTCTGTTAGTGTTCTTTAGCCATGTTTCGTGAAAATCGGTCCACTATGTCGCCGCACAAAATCGGTCACTTTTTTTCAAAATTTTAATTTTGTGGTTAGGTTATATGTTCAAGTAATAAGTTATTATAGTGGCCGAAAAACATGCCCGGAACGTGCTGACTTTGGTGTTTGTGGTAGGCCGCCTATCCAGGCTGGTTATAGCACTGGTAAGCAGGGGAGGAAGCGGTGACAGAAGCGTCAGCGTTTTATTTACAAATAGAAAAACGTTTATGTTTTTCAGGAGATCTAACGGTTCAAACTAAACTTTGCCACACGATAAATATATACTATAGTTGTAGAACACACGTTATAAGACAACGTCCACACTCAGAAGGCCCTTTTGAAGATGAACATTGAAAAAGCAAATAAGGAATGCTAAAAAAAAGGAGACATTGGAGAATATTTCAATGATCAACCACTAACTGGAATTCCGTAAACGACTTTCAGACGGAGAATAATGTTAAAAATTGTTTTGAATGATTCACGGTTATTTTCATTAGAATTATATTGACCGGGATATAGACCGTGATTATCTTTTTAATTTTTGTCGAACTCCGATATTTCGATGCAGCACGGAAAACTGAAGAAGGCGGGTGAATGTCAAAGTTGCGTAGACAGCGCGCGATCTACCCTCCTTCGCGCGCGTCGGCTGCGTTCACTTTCAGCGTTACCACTGGTCGCATTCACACTCGATGGTCTGACCAAACACACGACGTCCACCCGCCTTCGTCAGTTTTCCGTGATCGTGATGCATGCAACTGCGTCGAAATACCGAAAGCTTGACAAAAATCAAAAAGGTAATCACGGTCTATACCCCGGTCAATATGTCTAATGTTAAAAAAGGCCGTCAACGCTTTTATCAAGACTTTTCTTGTAATAGGTGTCCATGGGGTACTGAAAACACTTAGCTTCAAATGATACGTCTGCTCTTTTGCCTCCTAAATATTTCATGAATTTCTCCTCGGCTTTACTATTCGATAATAAGTAGTATAAAAATAAAAGTGTTATCTATATGATAGTAAAGTTAGTGTCTTTTTTGCAAAATATAGCTGTTAATTATACATTCGTTAAGTCCGACTATAATTAGTGCATCTTAGAGTTGCAACAATAATAGCCGCCTTACAAAGGAAGCGCGACAGATTGGACCGGAAGTGGCCTTTGTTTACTGCTTCCGGTAAAAATGGCGGCGGTAAGCTTTCTTAGTAATTATGTATCTGCGGACAGGCTGGATGAATTTGAAAACAAGCCATTCATTAACGTCTCCCGTCTCGGTGGGATAAGTTTTCTGCAACGATTTTATGTTTATGATTAACTTTTTTTGCTTTTTGTTATAACTGTTAATATGAAGTGAAATCTAAAGGCTAATTATATTATTAGTGCAAAATTTACCGCACTTAAAAAGCCGAACTTGTATAACTAGTAATTCAAAAGTAACTGAAATTAATTATCCAAAATTATAAACACATTATATACGACTTTAAATGGTATTTCATTTCTCTAAAGGCAGTAAAGTGTAAACATACATACATACATACATATAATCACGCCTGTGTCCCATAAAGGGGTAGGCATGAACTACTAAGTTTCAGTGCCACAAAAAGGTAAAGAAATCAACAGGTAAACAAATTTTAATATTGTCGATGTCAAGTTAATTTATGACAGGATCACGAAGTAAATATCGCTCACAAAACTTATTACCATGTCAAACACAAGACCCACAAAAGACAAAGCAATACATTGCCGTTAAATTAGCGAGTGAAGTAGCAACATTATAATATTGGCAACGAACCCACGGCGCAAGAATACTGCGTTTACCCATTGAATCTCGGCTTTAAATCGAAAACCAATTACGGAAAAAGTCGACACACGCATAACTGCGCTCAGTATAGCCAGGTATGTGGCGGCTGCATTTCCTGGTCCGCTGCTGGATGTGGCTCCGCCTACATTCCGTTTGAATTTAATATAAAAATATTTCAATGTGTGTTTAGTTGAATTGGTTTGACTGAGTCCGTAACTGTACGCTGCGCTCAAAAACTCGCATTACTGGTTTGGAGTCGAAACAAGCTGAAATGGGACTGGGCAGGTCATGTATGTCACATACACCCACAGCAGGTGTAGTACATGATTGGTGCGAGAGTATGTCGCCACGAAATAGATCACACGTCTTTTTCTAATTGTATTATTGATAAAGAACAGGTAGTCTATCTCGCGGTGATATACTCTCGCGTCAATCATGTCATGTGCTAACCCTGGTGGGCAAAAAACATCACTACGATATGAGTGCCGCAAGACGGGTGACGTTCGGCGTATTTCTTACCGGCTATTCAGAGAATGCTGAAGACCGAGACGGGTGGAGATCAGCGCAGGAGGCCTTTGCCCAGCAGTGGGACACCATGTAGCTAGGCTAATCATTTGTTGTTTAAGAATTCAGCGAGCTGGACGCATTTCTCAGTAATTATTAACTTATATATTATATTTAACTTAATGTATTCTACCATATATATTCTAAGAGCTGGTGGCCTAGCGGTAAGAGCGTGCGACTTTCGATCCGGAGGTCGCGGGTTCGAACCCGGTTCGTACCAATGAGTTTTTCTGAATTTATGTACGAAATGTCATTTGATATTTGCCAGTCGCTTTTCGGTGAAGGAAAACATCGTGAGGAAACCGGACTAATTCCAATAAGTTCTTAGTTACCCTTCGGGTTGGAAGGTCAGATGGCAGTCGCTTTCGTAAAAACTAGTGCCGACGCCAAATCTTGGGATTCGTTGTCAAAGCGGACCCCAGGCTCCCATGAGCCGTGGCAATTGCCGGGATAACGCAAGGAGGATGATGATGTAGGTATTCTACCATATATTTTTGGAATTTTATATTGAAGCTACCTAGAGGTTTTTATTGAATGTCACGTGGAGGGTCCCTTGCCAAGTGACATTGGATTGCACGAACATGGGCAACTATAAAAGTCAGACTAGAGCTTGAAACTGTCCGCAGGGGAATCGTGGTTCGACCAACTCGCCTGTACTTGACAATTCGGTCCTGTTACCTATTGACGTCAAATATTTTAATGCCATACTAGTACTTACATATAAGTAATTATGTTTGATTTAGCCAATCATAATATTCATCGAACCGGGATGTTTGTGTAAATATTGGTCAAAAAGGAAAGCCTTAGTTGTAAACCGCACAGTTTTAGGGCACTTTTTAGAAGTCAACAAGGTTGTTTAGTGTAAATAGCCAGCAATAATAATTATAGACAGTGGTTTTGCCATCAAGTCTGTCATCTTAACATAAATTCAGCAACAATGCAGCCATCAAAATTTTTCGTTTAAGGATCATGAATTTAAAAATATAATAATTTAGCATATTACTTTGGCCATATCCAGCCGCATATGCCCATGGACGAACGTTTAATTAACACGAGTGACGGGGACGCGAGACACCGACCGTACATCGAAATAACAATACTACAGCTCTTTCTACCCAACACAAAACGACGTAAACACCATACACACCCTCGGCACTTACAACCTTTCAATCTAATACACTTGTTCTACCAAACCAGTTATAAAAAAGTCTAATGTAGCATGCACGTTCGTGGGACATATGACGGTTGGATTGGGGCTGGGTACAAATGCGGATGGTTGAACCACAGCTAATGATAATATCGTTTAATATTGTTTTTACTTATTTATGTAAAAGAGTTAGTGCCGTACTTGAGAGATTTACGATGTAAAGTAATACCTGTATTAGAGGTACATACATACTTTAAAGTAAGTAATATGTCTCAGCTTCTCCTCTGCCGTAATTTTGAAAAAGACTTTTCTGTTCCAACTAACAGGAAAACAATAATTTCGATTGGGGCAGTCAAAGTTACCATGAAGTAAGTGCGTATTTTTTTCCAATTTTAAATAATAAATATGATTGACATGTACATGTACAAAAGAAAGGAATACACTTTACAATGACTATTGATTTATTAAACCGGTGACGGCGATAGATTTAATTCAAATTCTGTTGACTTTCTCCACGGAGATTTTCAATAGATTAAGTACATTTACCACGACTTTTATGGAACAAACTCCGAGCTAAGCATAATAACGGAAAATCCAAGTGAAATGTATAAACTTCACTTAATCAAAATGGCTTTAAACATTTCAACTCAACGCCACTCCATCCGGCTCCCAGTAAACAAACCAACAATCCGATAAAACGTACAAAAAATCAGCGTTTTTCAGCCATAATTCCCCCGTCATAATAATTAGTGCTCGGCGCGGCGCACGGTGTATAATTAGTAGAAAGCCGTCAAGTGTGCGCTTTCTCCCGGTTTCCCCTTTTTTTCAGGTAAAGTTACAATGTGAATTCTAATTCCCTTGTTAAGTGCTTCAGCTTCTCTAGCCACTTTTGTATGGCGCGGAGTGTCATCGCCGCGATGGGGTAAAATGGTTTTAAAACTGGTATTTAAGGCCGTGCCACACTGCCAGACAAGCTTCCGACAGTTTGATGTCACTCACGTGTACATTAATACAAATATCAAGTAGAACATAAGTAGATCGTAGTAGGAAGATTACAATCGATTCGAAGTTCGAATGTACACCAAAAAAATCAAATGTTGTCATAAAATACATACACTTATGTAAATATAATAAACATATTAAATATAGCATCGTAAGTCTAAATAAGACTAATAATACAATATAATACAATATATTCCGACAACTACAAACTAAATATGGTAATAAGAATGGTATTCTGCAAGTATTTGAAAATGTACATGCAAATTTTACATTTAGCTAGTATGGGGAAATTGCTTTACCTCCAAAGCTCAGCAGAACAGTTTCGTGCTTATCAAAACATTTCGGCGGATGATGACAAACGACATATCTACATCATTATGATATAATCCTTGCGTATCGATATCGGCAGATAAGGAGCGCACGCTTAGCGCTCGGCGGGGCGTTCGCGAGCCGCTCGATCAATCAAAATTATATTAGCCATAAATCCACGGAAGCGACGCGTTTACTGCTCACGGGGTGATCGAGGATGTATTTGGACACGCAAAATATTACCAATATTGATGCATACATACAATCACGCCTGTTTTCCAGAGGGGTAGGCAGAGAACACTGATTTCAATTCTATCCTGACAAACCACTTTCATAACGTTCCTCATGCATACAATATTACCCTGATTTGGTCAAGAAAAGTTCGCCTAGGTCTTCCACTTTATCGATATTCTTTGCTGACAACTCATGATATATGTAACTTCAAAATTGTTGTAAAAGAAAACCAAAACCTTGTAAGAATAAACTGTTTGACTAAAATGCATGAGACTAACATGCAAAAGTTTTGCGTTCCAAGATTATCAAAATATAAAATTTGTGGATTTTTCTGAAGCATTCTAATCAGTCAAACGACTAGACTTTACAATAATTTGACAGCAATGGGAGCCCTGAAATACTTATTTCACCTTATTCACAGATTGTATGAGGGTGACACGTCCCATTTTGGACATATGACATCCTCTCAGGCAACCGCCACTGCACTCAGACGCTGGTCAGTTGGTCAGGATGTGTTATATCTCCGCTACTATTTAATATTAAGTGTATAGAACTTTTGAAAATCACACTTGAAGATTGGGCTGCTGACTTCTATATTGGTGGCATTACCAGTACAAGTTTCCTAGTAGACTAGCATCTAGTCGTCAGACAAATAAACTTTTGGCTTATCTAAAACTAAGCAGTTTCCATCAGCATTGTATCGTGTCGTCTCGCCATCGTAGCCTCTAAACGCCCCAGAAGTTTAGCTATACAGTGATTGCTCCATAATAATTTATAGACGGTAATCTGAGCGCTATTACTCATCGACTCCGATCAGGTCCGTTGCGGAATGCTTTACTCGTGTTCTCGTTTATTAAGCCGCTTTATTACCTTTAAAGATGGCTGCCGAAAGTGCTACTAAAGCTGATTAAGTGTTGATGGTTCACACATATTAATGGACATGTTGCCAGGCAGAGTGATAGCAGGTGCGCCGGGCATCCGATGGCTCGTTGGGTGGACAGCATTTGAAAAACTGCGGGGCATCTCTGGATGAGACTAGTCCAGGACCGGGATAAGTGGCGTACACGAAGGGAGGCCTATGCTCAACAGTGGGCGATTAACAGCTGAAATGATGATGATGATAATATATACATCGTATCGTAGTTAAATAATTTAACAGATTGCAGTGAAAGTAAAACATATTCTCACGGCTTTCTGAAAGGAATTATAAAAAAAACCGGCCAAGAGCGTGTCGGGCCACGCTCAGTGTAGGGTTCCGTACTTTTCCGTATTTTTCTCAAAAACTACTGAACCTATCAAGTTCAAAATATTTTTTCTAGAAAGTCTTTATAAAGTTCTACTTTTGTGATTTTTTTCATATTTTTTAAACATAATTCGATACCTCTGGGTTCAATTGGCGTAAAGGACATTTTGGCGAAAATGAGTTATATATACAGTTTTGTTCAGAATTTCAAGCGCTATCGATCTGTGTAGTTAAAATTTCGATATCTCTTAAAAAGTTGCCTTTACGACCAAGATTTTCTACTATGGACTTGCAAAAATAGCTTTTCTGAAGGGGCGTAAATATCAAGTCATTAATCATAAATTATTATTTGTGTCGTAAAGGAAATCTACAAATAAAAATATAGTCGTAAGTCACCTTGTTATATATTATTGCCCTTTAAGCCCTTGCTTTCTAAGGATCACTTTTTATAGTAGTGTGATAAAGTTGGGCGTAAAGGACAAGTTTTTTGTTCTTCGTCCTTTACGACCAGCACTAAAAATATTTTATCCGCAACTGTAATCGATATCTTTGGGTTCAATTGTCGTAAAGGACATGTAATGCAGGTTTCCAAGAGAAAGATAAACCCACTTTTTTGTTTTTTTGACCTATATTTGTGACGTGTATAAGAAAAATATGCAGATTACGAGTATCTTTAACCTAGTGTAGCAACCGTAGTGATAAACTAAACGATTTAGAAGATAGGTGGTTGTAACGGACACGACAAAATGTTACAACGTCCTTTACACCCATGATTTGATAGGGTCGTAAATGACGGTCTTAGATGATTTTTATACAAAGTCGGGGCGTAATTGTAACCGAAATGGTACAAATGTTGTTCTAAGTTTACAATTAAAAACTGGAAAAATGTATCAAAACGTACTTAATATGGCATAGAATAGCTCTACATCAGTTTAATGCAGTGTATTATTTATCTAAGCTATCTTAGCAACAAAAAAGAACAAGACTAATATTTTATATCCAGTTTTGTAATAAAGAAACAATATTTGCTTAAAAACTATCTACTTATAATACTTTGGCAACAAATTCAAAGTTATTTTTTTAGTATTCGCCGCTGTCTGAATAGTCAGTAGGTTACGCATTCAGTCTTTAATTCTAGCAGGGAAACGCTTTCGTAGTATTATTATACTGCGGCGAAATGTAGGTAATAAAAAAAAAACATTATGTTAATCAGGGTACGTACCCAAATGCACAAACGCTCACGATAATATCTATTTCGTAGCTATATATCTTTATCGCTCTTGCGTATTGCACCAGACTGCATTTTTGTCGGCGTCTGTCGTCGACGATTGCCATTCAGCTACGCCGGCAGTAAACTTTAACAGTAGACTATACTAACATTTAGTGCGACAATAACAGGCCCCGTAGCCGAATGGCATTTCTCCGACGCGAAACGAAAACGAAATGTAGTCTGGCTCTGTCGCGCCAACACGCAAGAGCGATAGAGATAGATATCTACTAGCGTTTCGTTTCGTGAGCGTTTGTGCCATTCGGCTACGCACCCAGGTGCGTTTCGCTAGCGAATGAGCGTTAGCGTTTGGTGACTTGGCTATGTGCCCAGGTACTTAAAGCATTGACTATAATATTTCTAGGATTGAACTCATAATTAAGATTATTCTTATTTAACAGGTTTAAGACTAAATAACAATTTTCTGTTTTAAAATTATCAAAAATATGAATCAACATAGTAGGTAGTCTTGACTACAGTTTGTATACACGTCCTAACTTGCGTTTATAAATAAGTACTTAATTCTTAGTTATTCTTAAAACTTCTTTCTACTTTAGACTTAAAATTACTGTCGTATTAATATAGTCTACTATTCACAGTTGCTGATTAAAGTTTACGTGATTACAATTAGTGTTTTACTTAAACTACGAAAGCGTTTCCTTGCTAGAATTAAATACTGAATGCGTAACTTATTGAGACAGCCGAGCGGCGAGTACTAAAATAATAACTTTCCAAAATATTAGATAGTTTTTAAGCAAATGTTGTTTCTTTATTGCAAAACTGGATATAAAATAGTCTTGTTCTTTGTCTCTGCTAAATATTTAGATAAATATACACTGTAACACTAATGTGGCTATTCTATGCCATATTAACTACGTTTTGATACATTTTTCAAGTTTCTCAATTGTAAACTAAGCTAAAAACAGTTGCCATTTGTACCATTCCGGTTACATTTACGCCCCGAATTTGTATAAAAATCATCTAAGACCGTCATTTACGACCCTATCAACTCTAATTGTTCAAAAAAATCGTGGGTGTAAAGGACGTCCATAGCATTTTGACGTGTCCTTTACAACCATCTAACTTCTAAACCGTTTAGTTTATCACTACGGTTGCTACACTAGGTGAAGGATACTAAAAACCTACATATTTTTCTATATACGTCACAAATATAGGTCAAAAAACAAAAAAGATATAAACATTTTTCTAAAAAAAAAGTTGTTTTTTGCTTCCCCTGAAAACCTGCATTTTGTCCTTTACGCCAATTGAACCCAAAGGTATCGATATGGTTCAAAAGTTAGAGGGGGGGGGCGCACTTTTTTTTCCTTTAGGAGCAATTATTTCCGAAAATATTAATATTATCAAAAAACGATTCTTATTCATTTTTAAATACCTATCCAAAAATATATCACACGTTGGGGTTGGAATGAAAAAAAATATCAGTCCCCACTTTACATAAAATATTTTTACCCTAATAAAATATTTTTTAATTTTTTTATTTTTGCACTTTGTTGGCGTGATTGATATACATATTGGTACCAAATTTCAGCTTTCTAGTGCTTACGGTTACTGAGATTATCCGCGGACGGACGGACGGACAGACAGACATGGCGAAACTATAAGGGTTCCTAGTTGACTACGGAACCCTAAAAAAGCTTCACAAAAACAATAGGCAAATAGTTATTACCTAATCGTATTCTGTAACACACCCAACTTGTCACTAGAAGAGGCGCAGTGGTTTAATTCTTATATTAAAAGTCAAAAAATGCAAATTCATATTTGTGCGCCTATTATATTTCAACAATACACACAAGATTGCTATAGCAGAGTAAAACAGGCAGGTATACCTATCTACATTCGACCTGAGATTTACTTCTCTTTTCACTAATAATTTATTCATCAAAAGAAATAATTAAAAAATACGTACGTTCAGATCCACAGCGCAGGCTTCGTCATATAAACAGAGTGTTCATCCCCCTAAGGTTTCGTCAAAATAAAACATTTCCATAACATACGCTATCCGCAACACGCATCGTCAAAATTCAAGCACACACAAAAAAAAAATCTTTATCACTAAACATTTTGTTACATTGATTTAAGTATATTTTATAATCTTACCTTTGTAGAAAACAGTTCTTACATGAAACAATTTAACGAGTAGCCTCCTATTTTAAATAACGTTTTATAGCCAACGTGCTTGTACCTATATACTCCCGTGCTGACCCCGTATCAAAGTGCGACCACTTAACTACATAGTGCTCCTCCCACACTTGCTGGTAACTGAATTCTCCAAAATCACATTAGGCGAGCCTACTTTTACCACGTTTAAAGTGGTACAGGGTGAAATCTTAGACTGTTACACATTTTTAACTAAAGACTTTATAAGAAAAGATAAATTGAATATGTTTGTTTTATTAACTCCTGTACCCAAAGATTGTCTTAAAGAGATCGCTCTTAAGCGATAAGACCGCCTGTTGTTACTTGTGCATTACTTGTAAACTATGTGAGATGTGAAATAAAGAGTATTGTATTGTATTGTATTGTATTCGTTTTTGGTAATCGCTGCAGATACCTGTTAAAACCGCTCGTCCACCAGGGTCATAGCGGCACAGGCTGAATATCGAGGTGAGCCAGCCAGAAGGCCCATCAGACCCTTAAAGGATATAATTATTGTTTTTCTGTGTTGTTCTATTTATGCATGTATATGTCTAGATCATTATTTATACTAATTAAACAATGTTTATCGTAGTCTCGTACCCATCCTTGTATGCTCATACTAATTGCTCCGCTTAGTTTGGGACTACCCTGATGTGTGTAAGTTTTATTCTTCCAAATGAATAATAATAGATAAATAATTGAGCCTATATTAGGGTGATTCTTATTTTATCAATGTTAAAATGTTCTATGTCTCACCCCCTCAGATTGTTCTCTGGTACTAAAAAATAATTGTAATTTTTTTTCAGAATTTTTCGTTACATTTTAGGGGTCGCTACCACACGTTGAAAATTTTGATTCTTCATACAAAATGATTTTTTTATTACTTTTTTTCTTTTTTTTATGATACTTATGACGAATCATTGTATTCATGTACCTAAAATTTGATATAACATTACAGCTTAATTTTTTTTTACGCATAAAATTCGTGTTTTAGGTGTATTAAACACTGATTTTAGTGGATTTTATTGACTTGTACCAACAGTACAGGAATAAAAATTATTAAAAATCAAACGAAATTATTCTTAATATCAAATATCCTTAAAAATAAAATAAATAAATACCTTAAAACATTGTTTTAGACAGAAAAAACGAAAAAAAAATATATTAAAAAAATCATTTTGGTATGAAAAATAAAAATTTTCATTGTGTAGTAGCGACCTCTAAAATTTATCGAAAAATTCTAAAAAAAAATTACAATAACTTTTTAGTACCAGAGAACAATTTGAGGGGATGAGACATAGCACTTTTTAACTTTGATAAAATATGCAACACCCTAGCCTATATAGATATACGTCTCACTGCTGGGCACAGGCCTCCGTGCACGCATGAGATGGCTCGGGCTATAGTTCCCACGCTAACCCAATGCGGATTGGATCAGGTCAATATAATAAGATAAGTAACAAAATAAACTCCCTGAATCTGCACTTGTAACAGCGTATCTCTATTGTACACTTCAATCGATACAACAAAATTTCTCATCCTCATCGACCCGCCTGTAGATACGCAGAACGCCACTAATTTGCCAGCCGCGAGCTCACATGAATGCTGCCTCCGCTCCCATTCACCCTGTATGCACTTTCAAATGCAGAATCAACTCGTTGAGGAGTTTCAATAATTAGTTAGAGCCGAGGGCCTGGCGGAGGCCAATTCGAGTTCCATAACTGATAAGGGTTTTGATATAACTTTTACACTTTGAAGTTCTCATGATTGGTACTCGCAAAATGGCACCACCATCTCTGGATTTACAGGCGTTCATATGCTAGTGTGGCTTTTTACCATCATGAAGACCATGTGCTTATTTTGTACTATACCATAAGATAATAAAACGCGAAGTTTGGAGATGTTAACTGGAGCTCCGTTTTAAATGTCATCTTGCCTTCCACTTTTCCGAGCACGGTCACTTTATCCAAACTCCCGTCACCTCTACGCATAGCATGGCCAAGGTAAGAAAGCAAACCGATGTAACCGATTCCACTACCATACCAAGCCACGTGTTAACTATTCACAGTGAAGGTTAACTAGTCACTGTATATGTCTTTTGAATGTAGTTTAAAATCCCAGTTCCAAATATCAAATCAAATCAAATATCAAATATTTATTTCGCTTTAAAATGTGGTACAGGAGATGTTCACATAATATATTGTAGTCACACACATTCCACCAGAAACTGGCATGCAAAATTATTATACAACCTAAATAAGAAAAAGCATGCAATGGTACTCTAAGTACTTAAATCTAAAATAAGGTCAGTCATATTTAACGTATTTACTAAAAATGTCCAAATTACAATTATATTGCTACTAAAATAACACAACTACAATTACACATTCAGCTAATTAATAAATATTTCATAGAATGTCAAGTTTGATGTCTATAATAATCAAAATATTCTTCCACCGAGTAAAAACATTGTTGAATAAGCCAGTTCTTTAGTTTGCGCTTAAATAAACTAATAGGTAAATTTTTAATGTCATCATGAAGGCGATTAAAAATGTCAATGGATTTACAATATGCATTATTGCTGTACAATTGTGTCATCCGCCCAGGACCGGCAAGCCGATTTGGGTACCTTGTAGGAAAGTTACTTATGTCTTTAAAAGTTTTGAAGAGTTTTGGATGAGTCTTGACAAAGCGTCGCCTATAACAAGTGAAAGTAGTATGTAGTAACTTTATGCTAATGCTATATGCTAATGTTAATGCCATTACGGGGTCTCAAGATGGGACACTCTGACAACACTGATTGTCGTATGTGTGGTGAAGAGGAAGAGACCGTCATCTAATGTGCGAATGTCACGCCCTCGCCAGAAAAAGAATGAAGAACTATGGAGCAGGCTACTTGGTACCAAAGGACTTCAAGCCTAATCATCCGATACGTGGAGATGGTCGAGAAGCTCCTGAATAGCTGAAGGATCTTAGGATCGTGGGGGTAATTGCATAAAAGATCCCGATGGGTCGATTAAGTTTAGTGTATCCGTAAGGGCCCCCGCAGATTTAAGATAAGATAAGATATTCTAATGCTAAGTCGTTTCATCAAATCCAGTTCAAACCGGTTCCAAGTTGTAAGATGCGAAACGGGCTCGAGTGCTCTCGGGTGATTGGTTCGCGAAACTCGTTCGAGAGTACGTTCCTACTTTTCTTTGTTTGTTTGATATTGTTGTTTTTGAAGTGACCGTGCCTGGCTGCTTTAGTCGGTTGTTGATTTTTAAGGGCTATCCGAATGGAAAGGGTTTTCTGTTGTGATATTGTTTTATAACCTGTGTAAATTCCGATTGTTGCAGTTGAGTTGCAGTCTCTCTGGGTATCATTTAGTTTTTTTTTTGTTATTTTTATTTAGTATCAACAAAAAGAGTAATTTTTTACAGCAAATTTTCTTTGTTGTGTAATATAATTGACTCGCTTGGTTTTTTAGGACAAGAATTTCATCTGTGTGAAAAAATATAAAGAGTGTTAGAAAGAGTCAGACAGATCGATTTTTTTACACTTTAAATTGTCTACTTTGACAATACACGCTTTTAATGGCTCTTCAATATGAAACCTAAGAGGTAGGTATCTCTTGAAATCTACAGTTTTTTAAATACTAGCTTTTTCCCGCGGCTTCGCTAATAAAGAGACAAAAAGTAGCCTGTGTCACTCTCCGTCCCTTCAACTATTTCCACTTAAAAAATCACGTCAATTCGTCGCTCCGTTTTGCCGTGAAAGACGGACAAACAAACAGACACACACACACTTTCCCATTTATGATATTATAGTATAGTACAGACTACTAAAAATTAAACATAATTATATTTTTTTACCAAAATTATGTCATTGCTTGGGAACAAAAAGTGAGGAAGTATTTGTAAATGTTTAAATAACATGAAATTAACATTTCCACAGACTTCTAACAACCTAACCCATGTAAATCTGTACCTCGAAAGCCGCATTACGAAATTACTTGAGAGAAATTTTGATAGCAAGTTGCACAACTGAAGCCCCGAAGAGGAAATATTAATTACGTCCGAAAATGCAAGTCGTGTTAACTCTCGGCGAGTAGGGATGCGGCGGAGGCGGGGTCACCGAGTTATTCCTGAAATAAAACTATGGACACGGATTAGATCGCGTGTAATGAATTTATTTATCTGCTAACGGTACAAGCACGACGAAGACTATGAGGCATTTGTGTCGTAGGGTGTTGAACATTCGCAGTTTGGTTTTATCAATTTTGTGTAGATTACATATTTTTAAATTAAAGGAATACTGGCAAAATTCACACCTCCGGCAGGACTCGAACCTGCGACCTTTGGCCTTGCCGGGGCCATCGCGCTTACCAACTGCGCCACGGAGGCCTGCTGGATGTGTGCGAATTTATCCATGCCTTCCCTCAATTCTCATCCGCCTTAGGGTGGCGTTATAGCCAACATCTACCCGTAAGAATAGATCTTAACAGGCACTGGAGTCTCAATTTACATTGAGAATTCGCCAGTAACAAAAAAACAAATTGATTGCATGATAAAAAACAAATTTAGTATGGGTTAGCACATTGTTACTGGTTGACGCTGACAGATCCGTTAGTCCATAGTCCATACCGACTTCGTAATTTTGAAGTGTCTATTAGAGCATGTTAGATTTTATCTGACTTGCGAAGGCGAAATAAGATCGAACACTATAATAAGAACACGATTTTTTATTGGCCCAATGCATTATTTATTTTTCATATACTGATTTCAATCTCGTTTCAGTGTACGAGCTTAGTCTAAGCTTGTAAATCTCACACTTACAAGTAAGATAATAGAACTAAGATGTAATCCGGCCATTCCATGCCCCGGCCAGCACTAGTCGTCGGCCGTCCTCCAGGGCTTTCTGTTCCTGAGTGCAAAGTTATCGCGTTTAAGAGGATTTTGTATGGCGGCGCTGAGCTCATTCCCTTTGGGATGCGAAAAATCCGTCAGGCTGATATGAGAAATTAAACTGGATAGCTACTTCATTTGAAGTTTTAAGTGTTAATCGACGATTGATTAGGACTGCTCAAAAGAAAATAGTACTTAATATGATTTTCGTGAAATATTATCAGCAGGTTGAATAGATTTTTTGTCGATTTAGTAGGTTTATGACATCTTTCACAATGACTGAGCAGATGTAATTTTTTATTAGGTTTCTCGCGATTTCTGTAGCCCACAGATTTACTTGTGAGAAAAGTACTTTCATCGCCAATTACGAATAATAATAATAATATTTTTTATAAACATCTACCGTACAATGTCGCAGTTAGTAAATACAGTGGTCGATATTTTTGATTCGAGATCTTAGCCTTGCAAGATCATAGTCATATCATGCAAAACGAGAATTATAAACTCCTTCGACTTACAACATTAAGCGAAAAATCTGAGGGACAGATGATATTTTATCATGACGACATCTTTAAAGTCCAGCCGGCGTATCATGCTGCCAATTTTATCACTTATCCACGTGGATAAGACATCTGTCACTCTCACACTAACATATTTGCTAAAGCGTGACGGATGCTTTATCCACGTGGATAAGTGATAAAATTGGCAGCATGATACGCCGGCTGGTAGTCCTCATGATAACCAATCTCCAGTAAGAAAAGGCGCTGGAAGAAGATTAATCTGAATGCCACCGCTAAGTGCGTTTTCACATTATCCGATCCGATATCGGATGTCGGACTGATATCCCATACATTACAGGCGCCATCTTGATTTTTTTCTATTGAATTCCTTCGGACATCCGATATCGGATCGGATAATGTGAAAACGGTCTAAGGATGCATACAGCTTACAATAGGGTTAAGCCGTACGGCTACGTCTCTGGCACAGTATAATAAAGAGTACTATCGTACAGTAGGGCCACTCCCGCTCCCCGCTGAAAGTGGGGCCCACCCACTCTCGGTTGGGTTCCCTCACAGTTACCGCCTGTCAAAAACGCGAACAGTCGACCTGTCATATTTCACTCATACAAGCATAGTACGCGTTCACCTACACGAGCTAAGACTGTGTGCTAGGAATGCGCCTCTTTCAATATATTTGATCGCCAGTGTCCGAGGTGTGTCTCTAATGCAACAAATAGTCGTCAGAAGATCAGCTGACTTCGGTTAGCACTTGGGTTAGCATCATGCTGAGACGGTACCATTTTGTGATAAACTCACCGTTTCTACATATGTACAATAAAATTGTAGTCTTAGTTTTTACCCCCGGCGCAAAAACGACGGGGTGTTTTAAGTTTGACGTGTCTGTCTGTGTGTATGTCTGTCTGTCTGTCTGTCTGTCTGTCTGTTTGTCTGTCTGTCTGTCTGTGTGTGTGTCTGTTTGTGGCATTGTAGCTCGCGAACGGATGAACCGATTTTGATTTAGTTTGTTTTGTCTGAAAGCTGAGTTAGTCGGGAGTGTTCTTAGCCATTTTTCATGAAAATCGGTCCACTTTGTCGCGGTCGGGGGTTTTTTCAAAATTTTAATGTAGGTGTCTACTTAGAAACGGCCGGCCTGAAGGCCCAGGTAACGATGAATCGATGAGGTCCTGAGGAAAGACCTGTGTGTGACCGAGTGGCATCAGATCGCACAGGATAGGAACGAATGGCAGAGTTTAGTGTCGGAGGCCAAGATCCACTTCGCTTCGGGTCGCTGAGCCAGCGTAGTAAGTAGGTAATTTTGTATATTGTATATTTTAGTTTGAAGATATAAATTCAATTCAATTCAATTCAATTCAAAATATCTTTATTCATGTAGGCCTAGTTACAAGCTCTTATGAATAATTCATTACATATATATTATGATCTTAATCTAACCTAATTATCAGAGCAATTTATTGTTGTAAAATTATTGTTGATAATAATATTGAGTCTATAATATACAATTTCATATAAAAATAATCGTTAAACAAAAAATATATAATTAGGTATATGTATATATAAAAATACATGTCTAGAATATTTCTAGGAAAAATCCAATGTCCAAAAAAATACAATATAAATATCATGATTGGTTGATTAAATCTAACATGACAATAAATGACAAGAGTAATCTCCCCCGTATAGCTAGACAAGCGTATGTACACGTACAAGTTACGGCGGCTGGCTGACGCCGCGCGTAATTAAACGCTTTGCGTGCACTTTACGATCGGCGCCGCCGAGGGGAAAAATGCCTACTGCTTCTGTGGTGCTACCATGGGGCCAGAACGCATAAGTCGATGGCGAGAACTTCATGGGAAATGTATAAATGTTGGTTCTAGTGAGTAACCGTTTGAAGGCGCTGGCTGTTCACTTTCTCCATACCATACATTTTCTGTCTAGTTAAGAGTTATGTATTTTATATTATAATGGGATTAGTTCTGAAACCTCTTCTCAGCTACGGGTACAGTCGACTACAAAGAGATGTTGCAATGCAATAAGGTGAAAAGTGGATACATAATTATTTATTTACCTATTTTATTATTCTCATATCTTGACGACCGGTCTGCCCTAGCGGGTAGTGACCCTGACTGCTAAGCCGCGGTCCCGGGTTCGAATCCTAGTAAGGGCATTTATTTGTGTGATGAGCACAGATATTTGTTCCTGAGTCATAGATGTTTTCTATGTATATAAGTATTTCTATATTATATTTATCGTTGTCTGAGTACCCACAACACAAGTCTTCTTGAGCTTACCGTGGGACTCAGTCAATCTGTGTAAGAATGTCCTGTAATATTTATATCTTTGTAGTCGACTGTACATTGAAAGAGTAGGTACAGGTACACTCTTAAGCTTAATAAATTTGAAAAGCTTGGAGTACACTCCACGTTTATATTCTTTGCTCGTGTTCGTGTTATATGACACGCACTTCGTATGTATTTATTTATGAAGTGGGGAAATGAGTTATAGGGCAATTAAACATAACAAGAGGATATTGAATAACAAGACATTATGAAACCTATCGTTTGAGTGAGAAATGAACACGATCTTACTTGGCTTAACAGAGCCACAAAACATCATAAATCCATGGCAGTCTCAGTTACGTAAACTAATGAATCTCTCTCGAAGTCCAATCAAAGTGAAACCTTTTTGTACCCGAAAAACTAGTAAACATGGCCATTATGAATATGCAGGAGTTATTTGTCGCGCGACGGCGGCCGCGTCGTGAATTCGTAATGCCCGCGTGAGGTACAGCTTGCTTGGAGATTTGACTGGGCCACTTTTTCAGGTAACACATTTGAAGAATACGTTTTAATACATATTTTTAAATTAAAGGAAAAATTCACAACTCCGGCAGGACTCGAACCTCCGAACTTCGCCTTTACCGGAGCCGTAAGTGCGTTTTCACATTATCCCACCCGATATCGGATGTCGGACCGATATCCCATATATTTACGCCGCCATCTTTGATTTTTTCCTTTGAAATCTTTCGTACATACGATATCGGATCGGATAATGTGAAAACGCACTTAGATTTCTATAAAGAGTCAAAAGGGTGTACGTATCGCAGCAATACAGGTATGTGTTAGTTACCAAAAAATAAAATTTTGAAAAAACCCTAGACTTAGTGGACGATTTTCTTAAAACATGTCTAAGAACACTCCCGACTAACTCACCTTTCAAACAAAAAAAAATGCCACAGACAGACACACACACAGATAGACAGACAGACAGACAGACAGACAGACAGACAAACAGACAAATAGATAACACGTCAAAATACGGTATATGGAACACCATTGGAAAAGACAGATAATATATAATACTGGTAATCATTAGCTTTGCCTTTTTTAGTCAAGTCAATGTAACTTAGCCCACATAGCATCTAATATAACTAAAGCTTGTACACGGAGGAAGTTACTGCTGGTTAGTGCTGTCGAAAATAATTTAATACCCGGTCCGTACTCGCCTAACCGCACCGCTCCGGCCCCAAGCAAGAAGTTACGAAACATTTCGTGAAATGGGATATGTGTTGTGGCAAATCATATTGACACTGCGGCGGTCGAGGGTGGACCCGACTTATTGATAAAATAATATAATATTAGCACGTGCGGCCTCGCAAGACGTCTGCAGATGTACTCGTATTTCTATTGTGTCTGATGCTCCGAGCCTTAAGTGTCACAAGGACGAATAACAAACGACCTTCAAACCTTTAAGGAAAGAGAGTTAGTTTAGCCGGTACTTATTACAATTTTACTAACCTACTGGTGTTGTAGTAGTCTATAGCCCACGGTAAATACTGACCATTAGGCCGTTTTCACATAATCCGATCCGATATCGGATGTCGGACGGTCTTCAATAGAAAAAATCCAAGTTGGCTCCTGTAATGTATGGGATATCGGTCCTACATCCGATATCGGATCGGATAATGTGAAACTAATGAGGTTCATGTGCTTATTGGTCTCCTAAATCACTACATAACAATCACACAAATACGCGTTTCCTCATTTCATACACGACACGGTACTAGAGCAACTAGGCGCTGCCTTTTGGAAACACATCCACACAAAACTGTAGCCTTTACTGGGTGCTTCCGGTATCTCGCAACCAAATGCTGGAATAATATCCCTCCACCATTAAGATGCCTTAAGACTAAGAATTCATTCAAATTTCATTTCAAAAAATACCTACTGGACAAGCAAAATTTAGGAATCCCATACGGGTACTTGGTTGCAGATTACCGGATCTAATCTAGTCTGGTCTGTTTTTAGTGTACATACACACACACACACACACACACACACACACACACACACACACACACACACACACACACACACACACACACACACACACACACACACACACACACAGACACACACACAGTCACACACACACGCACACTCCTTGTAATTTTATTTTTTGCAATTTATGTTTATGTCATGTTACTATAATGCAATCGTTTAGACATAGGCAAACTATTACTATTATTATTACTTTTTTTTACATTTTTTCTTGTACAACGATCTGTTAGTGACCTGGGTTCTAGCAGAATTACCAGTTGCTTCACCCGAAAGAGTGGAGCATATAACTGAGCCAGGACCCTTTTGTTTTTGCTGCAACGCACACAGCAAACCCACCCATATTTTAATGTATGCTATTGTTGTTTTTTCTGTAGTGTTAGTACTTTTTATTGTTTATTTTTGTTTTAATTGTTTAATTTTGGTGTGTATTGTAGCAAACAAATAAATGATTATCTTATCTTATCTTATCTTATCACATTGCTTGTTTACATGTTCTACGATCAAAAATGTTGCATCTTACCGTTTTGCTTATATCTTGACGAATGATGTAAGACGCAAACCAGCAAACCGGTTAGTAAGCGAGTACTTTCTGCCAATAGACACCAGAGGGGTTCTAATGCGTCCCCGGCTACTAAGAACACTACGCTCTTTTCCACATATATATCTTTTCTTAAAAGCCTCCAGGAGGTCGTATTAGTCCGAAATATCCGTAAATGACATTTTGTTCCCAGTTTAGCATAAATATCTTCTTCTTCTTCTTTAACCTAGCGTTTTCAAGGCCTAGCGCCAGGGTTCGCCTTCCTGTTCAGTCTTCTCCACTTTGCCCGATCTTCAGCATCCTGAGGTGTGAGATTGTTCTCTTGCATGTCTGCTGTCACGACGTCCAGCTAGCGCTTCTTAGGCCTACCGCGGCCTTGGACAGTAAGGTTGAGGCATCTGTTTCCCATCGGAACCAGTCGGGTCCGGTCTGCCGGTCAGCAGCGTATGTGGCCATGTCATCGAAGGCGATTTTCCTGCACCTTATCCGCTACGTCACGGATTCCGAAGCTGCCACGGTATTAATATAATTGTGTTCTACAAATAATACCTAGTTAACTTTTACAATCCGCTGCGCCGCCACCACGAAATTGATCACTTAGCGACGTCATTATAAACGCGTTGCATTTTAAATCCTCCGAGTACACACCAATCATGTTTAATGACGACTCCTGAGAGCGTTCCGATCCAGTATTAATTGGTCACGCTAATTAAACAAGTCATTACTGAATATTGGAAGTGGACAAATGAGCTGTCTTTATTTTGGATAAAATCATACATTATTGGCCTCCACGCGGCAGTATAACACAAATGCTTGAATGTTTTTGTCAGTAGCTCGTATAACTCGTCATTTGATGCGCAAATTACCAATTATTGCGTCTCCGCGAGGTAAAGGATCTATAAGCTGTATGTTACTGTGAACAGAAGCTGATATCAAAAATCAGTCCATTAATATCAACAGTACTTGCAGCGTTCCTCCATCTGAATGTGCAAGTGCAAAACTAGCTCAGGTGCCGTAGCCAAATGGCATTTCTGCGACGCAAATAGAAAACGAAATGCCGCGAAAGGTAGTCTGGCTCTGTCGCGCCAATACGCAAGACCGATAGAGATAGATATTTACGAGCGTTTCGTTTCGTGAGCGTTTGTGTCATTTGGCTACGTACCCTGAGTCGTTTGGCGCTGCTCACGCTGAGACTGGGACCCTTTGCCTCACCGTATACATATTATAAGTTAACCATATTTATAGTTGTTAGGATATAGTAATATGTATAATAGATGTAGAAATAAAGATTATTTTATTTTAAGTAAAACTAAATATTGTAACCGGCTTAGAAGTTCAAGAACTTTACAAGAAAGAAAAAACCATTTACATGAAAAAAAAATTCCTAATTATACAAACTTTCAAATTCTCTTTTTCTATTTTACAAATGACTTTGAACTTGTTAATAAGAGTAACACACATAAATTACAGAAGTGCCTATAGGTAAACAGCATTAGCGACCCGCATGAGTTCTCATAGCCAAGCAAGCCAAGCCATGGCCGCGAGTGGGCGGCCGAAGTGCCAAACTCCGACTCGCAAGACGCGTCAGGCTGCCAAGTCTAAGCTGATGCTAATTGCACAATTGTTCGCAACTAGAGTGTTTAGTGTTATCACATTATGTCGCAGTTAACTTTGTTAACAAGAGATAGTAATTGTTACACACGTAAAAATAATGATCGTGAATGATCCCAACTTATTGAAAACCCTGTTTCGAGACTACAGTACCTAGCCGGGACCAATATGCTTTATTTTTTGTACTTTATTCAAGTAAGGAGTGTATTTTCAAAGAGGATTCAGCCCTTTTGAGAAGACACTCCTCATGTTGCAGGTTGGTTGCAGGTCTTTTGTATTAGTTCTTATGGGCATGTTTCAGTTCCCAGACAGTCACGAACAAAACACGATCGGCCGAGATTCTCTTGTTTTCAAATTTTAAAATTCGAATCCGGATGATACATTTATTTCTCTCACGTGCCGATACTCGTGAGAACCGATGAATTATTCCAATACAAGTATAGTCACGTCAGAGACATTTAGTTTTCAACCTTTCTCTGTTGTAGTAAAGTTTTATTTCGTGCTGAGTTGCGTTGAACGTTTTGAAGGCAATGAGAATATTTTGTTGCTATTGTTTTCGTAAGTCATAGGTAAATCGAGTCATTCTTTCTGGATAAAAATGCAATGCACCGATATTTCTGTACTAAAACGGGACATTATTTGGCAACTTCACTTGAATAGTGAGGACAATTTACAATGTTTTGAACAAATCACAAGATCAAGTAAATGCTAGACTATTCAAATGTGTGAAATAAGTATTTCGTTTTTTTAAGGGACTGGGTTATTTTTAACCGACGTCAAAAAATGAGGTTCTCAATTCGACTGAATGTTTTTTTAAACAGGAACATAGACGTCACTATTATATCAGTTTTACCACAACTTTAAGCTACGTAAACAAATCCGATTTTAAACTCATTTGCTGCCGACATGAACTCCCATTCAGATAAATTGCACTACGTAGTAAAAAGATTTAGAAAAATACAAAACGCCCAATAGGCCTCAATCATGAAACCATCCAATTGACGGAATCATTTACGGAGGTAGGCCGCTAATGAAAAATACGCACGCGTCGGCATCTCGCATCGATCCGTGCTGACGCATCTTCGGCGTTACGTGACTGACGGCCACTGCCTCACACCGTGCTGTAACACTATCAACTATCAGGCACGGTAATCTTCCAAGTGGACTCCGTAATGGCACCGTAAATGAGGAAGTCCGCTAACTTCCATTGAGGCGTAACGCTGACTATTATAATAGCCTCTGTTGTGTGTTTGTCTTTGAAACCGTCAAGAAAAATTACATTAATAAAATGTTAATAAACTCAATACGGTATAAATCTCCTCATGCTTCAATCAAAAGCGTTTCGATTCCTGTTAAAATCAAGGACTTATTATATCCTAGGTCGGATTCTTGTGTTGATAATGTTGACATATTTTAGACTAATACTTACCTAGGTATCGTAAGACAAGATTTCGTTATTCTTAGTATCCTGGGTCACACCGTAGCGTAACGTTGGCTATACAAACCTACCTACGAGTGTTTGTTTGACATTCTACAGTACTCGTTTTTTTTTTGTATTTGTCTAGAAAAAAATGCTTTAAATCCCTGTCTGTGTAAGACCGCCGAAGACTGGCCGAGTTTTTATTAAATCGGCTATTTTTTTCGAGAACGGGTTTTCTTCTTTACATTAAGTATGGAAATAGAAGAGATTTGAACACTGATTTTAAACCAACAATTAATGACATACACTCACATAATGAACGTTAATTTGTCACGTCGAAAAACAATAAGGGTGCCTTACACAACGGTGTAACGCGCGGTCTACTTAAGCTTAGCATGCCGCCAGCGTCTCCGAATATTGGAACAATTTATGTGAAGACCTTTGTAATTTAGAAGAGCTCCAAATTGGAGGTATGGAGGTTGACGCCTTGCGCCTCACGCCTCGCGCCTCGCGCCTCGCGCCTCACGCCTCACGCCTCACGCCTCGCCTCCGACTCGCGGAATGTAAATGACGTATTTAGTATGAAAATTACTGGATATCCGAATTGGGTGAGCGTTAGGATGGATAGTTTGATTATGCTTTGATAATAGTTTTGTAGGTTAAGTGTTCTAAGGTATGTTGAGAGGTATATTTAATGTATAATATGGATGATATTTGCTAGGGTCAAAATGAAATCATAGTGTCAATTTAATCATCTTGCAGTTTTTAATCACATCCTTAATATACTTACTGCTCGAGTCGTACAATGCTAATAAGTTTTTATCAGACATTTAATGTGCATCCGACATGACATTTCTTCAACCAAAAACCTCACTTTTCACATTAAAAATTTTGTTCTGTGACATCTTATAAGCCTTTCTCAGTTTGGGCGGAGAAACCTGTTGAAAACTGTGAAGCTTTTGGCAAACCCAAAAGAATAAGTATATTATTTTTGATAACATCACATCAAAAAATAAAGTAGATTTCACTGTCGATATAGAATAAATTACTGCATGATTGAAACTTTTATCGGAATACTCACACAAAACTCCCTTAATTTGGCAGTGTACCACCCCTTTCATCTTTTTCTTGTATCAAAAATTTTAGTAATTACAATTTAATAAAGAGGGGGCTTGACTTGAATGGACGAAAATTAGTGGTCTGTGACAAATTAAGGGTTACAAAATGATATAGGTATTATTGACCGATTCGATGAGCTGTTCTTAAGACATGACAGTGTGTGGTAATGTCACACACAAGCACGTTAGCGCACGGTCTTATCGACACTCGACACGTTTGTGGCGTCATAACAATAAAACTTTTATTGGGCTTGGCATGAGTCTACGGTCACGACTAGTGATGGATTAGCTACAGGAATATTCCCACGAAAACTGTAGACTCATAATTAGTATGATGACACGAAAAAACTAGACCTAATAAATAATAAGTCTACGATCGCGAATAGTGATGGTTTTTTTATGGGAATATTACCCTAGCTGAACGTTCCCATCACAGGTTGAATGACTTTTTATCATAACAATAAAAAAATGGGGTTGATCTAATTCTACAGTACGCTTGTCCTCGGCAACACATTTGTCGTTTTCGTACATAAAACATAGTTTTCGTGCACTAAAAATCGAAAATTCACTAAATTGAAAATTACAAAATAAAAATAACTTATGCATCGTGATATGCTTCTAGTGCCTACTTACTGAAATGAAGCCAGGTTTTAAAGATCGAATATGAGTAAAACCATTTTTAGTCCATTGTTAAGAATGTTTTCATTAACAGTTACTCAATAGCCATACATTTGGACCTTCTCGACTGTTCCCCAGTATTGGAACAATCTACCGGCACATCACTAGCCACGATAGTTGACACATTCAGCTCTTTATGATAGGAACATAGTCTCCTGTCGTTTTATATTTAGTGGCCGAATATCTGGGTCACACGGCACAGACTGAACATTATACTTTCTGTTTAAGAAAGTCAAAGAATACTAGGTAACAATTTAAGATGATCCACTGACAAGCACTTGTTCCATACCAACCTTAGGTAGTCTCTCTTTTTGTCTTTTTTGCACAGAAATATCAAACGAGCTTAGCAGATGTATATACATTAAACAGTGTTAAATTAAGAATGAGGACTATACTTTCCTCAAATGATCACAATTTTGTTTTCAACTTAACTTTATTTGCATGTACATGATTGTACCTACTTAACGCAAATAAGTAATCTGGACTATTTTATAGTGAAGCCTACTGGAACTTACCAAATGATACCGCGAGATGCAAGTCACCTCAAAATGATACCTGCAAAATGAAAAATAATTTAGTAAGTTCTTGAGTTATTATGTTCTTTAGAGAACATAAACTTTTCAATATCTGTGCCTATTGACTTGTTTGACATGCTTTTCTGCCATAATCACTAAACTGCTAGTACAGTCTAAACAACGATAATCACGGTTTAAAAAAAATATAAACGAGCTTACTCTTGGCCATAGACTAGCCAAAGGCAAAGTCTATATCCCGGTCAATATAAGTGTAATGAAACTAGCAGCTTTCAGTTTGAGATGTACCTAAATAATAGATATTTTTTAAATGATATAGGCAGCAAATGAGCAGATGAGCCGCCAGCGACCTTTGAGAATCCCAAATACCTACCTGCTTTTTGTCAAACCCCATGTCATAGCGCAAGGGAAACACCTCAGAATATAAACCAATAAGTTAATTATCTAAACACTTAGTGCCTGGGCGAAAATAAAAACGTTATTTCTGGCCGGGATTCGGAACCCTGACACCTGCGGTGTGCCTGAGATTATTAGACCGACCCTCTCACGACGGAGCTACGCGCCTCCGATGCGCGGACGACGACATTAGGGGCCATATATTGCATTTACTAACGCGAAGAAAAACGCATGAAAACTCGCGTTGTCAGGGACCTAAGGCTAAGATAGATCGATTTTTTACCACCGAAAACCCCCCACATAGGTAACAAATTTCAGCGAAATTGTGAGAGCGGTTTCCGAGATCGAAGGTATATAGATATTAAAAAATAAATAAATATACAAGAATTGCTCGTTTAAAGGTATAATATATAATATACTACAGTACACAGCCACCCATGCAGCGCCAAGAGATCTTTAAATGGACAAACCTTTGCGACAAAGCTCTCAGTTTACGGGAATCGAATCCATTTGCAGTAAGTTGTGTTAGCCATCGTTAGATTAAGCTGGGACGCGCTGGGCCCGGGGGAGCGGTGTCCGAAGAGACAGGATGTACGGATGAAATTATTTTAATACACAATCTTTTTAATCATGAAACTGCATTTATTAAAATACATTTAATCGTACAGGCCTTTATGATAAAGCTCTCAGTTCACTGGAATCGAATCCATTTGCAGTAGGTAGGGTAAACTCGCCTCATTCGGTGACACGCCTAATTCGGTGAAACAATCTTTGAAGCACTATTCCGAAAGACGATTGTTTCACCGAATTAGACGTGTCACCGAATGAGGCGAGTTTACCCTAAGTTGTGTTAGCAATCGTTTGATGAAGCTGGGACGCGCTGGGCCCGGGGGACCGGTGACCGAACAGACAAGATGTACGGGTGAAATTATTTTTAGACAAAATGTTTAACTTTAGAATAAGTATGTCTCTTTTAAAGGACACACAGAAGTCTATGAAAATATGCTTAATCGGACAGAACTTCACGACAAAGCTCTCAGTTTACGGGAATCGAATCCATTTGCGTTAGCAATCGTTAGATTAAGCTGGGACTAGGAGACCCTGGGAGAGTGGTGTGCCTGAAGAGAAAGGATGTACGCGTGACATTATTTCAAGACAAAATCCATACTAATATTATACGAGTAAATAGGAAAGTGTGTGTGTCTGTTTGTTTGTCCGTCTTTCAAGGCAAAACGGAGCGACGAATTGACGTGATTTTTGAAGTTGTCTATCATTTTATTTATCACATAATTATAGTGTAATTAGAACCGCGAGTTCAACCTACATTACTTACAGTTGCCAGGTTGCTGCACTTTTAGCATCACCCAAGGGTCAAGTTTAATTTTGTATCAATCATTACATATGAGTTTGTGAACGTTGTGTCTAAGAATTAGCGTATTTGTGTTTAGTGATAATTACTACTTTAAAAAATCCTGGTAATATAAAAATAATACGGCGCACTCTTTTAAATGTTTCCGTGACATCCAGTTGCGAATGCTTGTAGCTCACAATCAATCAAATAATGCTTATTCACAACTGACGTGGATAAAACCCGCCGTCTCCCATACCTTGCACCACCGCCAAATTGGACTTTGAAATGATTGAATGCAGTTGTAAAAGCGGCTCGCTGAAATAATACCGGCCTTTGTTTAAATGTATTTATTCCTGCTAACGTGCTCGCTCCGTTCGACGCGATACATGATTCCGATCGCAGCCGAATGTTATACCAACGCTAATGGTGCTCCCACACTGGGCTGTTATATACAGTGTGTTACCAACAAGTGAACTTTCTTAAAGGAACGTAATCTTACATAGTTATTTAACTGAACCATGCCCTTAATTTAATTAATAATTAAAAATGTTGACTTTAAATAAACTTTCTAACATAAATTTTATTGCCAGAAATGTACAGCACACACACACTTGTTAAGTGAGGGCAATGACAGATCATAAGTACGAGCGATATATATGAGTAATGACAAAATAAGAAGTGCACGCGTTACATTAAATGTTGGTGTCTCGGAAAATTATTTTTTCAGTTAATTTAAATAACTATGATTTGCTGATATGGTCAAAAGATAGCTAATTGACTGTATTATTATTGGTTTTAATAAATGCCCAGGTGGTGGTAACACACTGTATAATTTATAATAGCCAGTGTGGGAGCAGCATAACGTGCTTGGCTCCATTCGATACATGATTCCGATCGTCGAATGTTGTACGCATAATGAATACTTTGGTGATTTAAATGCATTGTTGGATAGTTGTTTCAGCGGGTAGGTTACAGTTTTCAGTTTCAGCGCTTTAGTTTACTGTGATAAATTAGTATTTTATAGGTGTTTGGTGATTAATTAATGGTTACAAACGATAGTTACTCATGAAATAAAACTATGGAAACGGATTAAATCGCGTACTTATAATGAATTTAAAATACATCCCGACGTTTCGAACTCTTTACAGCGTTCGTGGTCAACGGGTGACTGAGGAAAAATTAAAATGTGCAAAAGCTACCCACATACAAGAAATATTAACGAACCATGACCACAAATAATAGAGATTTCTAAGGCAGGTTCACACACTATTAATAAAGCTAGTTATACAATATTCAAAAAATTTACCATTATTATGTTAAAAAAATGCCTGCCTGCCATATGTGGGACAGACGAAGCGAAGCATTTCCACACGGGTGAAGGAACACATAGCGGATGTCAAGCACCGTCGGCAAAGGTCTGCAGTCTCTGAACATGTCATGGATAAAGTCAATCATGCTATAAAGTTTGACAAGCCTCTGGTTCTTGCTAAGGAGAAGCGATATATACCCAGAATGTTGCGAGAGGCCATTGAGATCAAAAAATATCCAAACTTTAATAGAGAGGATGGCTTTACTTTACCACCGGCTTGGGATCCAGTAGTACATCTGATAATGGAACAAGCACGACGAAGGCTGTGAGGCATTTGTATTGTATGGTGTTGGACATTTGCAGTTTGTTCTTTGTCAATTTTGTGTAGATTAATTGGTAATTGTTTTTTTAACATAATAATGGTAAATTTTTTGAATATTGTATAACTAGCTTTATTAATAGTGTGTGAACCTGCCTTAGAAATCTATATTATTTGTGGTCATGGTTCGTTAATATTTCTTGTAAGTGGGTAGCTTTTGCACATTTTAATTTTTCCTCAGTCACCCGTTGACCACGAACGCTGTAAAGAGTTCGAAACGTCGGGATGTATTTTAAATTCATTATACGCGATTTAATCCGTTTCCATAGTTTTATTTCATGGTTACAAACGATTTATTCTTTACAGTTTATCTTTGATTAATATAGAGAGGTAATCGAACTGTATTTCGACTTACCTCGACTGTTGTTCCGACATATTCTGATTATGGTCGTTTGAATCGGAACTTTATTAGTTAAAATTCGTTATAAAATTAGAACATGTCTGCAATTTCTGCAAGCTAAAGCCTGACCAGAAATAAATATATGACTACGCGCCATCTTGCGGAATTTCATAACAACTATTTTTAACCCCCGACGCAAAAACGACGGGGTGTTATAAGTTTGACGTGTCTGTCTGTGTGTGTCTGTCTTTCTGTCTGTCTGTCTGCCTGTCTGTCTGTCTTTCTGTGGCATCGTAGTTTCCGATCGGATGAATCGATTTAGATTTAGTTTTTTTTGTTTGAAAGCTGAGTTAGTCGGGAGTGTTTTTGGCCACGTTTCATGAAAATCGGACCACTGTCGCGGTCGGGGGTTTTTCAAAATTTTATTTTTTCATACTATGCCATACTGTCACCGCATACATCAGAATAACAGCGCCCTCTGGACAATAGTCATATATTTATGGTCAGGCTTTAATACCCTTGGGCCTCTAGCCAATAGCACAGTCGCAGTTCTGTGGCGAACAATACAAAACAGCATACCAATAAGGAAAAGCGATAGAGAGAAAACAGCTACTTGGCTACAGGACTTGAAGTGAAGAAATCCTCTTTGTATTCTGAATGAGAAGTGTTAAGAGTATCTTGCGACGGTAAATACCTACTTCAAAGTAAATATTTAATCAGATTGAAGATATTTACCAAATAAGTACAGTCACCGGCATAAATAAGTGATGATTTATGTACCTTGTCGCTTGTAATCGTTTGACAATTTCGTATGACATTTCAAACAAGACGTTAATGTGACAAGGTATAAAAACCATAAAAACCATATTCATACCGGTGACTGTACCTAAATCATAAATTTCGACCTTCAACATCAAAATTAACGGGTAAAATGTTTCGATCAACAGCTTTTTAGTGAAAGTAATTGCCAGGTACTTTAGAAGGCAAACTGGCACAATGTAGTTATCTTTTGGGAAAGTTCTGCAGAGTGCCAATTTTTTTTGGCACGTCGATCATCTACACTATCGTGTATTATCTGAACTGGCAACACGCTACTTGAACATAAAAACCCAAGCTAGGCAATAATTCCTTAAAAAAATTCAGTCAAGAGAAAATAAATGTATTTTAGAAGAAATAATTCTAATAATCTCAAAGTACTTTTAAAGAAGCACCAAGTAGTCTCAAAGCATTCCAAAAGTCCCCGCTCCCACAATGATTAAAACAAAATACTAAGCTGACTTTGGTTAGGGTGTAAATTGACCCGCCCTTTGTCTCGGCCGGAAAATTATTCCAGAACTGCTGTTGTCATCGCGACCAGAACTATCGGCCAATCCAAATGATCACAGACTTCAGAATGATACGGGTTGCGAAACTTAGTTGCCAATGCGTAAAATAGTTTACGCGTTGATAACTGGTTGCCTATCACGACAAAACATTCATCTACCGCAACTAGTTGCAAACAAAGGAGGAAAATTCTTCCCTCGCACCCGGTTGCCCGCACATGGTTCCGATGATGGCGGAAAGGATTATTATAATTTTGTTATATCAGTGCATAGTCAATTTGGGATATTATTTTCACATTTGTACCTAAGCATAGTTAGGATATAGTGTATTAGGTAATGAAGTCAAGATTTACAACCTAACAGGTTGTAAAATCACGACTTCGTGACGTAGGTGCGTGTAAAATCAACATCTAAAATAAAATGTTTAAATCATTTCCTTGGCAACTTAAAAAATAGTTCAAAAGCTGCTTGCGTCCGATAGAGGAAATACGAGTATGTCCTGGAAAACAAATGAAAGTGTTGTGTTTGATATAGATACCTATACGGATATATTTATTTATGTACTTGTATAATGTAATTTTGTATTTATCTAGTTTATTTTTAATTGTGGGCAACATTTTTGGTTATTTTTGACCTTTATTGTACTTCTGTAAGTTTGTATATCTTACCCACTAGAACGATCCTCTCATCTATGATCTATTCCAAGGTAAGAATAGAATAGAATAGGATAAGCTCTCCTTTGTAGCTCTATTCCTACAAATTTTATATAAACTGTTGTACAGAATAAAGTGATTACTACTACTACTAAATATAATAAAAAAAATACATTCCTATAAAAATATGCGATCTGACAGGCAGAGGCGACACCTAACGAAGCAGTAGGAACAACAGCCCCGCCCGTATCAGGCTGGAAACTTGTATTTTTACCCGCTTTGAGCCGGGACTTGTTTTTTTAAGCCGGTCCCAGTTATGAAAAGTCACTTGAGCGAAAAGAAACGTGATAGTTACAGTTACGGCTGTTACGTGAAACGAACGAGGCTATACATATACATTGAAAAATATCCTATGATGTACATTACTACTAGTATGTACCATACAACATCACAGGCACAGGCCTTTTAGCATAGTATGCGTATTACGCAACTGCACCTAGCAAGACACGTCGAGGTATTCTAGAGGGATACTTAGGCCAGCACAATAGCAGTTCAATTAACCTGATCATAAAATTTCTAAGCGTAACGTTAAACGTGATCATTCTCCTCAACCATTACTAGTTAAATAATAGGCAATTCTAAACTTACATGATTATTATTAGGACATCTTAAGATGATTGTTTTGACGACCGGTCTGGCCTAGTCGGTAGTGACACAGACATTTGTAACTGAGCCATGGTTGATTTCTTTGTAAATAATATAAGTATGTATAAATGTATCGTCGCCTAGCACCCGTAGTACAAGTTATGCTTAGTTTGGGGCTAGGTTGATCTGTGTATGGTGTCGCCCAAACGCCCAATATGTATTCTCTTTATTTATTTGAAGTCTTAGGCTAGGCTATTTATAATACGAATATAAAAGTACAATACAAAACCACTTACAAAACAATAAAAAAACATACATATTATAAAAAAAACCTAACCTAGGGTGCCGCCAGCAGCGGGGCAGGGCCCAAGCTGCCGGTGGTTAGGGCTGCAGAGAGAGGAACCGTCGGACTATCCGCGCCGTGTTCAAGATCACCACCTTCTGCATCTGGCCCTTGTTCCAGCCACCTAGCGAGAGTCTCTTAAGATGTTGGTCGAGACTCTTCGCTATGAGACCGTTCGCGGAAACAACTATCGGGACAATTATCATTGAATCGATATCCCACATGGCGGTTATCTCTTGAGCCAAGTCTAGGTACTTACTGGCTTTCACGAGATTCTCATCATGGGGAATGGTGAATCACTATTATTATTTTATTGTGTATTTATTTCGCTTGTGCTTTTGCAAAACTGAATGATATCCCTCGGATATCTTTCTGATAATATATATCGGTGTACGTTTGAATTGGTCTTTAAAAGTTACCTAAATATATATAGGTACTTGATTTGGAGGAAAACAGTCATTTCATTTCATTTCATTTATTCAGTATTGCATTGTCATGTACATAATAGGTGTTACATTAATTAAGACAGTGAGTCATGACACCCTGTAAGGGCACACAATAATACCTACTTATTCTATATTAGTTTAGTCCATGCATGTTATACATAATCATAATTATTAATTATATAGTATTTATAAATAATTTATGTACATCAAAAATATTTTTAACGGTTTTTTACACATAAATGGTTAATATCAATCGTAAGAATATTTAAATTTATAATCCAATTAAGTCAAAACCGGCCAAGAGCGTGTCGGGCCACGCTCAGTGTAGGGTTCCGTAGTTTTCCGTATTTTTCTCAAAACTACTGAACCTATCAAGTTCAAAACAATTTTCTTAGAAAGTCTTTATAAAGTTCTACTTTTGTGATTTTTTTCATATTTTTGAAACAAAAAAGTTAGAGGGGGGGGGGGGGACACTTTTTTTTCCTTTAGCAGCGATTATTTCCAAAAATATTAATATTATCAAAAAACGATCTTAGTAAACCCCTCTTCATTTTTAAATACCTATCCAACAGTATATCACACGTTGGGGATGGAATGAAAAAAAAAACAGTCCCCACTTTACATGTAGGGGGGGGGTACCCTAACTAAACATTTTTTTCCATTTTTTATTTTACCACTTTGTCGGCGTGATTGATGTACATATTGGTACAAAATTTCAGCTTTCTAGTGCTAACGGTTACTGAGATTATCCGCGTACGGACGGACGGATGGACGGACGGACAGACAGACATGGCGAAACTATAAGGGTTCCTAGTTGACTACGGAACCCTAAAAACGATGGTCCAAATCGATATTTTGGAACGAACGTCAGCATACATTTCCTCGACCTCAGAGCCCCGACATCCTAAAAGGACGTTTTTAACATCACTGTGCATTATTATTGGGCCCGAATAATGGGCGCCATCTTCTTTTGTTTCCATTATGTCACGACCCTCGTCACGAGCCAAATGTGACGCGACGCGATTCAATTGTGACCTAAATATAGGTAGGTTGAGACCTGAGTAATATTGCAATATAAATACTGTCAGGGCTGACCTCAGTTTTAGGATTTTGAAGGAAATGGAGCGACTCAACCTTTTCAAACTCAGCCGCAATAGGAGGGTTCAATATGACTTTCGTGAGCTTTTAATATACTGTAATTTCCATGGATGAGCTTTTTATCTTCAGGTAAGGCTATGAGTAATTTACATAGATATGTAGACTCGTAGAAGGCTTCATTGCGAGTCGCATATACATACAATCTGGTTATTGTGTCCAAAGATACAAGCTTTATGAATGACTATAACATTTATCTAAATTTAGATTTATATTTTACAGCAGTTTTCAGCAAAGCTTAGGAATTACGATGTATCTAAATTGGCGTAATCCGCGGTAATGTCAGTCGCTGGCCGTGTGCCGCCGCGCGTCAATCCGCCGCGGACAGATGTGATCAAACAACGCGATTGGATCACCAGGACTAGTGGTCGGCTGTGCGACTTAGCCACTAGATTGAAAATGACGTATGTGCTTTTGGTTTCCAACGTGTATATGTAGTTTTGTATTTAAATGCAACGCTAATGCGTGTACAATCAAATGGATGTTAGAAATTTCAGATAAAATTTTGGCAAATCGCCCAAATTGTTTGATTTTGGATTTTATTACGATACTGTAACGTATCATTTTGTTACTTGGATTTCAGTTAAAACCTTTCAGTTATGAAATCAAGATTACATGAAAATTGTTACATGATAAGCTACATTTGAAAATATGTAGTAAATCTATTTTACTAATACGACATTATGTTAGTAATGTTTGTGTGACATTATGTTAGTAATGTTTGTGTGACATTATGTTAGTAATGTTTGTGTAATGTTTGAGTCTCACGCGTTCGAATTCAGAAAATTGTCACTGAAAATAATAAGCAAGTCACCGTTTTCAACCGGTATTTTAGTGACAAAATCCCGCATGCGAGATTCAAAAATCTTCCCCATTTTTAACTTCAAATCAAATATAAATTATTTTAAAAACGCGTCCCAGGTCATTGACATAAAGGCATGTTTAATGAACATAACACAAAGTAATTTGGCCAACATTTGAGAATCCGTTTGTGAAATTATAAGCGTGTCCTTTTTAAATCAATTACAACGGAGAGAATCGAGTGGTGGAGACTGTGATACCAAATTAGATTAGCTGACTTCAGCATGTCATTTTGTATGTCTTTATATTTAAATAAAATATGTAATCCACCTACCTACTCTAAGGCCAAAGTAACGAGACAAAATGCCCATTCTCTTTTGTATGGGCATTTACGTAATTTGACCGAAGCTGCGGGCACAATGATTTAAGTGATTGTAAACAAATGACAAATCCAGTAAAAATGATTGTGGGAACAAAACTAGTTGAAACAAGAATGTTATTATATAAAACGGCCGGAGGGACCCTACAATGATATGATTATGATATCGTCAAAAAATATTATATATAACGTCAAAAGTGTTGTTTTGACATATTTGACATTTTAAGTGAAAGTAAGTACCTATTTTTGACCAAAAATATTAAATTTATTGGCACCCGATATTTCAATATTAATTGGTGGATTTTTATTCTATTTAACATAACAACAGATAGGATGAGGAAACATCATCAGTGAAACATTTAATCCATGTAGCTTCAGCACAGTATATTCATAGGAGGTTTCTTGTGTTACTCGGACCACAGACCGTATGGCTCTTTTTTGTAATCGGAACGCGCGCTGCCATTCTGCGGCGCGTCCCCAGATTTCAGCACCGTACTGCAGCAGGGAATGAACGGTCGCGAAATAGCTTGTCCGCACGGTGTGCTGCGGCACGACTCGAGCCAGGCGGCTAAGCGCGAAGCAGGCGGCGCCCAGCCTACCGGACAGCTGGTCAATATGGGGCTCCCAAGTCAGTTTCCTGTCTATCTTAAAACCCAGAAAGGTGGTGGCTTCCATTTGGTCCAGGCTCACTCCGCCGGCCTTAACTGTCAGGCGTCTGGGTTCGCGGCTTCCTAGGTAGAAATGGAGGAAGTGTGTTTTGGTCAGATTTAGTGCTAGACCATTACGGCGAAACCACTGCGACAACTGATTTGCTGCGTTGTTCAAACTGATCTCCAGGCTGTCGATACTCGGTGCGGTTACAATGCCGGCGACATCGTCTGCATACATTAATACTAGGAATGAGGTTAGTCACGCGTAATCAAATATTCGTCGTCAAATGTTGTGTGACTTGTGAGTATTGTGTGTCAGTAGAGGCAAGCAATTCAGGGGTTTACATATAGTTATAATACTACACCTACTCGTGGTATATTTAATTTTGTTTCGTTTTACATAACCTCGAAAAACCCAACCCATTACTCAAAATAATGAAGAAAAGAAGACGTCAAGAAATGCAAAACCCATGTTTCGCAATTTCCTCAAAGCAAGCCCTTCTTTCCTTCCAAATCGGAGCCCAAATAAGAATTAATTCGGCAACAGTGCGCCGCCAAGTATTAATTATCATAAAACACCGCGCACCCTTTCTCTCAAATTCTCTATCTTATAATGCCACCTGAATAATTCATTGGGCAGTCGCAGAACATTATTTTCGAATCAGAATCCGTCCATTATTCAACGTATTAGCGATACAGCGAATAAATTAAGATATTGAGCTGTGCTTAGATGCCGAGTTGTGGTAACTAATGATCTTTTAATTTTCTGTTTTGTTAACACCTTCACTGCCAGTAACGCATAGTTTACCACCATACAATGTCTCCTGGCATGAATGTTTTAATCAAGTCAAAAAACAGGTAAACCATAAAAATAAGTGAAATTTTATGAAAACTTTTAGTAATTTTAACGTTGGAAATGGGTGATCCCTTCATACATATGTGTATAAATAACTACTTAATGGGTAAGACTAGTTAAGATATCTATTTGTGGAGGTGGAGGAAAAAAGATTGTAGGTAACAATTTTATTAAAAACGTACAAAAATGCGATTAAAAAAATTCCTACTGTATATATATATTACGTACTATACACAATTTCGTACATTATAACGAAAAATGCACGCCTTGTTTTAATCTAGGATTATTGAAACTAAAATCGATTTTAAAACTTTCAGTACCACCATCATATGTCGTGACCGTGATTCTCGTACAGTCACTATCACCGATCAAGGCACTTCCAGATATCTGAACACGCTTCCATTGTCAAGGCTTTAATTGCGTGTCCAGATTTCCGAAGGGGGCTGCACACATAATCGTATTGGTCACCGGCGCGCCATCAACACCTTGTTTTACACGCCATAAGGGAATGTTACCGCCGCCGCCGCCGCCGCCGCCGCCGGAGTGCACAAATTGGATGCACTCCACTAAATTGAAACTCTTTTAATACAGGTAAAACAAACAACAATATCGTTTGTTTTGCGGAACGGACGGACTCGCCGAAATGCTCGGTTTTAATTAAGATCGCGGAAAAACTTCCCGAGTTGAGCGGCTGATGTAAATAATTATATTTAAGTTGTCTCGAGATTCTGGGAGTAAATCTTGGTGGGAAGTTTTCAATGGTGAAATAACTTGGTTTTATCGTGGAATAAAAATACGTTCAGCGAACTTAATTACTCAAGTACTTAAAAGTGGTTTAGGTATAAATAAATACAAACTTGTAAACTGTAACATTTAAGTAACACAAGTACAAGGTTAAATTTCAGGAAACATTGTTATATTCTATCTATGGTCCTGTCAACCGCAGGACAGCAAAACTGACCTGCCACATACGTTCGATTTGTCATGCCTTCAATGACTCGCGTTACCAAAATCTGCAACCGCACATTCTGGGAAACCGACACAGAGAGGATTTACACACAACATCGAACGCAGCGAGTATATAGGTACGTATACGTTACATAGGATGCATGTCAAACCGGGAAACCGTATTTGAGGTCATTACATTTCGTTGCACATCTCATATATTATGTATCCATACCAATATTATATGTAATGGGAAAGTGTGTGTGTGTGTGTCTGTTTCTTTGTCCGTCTTTCACAGCAAAACGGAGCGATGTATTGACGTGATTTTTTATGTGGAGATAGTTAAAGGGATGGAAAGTGACATAGGCTACTTTTTGTCTCTTTCTAACTCCCCACTTCCCTAGAATGGGGGGTGGAAGTTTGTATGAGCATTCCGCAATTTTCGAATTTATCGCGAGCGAAGCCGCGGGCAAAAGCTAGTCCTATATACATAGTTTTGTAATATCATAGATGGCACAAATACCTACAATATTCTAATGGTAGTTCATAGTATTTTTGGATATTCCAATGTGACATTTTTCAACGAAATATCAAATCAAGTTATTGGTCGAACACCTCCTGAATGTGAAACCTGGAAAAAATTCTGAATAAATATGACTGTAGGTGTAACTAAACAAAAAAAACATGTTTCCTTTGTCCTTTAATACCAGCGGGTAAAAACGCATTTTATCCACTAGCGGGTAAAGTAATTTGACCTTGAATAAAGTCAAATTAACTGCTTTAAAATTGATAAAAGTAAGTGAATCTAGTAATAAAGATGATTTACCACCTGTGGAACTACTGGAAGCAGTGATAAACGCATTTTTTGCGTTGTGGTTTCCTCGCTGTAGTGAGGGGAAAAGTTTTGTGTTACACTCGGGTACAAATGTATTTTACTTCTCGTGTGTTAAAAAACTCGCAAGTTCAGGATTATATTCTCGAACCACTCGCTTCGCTCTAGGTTCAACTATAGAATCCTTTCACTTGCTCATTTTTCAATTCCACACTCGGCGTTAAAATACAACTTTGCCCCCTTGAACAAATAACTATTTCACTCAATTTAACCAATCATAAGTGACTTCGAAGAGTTCGAAGCGATATTTGTATTAAAAACAACACAACGGCCGACGATTTTACCTATCTACAGGAGTAGATGTCTAATAGGTAGATAGATCTTAAGGTCGGTTCTCAGGAAAATCTGATGTAAGTAGGCAATACCTAAAACCTTCTTTAGCAGCGCAAAATAAACTGACATCTATATTCAACCAGACTTAAGATAATTATTTCCATTGCGTTTTAAAACATTTATACAGTACCCGATTTGATAAATGGATTTATAAAATGAAATCGCACTCTCCGAACGCTTTGTGAATTTTTTTACTTTGAAAAGGACGTAAGTGGCTAGGAAAGTGTGAGCAGAATACGCCTTTTTGGTGTGAACTGTAAGAATAGTCCCATTAAGTAGGTAGCGCAGATATGAAGCACTCGGGGCGCAGATGTTGCAGTTAACTACGTAAGGTGCAGTGGGGTAACTTCGGAAACAAGGTAAATTTTAAAATGGAAAATATATTCAAAAAGCATGAAGCAGTTTATACTTCAGTTCAGACCTCAATTTTGAGTGAGGACGCCTGTCTAACAAGAGCGATAGAAAGTCCCCAATACCCATCCTAAAATATGCTGTTCTCATCGCTTCGTGCTATTGGTAGGGTATTTATTTCGCCTACTGCTCAGCTGCCTACTGCTGCTACTACCGCTTTGAATGAAGTTGATAATAGGCTACTTGACCCTTTTTAAAGTTTGTCTTAAATTATTACTTATTACTGTCCAATTAACCGAAAAAAAAATCACTATATTTTATTATGACTTATAAATCGCAAAAAATATTTTCACCATCAGCCATGTCATCTGTAGATTTTCTGTGAATGAAATCATTCAGTGCAAAAACAACACTTTCTGACACTTTAAGTATGAGGTATAAAGGTCATTATGTCAGTGATTGATTTGAGATGAATTCTATGACGTCACTATATGGCCGACAGCGTTTTCGGTGGCCAAAAAAACTCACATTTTCGAATTAAAAATACGTAGTCATCGTACACATTTAATAGCCAAAATCATTAAATATTCGTTTCTTATGTCAAATAATATAACTGAAGATAATCATTTATTGTGCCAAATTAGATATGAGTCTAGTAGCGTACACTCTGTGACACATCACATTAAACTGAGACTTTTTCTTGGTTTATTACACATTTACCATCATCAAATTACCGTACTGACTTCTCACCTCACGGTTCTAATTACACACCGTACGATAATTAAATCAAATTAATCTCACATCTGAAATAACCCTAATGCACCTTACCATCCCCACTGTTTGACTGTAGACCTTACTGTTTGACTGTAGACCTTTTTTTAATTTATTGTAAAATACATTACGAAAAAACCCCTGTTTCTGTTCCTTAAGCATCTCAAGTTACCAGCTCTGTGTGGGAATGTGTCAATGTGGGTTCTTACGAACTTTACAATGTTAAAAATATTAACGTCCATCGATAGTCAAATACCATTACGAAAACATTAACGTCCATCGATAGTCAGAGTGTTACTTTTAAATACGGTGATTCATAAACCATAACAGGGGAGAAAAAAATATGGTAAGGATTATTCATTGGGTAGTATTCTCTTAGGAAAAAGAGATATTTAACAATCTGACAGACGGACGGACAGAGTTGGCATAAGGGTTTCATTTGTATATCTCTCTAAATTAGAAAAAAAAACTGACAGTATAATTACCAATCTCTAAATAAGTAAACATTTTTTTTTTGTGTACGATCATAAAAATAGCCGCTATTTGAGACACAAAAGTATTCCAAAAAACTTCCCACAATAAAACTGCGCCTAGCCAAAAACCACACAAGTGCGTCAATAAAACAAAAACTTCCAACCAAGACGTTCCAAAGTTGCCACATAAAAAACTACATTCTCAGCAGGCTTAGCCGAAATGACAACCGTTGACGCTACACGCCGATCGAAAACCAGTCTGTCTCTGTCGCATCAATACAGAAGAGCGGTAGAGATAGCTAGCTACGATAACGATATCATCGTAAGCGTTTGTGTATTTGGCTATGCACCCAGAAGTATTCAAATGGAGCAGGCATCGAGAGCCAAATGAGGCATGGTTCGATCGAGTTGCCAACTTAGTTCCGATGTATCAGAGATGAGTGAGGAACGGGGAAGTTTCTTTTGCTGTATCTACTTAGATCTGTATACAACTACACACTGTGTTTAATTTTTTTAATAAAAATGTTATTTTTTTCTCTCCAAGTAGTTCTCCTTACTGATTTCGATAGGCAATTATGGATTACGCTTAAAATGATGGGCTCTAATACGCCTGACCCTGGATCTAGATCTAAAGACTCCTTGACAAATATTGTAATATAGTTGGCCAGAGACATTAGGGCCATTTTTTTCAAAGTTGTCCACCCCACTTTTTTTTTTTGGATTTGGAAACTTTTATGTGTTTTCCACTCAGAATCGCGAGCTCTTTCAATCCTAATAGGAGAAAAAAGTGTCCAAAGGTTTTTTTCCCATTCCGTTACCATTTTTTCATACATTTTGTGTGGCGGTAACGGAATGGAAGGTTCGAAAAAATGTATGGAAATCTTGGGACATTTTTTTTCTCCTATCAGGATCGAAAGAGCTCTCGATTTTGAGTAAGAATCGCGTAAAAAATACCCATGTTACAAAAAAAGTGGGGTAAACAACTTTACAAAAAAAGTGGGTCGGGCCACGCTGAACAACTTTATCAAGTTCAAAACAATTTTCCTAGAAAGTCTTTATAAAGTTCTACTGGCCTATTAAAACTAAGAGGGCTTCGGTCTTCTTTGCGATGTTGGCGTTTAGCATCTAAAGTATTGAGGCGGTTTCCCTCTAATACTTTGATCATTCTTAAAGATTGTAGATCGCCAAGATAGCCTGTTTTAACACTTTCGAAACCTTGCTCTGACGCGGCGATTATTCGATCATTTTACTCACATAGGGGAAACCCATGTAATCGGCTACGCTTCTACGAGCGGTGTATTCTACAGTCGGTTCTTGATAGAAAAAGTTTTAATCAGAATTAACTTCATTGTTCAATTATTATGTAATTCGACTCAATGATACTCAGTTGGTCCTTGAAATAAATGAATTGAATTGATTCAATAGCAACATAGCAGAGCTAAGCACTATGCAACGGGATAATGTCGAACGAAAAACTATTCAAATTTGGAATCCTGAATGATAAAACAGTAATTACGGTTCGAAATTCAAATGACGCCTTCAGCGTTCGTTGTATGGCGTGGCGTCAAAGTCGGCTAATAGAGCCGGAGATAGCGAACGGGCAAAATTGAATACGGCCCAGGCCAATCTCCGCGATAGATGCACCAGTGGGGGCCAAATTGTAAGCGATCACGCTTGAATACATTTCAGCTGATCTCTTTATTAATCATATAAGAGAATAATAATTATATAAGAAACTAAGACTAAACTTAAAAGCTAACTAATGTCTAAAATAGGCCCTTGAAGTATTGTACCAACGATACTGGCAATATTTCCTCGCTGTATCGCAATGCTGATACCTTGTTCGAGGAAGTCGCCAGCTCTTCGGTCACCAGTCACCTCAACCAGACGCTTCGCGATTTCTGTGAGAAACTCGGTGGGACCCCACGGACCTATAGTTTCTACGCCAAAAACCAAAACGCCAAAAGGTATTCTTCTCCAAGACAGTATTTATTACGTTTCAAAATTTCGGCACTTTCTGCCGCTGCGCCCGCTTTTATCTTGGTCCGTTGGAGGTGAGACGGTGCCAATGTGTCTACGCAGGTAGCATCCCACACTAACATTCGTAAATGTAGGTAAATAATATCATGATAATCACAACAACGTGTGTAATGTAAGCTACGAATTAATAAAGCAGTCTGTGCTCGGTAATGGTCGTTTCTGTATCTCCTCACATGGCGCAGTCGGTAGGATATATAAGAAGAAATCAGACTTGCTCCAGTCAAGTAATGTATTTAATCTTATAGTAACAATACCTACAAAAAAATCGTAAATTTAACTCCATATAATTAATTCACTTGGCAGCTTCGTCTTTAGTTTTATCAGACAGATCATAACCTTATTTTCGGACAACAAAAACGACGATAGAAGCAACAAAATGGGTCAATGCATAAGCGAAAGCGGTTGAAAAGTTTTGAGGTAGTTGGGGCACATAAGCCGAGCGACGTTGAAATGTCGCGAGGTCGGGAAAAAACAATGGGTATCAGTCTAAGTCTGGCTTGCTTGTGAAAACCAAACTCTTGTAACTTGTCCGACATCGTGATTGTAAACTGTAATAGCGAGCCAGGAATCGGGGCAAGACTGCAAAAAGTTACCCGGGTAATATATTCGCTTAACAAATATCGGCCATGCTTTTCAAACGAGCCATTGACAAGATTTGCCTGGGGTCTAGTTCGGATTGAAAAACCGACCTAGTGATTCGGGGTGACCCGGATGTCGACATGGTTAGTTGTCCTCTTCCATTTAGAAAACACAAACATAATAATATCCAGAGTTAACTCCAAAAATGCAATGTTTTATACATTTCTGACAAAATTGTGTAAATGTTTTCAATAGACCGATTCGATTTTCAAAAATATGTATAGTTTAGCTTCACATATAATGTGTATCATAGTATAGTTAGCCGACATTTTCACTCCTGGGGATGTCACACATAACAAAATGAGTCTAGAAGCCAATTCAAAGTAACGTTTTTGATGTGAAAATGATATCTCACATTCACATTTACACCTAATGCAGCTCTTGCTCTCACCAATAAACGCGCAAAATTATAATATTTGTAAATACAGAAGGATATACATTTTGACCTCGAAATGTATATCCTTCTGTATTTACAAATACTTCCCAAAAATATGTAAGTACTAGTTTTTGCTTGCGGCTTCGCTCGCGTTAGAAAGAGACAAAAATTAGCCTATGTCACTCTCCATCCCTTCAACTATCTCCGCCTAAAAAATCACGTCAATACGTCGCTCCAATTCGCCGTGAGAGACGGACAAACAAACAGAGACACACACTTTCCCATTTATAATATTAGTATGGATATTAGTATGGATATCAAACTTATATTATTGGATGTACATAATTACCTTTTTGTAATCACGGCTACAAAAGGTAAATAATCAGGGTCTATATCCCGGTCAATATACATAATTATGTCTATTAAAACCAAACATGAATCATTAAAAACTCTTACATACATTACCTATGTATATTCTCTAGAAGACACGCTATCTCGTTCAGGCGATCGCTCTCTCTCGCTCGAGGGCCATTGTGTGGAGGGCCATTGAGGTAAGACGGAAATGCGACGCGGCCAGTGTTAAATGAACCGCGGTGGCTTATTAATCTGGCCAACGGTATAAACACTTTTTCACTTCACTAGCTCGGAAAGGACTTTTTTATTCTTTAAAAACAGATAGCAAAATCGCATTTTATCCACAAGAGTGCAAAGAATATTTGAAATCCGAACGTGTCATTAGTTATTTTTTAAATATAATTTCTTGTAAAGGCATGTCCCTGATGTCCCAGACAGGACAATTTTCTCCCTGTGCTAAGGGCTAGTTCAGACACGGCGGAAACCGCGCGGATCCAAACCGCGCGGATCAACCGCGCGGATCTTATTTCAATAGTATAGTACTAGAACGTTCACACTACACCGCGCGGACTATGCACCCGCGCAGTAGCCGCAACTCGACCGCAAGAAAATGAAAACGCGCGTTCGCCGCGCGGTCCAAATTCTATGACGTTGCCTACGCGTGTTCAGTTGCTTCGCGGAATCCGCGCGTGCCGCACGTTACACGACAATGGAGCGCTTTGACGCAGAATTATTTTTAAGACGAAATTGAAAAAAGACCAGCACTATGGGACATCCAATGTGCAGATTATTCCAGTAAAATAGTCAAAAACAGAGGTAGGCAGGAGCTGGTAGAGATTTTTGGTGACAAAGAGGATTCGTTGGCGAAAAAAAAATGTTTGGTTAGTTGGTACTTTATTTGCAATCTTCTACAGTAGTTTACATGTAAATTCTATATTTTTATATCTTGCCATTCTAGACCCATTTACAAAGTAATCAGCATATCTATGACGATGACGGTGTACTTCTTCCTGCGTACGATCTATTAAGATTTCTCATGGGTGCAGAGTATAAAGTGTCTTTATACCGCACACCATCTCTTGTTCTAACAAAATTGTGTATCATTGAACAAAGAGGCTGTCACGTCACCTCGCACCGCACGATAACCGCGCGTGTCTGAACACTTTCGTTCGCTCGCGGATTAGGACCGCACGGAATCCGCTGTGTCTGAACTAGCCCTAAATTGTCTTAACAAATCATGTGATGCGAACGTAAAAATAATTTCATATCGAATTGTATCCGACTAAAAACATAAAATTCAAACAATTTTATAACATGATTTTACCATAAGACACTTGAAATCGTACAAGAAAATGTATTTTTGACTCTTCCATTGTACTTATTCAGAACGCACCTTAAATAACATTGCAATCTCAAAACGCGTGAAACGGAACGCACCCCCAAAGTGAAAATAGATTTTTCTTCTTGATTCTTAATTTGAAACTTTTGTGGTGTCGGTCGGTGCATCGTGGAAATTGTAATAAACGCAAATTGACTTATTTCTGTGCAATTATGTTCCAGTTGTTTTCATTGCGTGTTTCCTCGCTCTAGTGAAGTGAAAAGTTATGTGTTACACACGGGATGCAAAGTTATTTTACCTTGTGTGTATTGCAACACTCTCTACGCTCAGGATTCTATTTTTGAACTACTCGCTTCGCTCAGGATTCTATTTTCGAACCACTCGCTTCGCTCGTGGTTCAACCATAGAATCCATTCGCTAGCTCGTAGTTCAACCCTAGAATCCATTCGCTAGTTCGTGTTGCAATTCCACACTCGGTTAAAATACAACTTTGCTCCCTTGTATAACAAATAACTATTAAAATGAGATATATTTAAAAAAAGTTTGATAACTAAGATTTATGTTGTCTTTATCTTTCACCCAACCATCAGTCCTTTTATTAGTTACTTATTACTAATACAACAACCTACAACTATGCCGTAATTTGTTAATTATTTTCCCAGATTGGCCTGTTTCGGTTTATGTTTGGTAAGCCTACTGAATAGAGTAAGATACAGCGGGGCAAATCTCGATTAAGGGGCAATTATAACTAATCCATTTTTTCTAATATTACACTATGATGTTGAGTTCTACATGTATCCACTGAACACGCCTACCATATATAACTGGTGGACACTCTATTTAATGATGCAAATATTGTAAAACATGGAAAAAATGGATTAGTTACATTTACCCCCCAGTCGAGATTTGTCCCGCTGTACCTTACTGTTTTCTTTATCCGATCCGATATCGGATCTCGGAAGGATTTCAATAGAAAAAATCCAAGATGGCGCCTGTAATGTATGGGATATCGGTCCGACATCCGATATCGGATCGGATAATGTGAAAACGCACTTACTGTTTCTTTTTGTGTAATCAAAAATAATCTATGGTAACTAAATCTCGACTTTTAATCCATTTTTTCCATTATTACACTATGATGTTGAGTTCTATATGTATCCACTGAACACGCCTACCATATATAACCGGTGGACACTATTTATAAGTATAATAATGCAAACATTGTAAAACTTGGAAAAAATGGACCAGTTACATTTACCCTCCAGCCGAGATTTGCCCCACTGTACCTTATTCTATTTTATATAGGTATTCATCAGCAGGGTTAGCACAAACATGATTTCCACGAGAGTATGTCGCCGCGAGATAGACTACCCGTCTTTATGTCATTAATACAGTTAGAAGAAGACGTGTCATCTATCTCTCTCGCGGCGACAAATACTCTCATCTCGCGACAATCATGTGCTAGGCCTACTGAGTGGGAGTGATTTAGGTAGTGCCTGTTAAAAAAATAATATCAACAATAATTCAGTTTGAGAAAATTGTTCACATCAATTAACAGGCGCTGTCTCAAATATCTTACGTTCGGGGTGAAAATGAAATAACCTTTACCCTCTTAAGGGATGACATCCGGAATAGAAAATGTTCTTCCGTGGAACTAAAATTATCTCCGTACCAAATTGAATCTAAATAAGGTCAGCGGATAGCATTAAGATATAACAAACAGCCTTTGGCATCCATTTATTTATATAATATGGATAGAGAACTTTTATGAGAATATTTTTCTGTATTTGCCGGGGATTCGCGGAACACATCGTTAATCAGGGCTGGATTAATAGGTTCCCAGAAACTTAACATGGCGCCTTGGCAGTTTGCACCGACTCATTTGGCGCTTATATTTGTTTACACGTATAGTTTGCCTGAGGCCATCAGATTTAAATATAAGATAAATAAACATTCAAGATATTGCTTGCTTGCGTACCCTTCGGTAAATAAGTAATTTCTGTAACGTATTTATTTTTGCTCTGCGTAGTGTTATTAAGAAATATTGGGGCTCATCATTGAGTTTCATGAAGCATTCAATATTTTGTAAGATTAATGTGTATCTTAAGACAAAACATATCCGCCAAAATTAACACTTTCGAAACCGGGCTCTACGCGGCGCTACGACATTTTCGCTACATACGGGGAAACCCATGTAATCGGCTACGCTTCTACGAGCGGTGTGCCCGACAGTCGGGTTCTTGGTAGCGAAAGTGTTAAGGTACGCACTGTACGATTATCAATTATAATAGGTATATGGTTACCGACGCATTATGATTCGATTTTTATTCTTTACTATTTTTTTATTATTTTTAAACAAATTCTAAATACAACTAGGGAACAAATCAAATTATTTTGTTGAATATATTTTTTTTGTCCTTTTTTTCAAGTAGTCACACTACTATATATAAATTATAAATTGAAATAGATATCATATCATACACAACAGAAAAAACGGCAAGGCCCACTGGTGGCCGAGCCGGGAATCGCCCGCCCGGCGGGCGTGTGGTATAGTGGTAAAGACGTTAGCCGCGTAAGCTGAAGACCCGGGTTCGATTCCCGGCTCGGCCACGAGTGGGCCTTGCCGTTTTTTCTGTCGTGTATGATATCTATTTCAATTTATAAATTCTACATACTCTAACTATAGTTGTTGTTTGAAACAGATACTTTTTCCCCTCACTAGCTCGGAAACACTTGTTTTATCCTTTAATACCAGCGGGTAAAAACGCATTTTATCCACTAGTGGGTAAAGTAATTTGTTCTTGAATAAAGTCAAATAAACTGCTTTAAAATTGATAAAAGTAGGTCATTCATCGGCCTCAAAGTCTATAACAGACTATAGAACCAGTGTCAAGAGGGGCGACATCGTTTTTCATGACTATGTAAGCCAATACGGGAGCGGGGGAAAGTAGGTAAATCTGGTAATAAAGATGATTTACCACCTGTGGGACTACTGGAAGCAGTGATAAACACATTTTTTGCGTTGTAGTTTCCTCGCTATAGTAATGGGAAAAGTTTTGTGTTACACTCGGGTGCAAATGTATTTTACTTCTCGTGTGTTAAAAAACTCGCAAGTTCAGGATTCTATTCTCGAACCACTCGCTTCGCTCGTGGTTCAATTATAGAAACCTTTCACTTGCTCGTTTTTCAATTACACACTCGGCGTTAAAATACAACTTTGCCCCCTTGTATAAGAAATAACTATTTCACCCGAATTTTATTTTGTACTTTAACAATCATCTTGAAATTATAAGCAATTAGTACGTATATGAAATTGACTATTCTGTCTTACTTACTTTTACGTACTTTTAAACACGTAAATGTACATCTCAACGAATACCGAGCGCATGCAAAACGTGACACATTGACTATAAAACTCAGTGGAAGTAGATAAAACTGATAAAAGTAGAAATTTCAATAGAAGCTCGGGCAAGTTAGGCCAAGTTCGGGCAAGTTGGGGGAACGGGCGGACACGTGCGTGGACTCGGCGCTAGTTTCCCGCGCCGCTTCGTTCCAACAGTTAGATTGATCTTCACAGAGCCTTGCATTGAAACAGTAACCATAGCAGAACAAACGGTGTTCCGGGCCTTTGGGAAGCGTCTTTGAATCGAAGCCTTTAAATGGATGATCGTTTGCCATTTTTGTGAAATATGAAGGATACAACTGCGGCGGAAGCTGCTGTTACCCATGTCATGGAACGCACACAGATAAAGTACCCCCAAAAAAGACTTTAATGTAATGACCTAGATTACTTGCACCACCCGATTAACTCAAGTTTAGTGGACTGTCAACTGTCAAATTCCATATAAAATGTTGAGTTAACGTCGGGTTAACCCTCCATTTTCGGTGGTGCAAGTGACCCTTATTGGCATAACGAATTACCTATCGATGGATATACGAGCTAGGCATGAATGCTTAACTTAACTGGCCCTGCAACAGTCGGATGAGACAAAGAAGTTTCAATCAAGTTGGCTACTTTTTACGGAAATCACTTTAGATCTTAACAGGGTCCAAAAGTTAGCATCTACTCATTAGTTTTTTCTAGTATCTCAGGAATGTATTCTAGCACTTATATTATATACTCTACACTTGTAGTAACTTCAATAGTATTACAAGATGTATGTTGAGTTACTGTTTTTCCTTGTGGCACCGCGAGTTCGGAACTCACGTCAGTTTACAAGCGGCGCCACTACAGTTGTAACAGCACGTTCTCTTACTCTAACTTGATTGACCATTTACGTGAGCTGCAGTAAACTACTGCTTTTCAGTACAACCTTGTAAATCTATCCCGCTGATTGATATATGTGAAATCAAGTAAATATTTTGCATCTGATGCTAACAACCAATATGATCGCCAAGGTACACTGTGTATCAAAGTCATTTCAAAACTAAAAAAGAATTAGATTATTTTTCATGTAATATAATATATTGGGTTGGTAAGAAAGTAATGAGCGATCGATTGAATTCCACATAAAATTTTTGAGAGAGTTCTAGAATCTTCTATGGTCGAAAGTATATAAAGGGCGAGTCGCACAGTTTCTCGTCAGTCATTCACTAGCTGTCGCCGAGCTAATATAAGGAAGAAAATGAACGAATTAAAAGTGCATGTAAGGCATTGCTTACTATATGAATTTCAGTCTGGCCATTCAGCCGCCGAAGCAGTGCGTAATATATGTCAGCGTGTTGCTCCTGAAGTTGTGTCTGATGCCACGGCGAAACGATGGTTCCAGCGGTTTCGTAGTGGCGACTTTTCATTATCAGATCAACCTAAGTCTGGTCGACCGGTGAAGATTGATGTAGCCAAATTAAAAACCTTAATTGAAGGAGATCCGAGGCTAACGAGTCGTACTCTTGCTACCGAGTTAGGCTGCTCTCATGTCACCATAGAAACACATTTACACGAGTTGGGAAAAAACTACAAATACAGTGTTTGGATACCGCACGAACTTGATAGACATCAACTAAACCGCCGTGCCGATATCTGCATACAACTTCTGTCTTTTCGCCGCACATTCAACTGGTTGGACCATCTTATCACTGGAGATGAAAAATGGGTCTTATATATAAATCACACACGCAAACGTCAGTGGCTAGCTCCAAACGAAAAAGGAATAGAGGCACCAAAAACAGAGCCTCACCCGAAAAAAGTTATGCTGTCCGTTTGGTGGGATATTCATGGTATTATTCACTGGGAACTCCTACCAAGTGGAATGACTGTTACCGCATCAGTTTACTGTAATCAGCTTGAAAATTTAAACCAAAAAATCTGTCAGAATCGTCCACAGCATGCTAAAGTTTTTTTCTTACACGACAATGCTCGCCCACACATTGCAAAAGTGACTCGGCTAAAGCTATTGGAGCTAGGTTGGAAAGTGATACCTCATCCACCGTACTCTCCAGACTTGGCACCTACGGATTACGCATTGTTCAGATCGCTAAGCAATGCCTTGAATGAAAAAAAGTTCGATGATCAAGCCCATCTACGACAGTACATAGCTGAGTTTTTTGAATCTAAACCTAAGAACCTCTTCGCCGATGCTATTCATTCTTTACCAGAACGATGGAGACAAGTAGTAGATAACGAAGGCCGTTATATTTTTGATAAATGATTAAAATAATAAATTAAATAAAAATTACAATATTGGTTATGATTCGCTCATTACTTTCTTACCAACCCAATATTTCGCTATATTTTTAAGTTGTTTAAGCGCTTAAGCTATTTGATTTCACGTAGGCGCCTGTGGCGGGCCTTATTGGGGCGAGTTGCCAAAATGCACGGTCTTCCACTTTCGCTTCTCTTCGGCCAGAATATAATATTTTTGTAAATGCAAGTTTTAAAAGAATCGTTTTTAGCAACATTTTCAAGATTTCATTACAAATAGAAATTTCAAAATTACTGAATATTTTTTTGTCTTATTATGACATACGATTTTGTATGTTATTTCGAGTTCGTCGTCCAAAAATACATTTACTTTCGCAAAACCGACTTATTTTCAACACCGTATTTTTACCAATAAAAGTCCATAACACGTATCGCTTTTTATGTGACACATTTGTTTTATTAAATATTAACGGTTAAAAAACCGGCCAAGTGCGAGTCGGACTCGCCCACCGAGGGTTCCGTACCTACAAAACTATTAGGTACTTTTACGTTACTCACATAAGTCTAAAGACTGGGCTAGGCTAGAAGTATAGGTTCTCTAATGAGCATAATTGTGTTTAGCGCCATCTCTCGACGAAATCGCGAACTAATTAGCACAGCTTGCGTGAGGTCTTTTATAATGTTAACCAAATTCAACATTTTTTATTTTATTTTAAAGTAGGTGTTTTATGTAAAATTTCGTAGCTATAAATTTTAACACCTTTATTCATAAACGTAGACTAAAGTTATCCAGCCGATAAAGTTCGTTTATCCCTTTCTATCACACCAATACGTCGGAAAGGGACAACCGAACTTTATCGGCTTGATAACTTAGTGTACGTTTATGAATAACGGGGTGAGTATTACCGTACTGTAAAAATGTAATATATAGTTGTATACGGATTAATGAATTTAATATAGATAGGTAATTATTGATATGTGGCAAAACGAAGGAAATTGTTTACACCTTCGCAATAAGTATCTAATGATATTTTTTTAATTTACCATGTTACTTCACGTACCTACTTAGGTACTTATTTTAAAAACTCTGAAAATGTCTATTGAGTTTCTGTCGCAGACCACCATGTGCTTCTGCATATTCTGCGCTGTGATAGAGTTGCCATAGTAGGTATGTATACCTATATTGTATAATAGGCAATAAGAGGCAAAAAACATATTGTGCTAAAATATTTAAAATACCTACAGTCATTTCCGAAACGTGTGAATTCATGTCAATACTTTCTTTTATCAGTATTACACGGAGTAGGTAAACGTTTCGTGGCAGCGGCAGCGCACACTGCAGAGAGCGCACGTGGACGGACACCGGCGCGGCGCCACAGAATGTATAATAGCACAAGTAAAGAAGGCCCACTGCTTTGATGTTTCCGAAATGTCGCCTTTTTAAATACCTACAACATTCTTACAAAGAAACGAGCCGCACGTGCGCGGCGTCCGGTGATAGGGTTACCAATGGATCCAAACGAATTAATACTCACATTAAATGTTATATTAGGGCATTTCTCAGAGTGTTTCAACTTTTTTGATTTCGGTGGCAGCATTATTACCCGAACCCCGTAAGCGTAGCATGAGTTTTCTTTGTTTCTGGTAGAAATCCGCGACTTCTATTTAAATTGACCGAATTTCATGTGACTCTTACAGGATTCACGTAAAAATGTTGCCACCGAAATCAAAAAAATTTAAACGCTCTGAGAAATGCCCATTATTATATTCAAGTCTTGAGTACTTTCTAGGTATATACGCTGTATTTATATATTTTTGTTCAAGGTTCCAACATCACAAGCCTTATTGAACTTTTCCGTGGGACTTAATCAGTAGTAGATCTGTATAAGAATATCTTTTGGTATTTATTTTATTCAATATGTCTATTTAATTAAGTATTATTAGCCATTCCACCCGCGGACATCGCTTAAAAAACCTCGCGACGTAAAGTAACAATAGAAAGTGCGAACGTGCATTCCGTGAGAATGTGCGCCACCCCTGAGTAGGCCGCGAACTCGCGGCCACAGCTCGCGGCCGCCAGGATATACTTGTAGCGCGGCGATAGGATAGCGGAGTGAGCCGCCCCTGGCGGCGCCAGCGGGCGCGTCTGTGTGCGTGAGCTAGGTATGCATACAACTACAACTGCTGTAGGCACCGCCCCCCCTCAGCGCGTCCTCTGCGGCGCGGCGATAATCACCTAGCCCTAAGGCCCTGGTTTCTCTGGCCCGTCACACGCGCCTGGCGGCGTTTGGAATGTTTGGATGTGAGCCGCATGTGCCGCTGTGCCACACGCTGTCGGTCGCGGGTGCGTGGGTTTTCTGACCCTTGGTCACCCGTCGTCGGCGACGGAACTCAGAAGCTCTGGTAGACTGATTTTTGAACTGTTGTGTTGTGCTCTGATCAAAATGAATGCAAAAATACTTACATTGTAATTCTTAGAGGAAGAAGATTATACGCGACTTAATCCGTTTCCATATAAATATTGATATTACCCAAAAAAAGAGACAGTCAAACGATATTTTTGTATGAAACCGGCAAAAAGAAAGTGAAATTTTTAACTTGGTACTCAAACACTTTCATTGTAGTAAATAAAAATTTACATCATATATTCGATTAAGTATATCGAAAACAGTTCACAGAAGTATAGTCTGTCCGACGGTTTAAGAGCTAAAAGCCATAAAACTTGTTACAATGGCATACAATGGTTAACAATAGATGAATAATTAGCTTATCTTTATGGCTTTTGGCTCTTACACCGCCGGACGAACTATACAATTCATCCATTGAATTACTATGTACTAAGTTACTAACATACTAGAAATTACACCCCAAACAAAGTCTGTGCTCCGGCCGGCAGCGCGCGGCGCATGCGTGGGGAGGTACCGTGTCATAGAGTAAGTGCGTTTTCACATTATCCGATCCGATATCGGATGTCGGACTGATATCCCATACATTACAGGCGCCATCTTGGATTTTTTCTATTGAAATCCTTCCGACATCCGATATCGGATCGGATAATGTGAAAACGGCCTAAGACTTGACCAATGACCACCTAGACGCGACACTCTTAGTGTAGACCTTTTTTTATACTTTTAGTAAAATACTAACCCCCTTAGTCATAAACGCACACTAAAAAACATTGGTGTGATAGAAAGGGACAAACGAACTTTATCGGCTCGATAACTTTAGTGAACGTTTATGAATAAGGGGGTAAGCAGTTTAATTTTAGCACTATCATACACTGTGCTATGTTTAAGTTCTACTAAGTGAAACAAAAATACATTATTGATTTTTTTCATATACCTACTTTAATTGCCCTTGAAGAAAATCATAGGTTATTATTGTATGAAAATATCGATTACAACTCGTCTTAGAACTGTGTAGTATTCATAAGTATAACGTGAAATAAATTTAACATTTCTCTTTTATATATTACAAACAGAATATAATCACAATTACTATACTTCATTACCTATATGTCAAGTCTGTGCGATTATGATGCGATTGATCTATGATTTCGTTCAACAAAATGGCAGCGATAGCTTCGCGTTTGAGGAGCGCGTCCCTTCATTGAAATAATTACTTAAATAAAGATCGATTAACATAGCGTGTATAGTAACCGATGAAATGTGACACGTCAGTTTTATTCGATTTTCTCGTATGGCTTAAACAGCATCTTGTTGCGCAGGAAGGCATTTTTACATTTTATTTGTGTGCAGGCAGAAACATAAGTCCAATGGACTTATGTTTGTAGCGCAAACGTTTTGCTCGCAGTGTCCTCTCTAGTATTACCTCAATGAGTTCATCATTATCTTTAGTGAAGTCAGTCATTTTCCATATCAAGACGCCACCCGCCGTCCGTTGCTATTGTACAAAACGAATACAGACCGTCGCGTGCGGCGTGTGACCTTCGCCCGTCGAACCACCCGCCACCGGGGACGTTTCAAAGAAACCACCCTCAAACATTTCCGAACAAAACATTCGAACGTCGTCAGTCGCGGACCCGCGTAAAAAACCACAACACGTTCTATGAACATTGGTCAAGTGCGAGTCGGTTTTCGACTTTTCCATACAAAGAACTCATGAGCGCCTGAACGACTGTGATGGCAAAGTTAACTTTTCGCACTTTCAAGACTTTACGTATATATCTCGGAAACGATAAGAGATAGAGCAAAATGGACTTCAGATTTGGGCTGTCGTTGCCACAAATTCTATGTTTTCGTCAACAGAGACCTTTTTTGGACCGATTTGAACAAAATTTTGCTCAGTCCACTTACAAACGGTCTTAAGCGCCTCCTTTTTAGTAGGAACTTAAGTCATTTTGGCAAATGAAAAAAAAATTGAACAATTTCTAAAAAGAAAAAGACAGAAATGAATTTCTTTCTACCTGTCCATCACGCTTACAAAATTTTAAGACGTTTAGTAACTGCTTGCAGCGTCAGTGAGTGAAAATCTTAATTTGAGTTTTTTTCTCGTAAGTCCGACTTACGCTTGACTGTAGATTTCTAATAGGTTTTCCTGTAATCTACAGGTAGAGGGCTATCTCGTGTATTTTTTTGAAAATTTTACGCTAAGTAGTTTCGGAGATAAGGGGGGAATGGTCATTTTTTGTCTATTTTCTTAAATTACTTCTAAAGTACCAAAATTAAAAATTAAAAAAAAATATATTTCAAATGCTCATAAAATGCTCTTTCATTTGATATATAACATAATATAGTTTTAATAACTTTGATTTTTAATTTTCAAGTTTACCCCCCAAAAGTGACCCCTATGATTAAATTTCATTTAATTAAATTACATGTCCGTCTTTGGGCCACAGGTTTACATATGTGTACCAAATTTCAAGTAAATCGGTCCAGTAGTTTCGGAGAAATCGGCTGTAACAGAGGGACAGACAGACACACGAGTGATCCTATAAGGGTTCCGTTTCTCCTCTTTGAGGTACGGAACCCTAAAAACGGCTATATTTGCTTGAGAAAAGAATTGGGTGTGTCAAAAACGTTTCTTTGAGTACTTAGTACCTAAGTAATAGTTTATGTTCCACATAGGAACAGCCTATGACCTATGTGGAACATAAACTATTGGTTCCTTTGAGGAATCCGGAAGTGATTTTATACTTCTGCTAAATATTTATCTTTCTCTTTTTTAGCTTATGCTTTAGGTTTTGTTTTGTAACACACAAAATTATTTTTAGTGGTAGATCTTTGATTTATATTAATTCTAGAAATTATATAATTATGATATAGTATATCGAACGACTTCAAAAAGTCCAAGCGTCCGAGAGTCAGGTGGAACACAGCAGAATTAGGTCCGGGCCGCTATCAGTGCGGTCCCACCCGCGATTTATAACGAAACTTGTTGGCAGACCTGCCGCCACCGGATACGTGCGATCTCGGACAACATGACACTGTGGCGACAACTTAATATACCTCTATATGTATAATTTTAATTAAGTTTGAAAACGGATTCTTAACACTTTCAACTACGGACGCAGTATTTTACTACTCGTACTCGTACAGTCAACGGCGGCGTGAAGAAGTGATGATATTTCATTCATTTCATTTCATTTATTTATTCTTCAAACAATACAATCATTTTGTCAGAAATATTTGTACCTTGTCGCTTTTAAATGTTTGACAATTTCGTATGACATTTCAAACAAGACTTTATTACGACAAGGCACAGAAATCATCACTTATTTATGCCGGTGACTGTACCTATCAGTCAGTGAGACTCTCTTATATCTCTACGATTTCTGAATAAATTGTGTTTTTGCCGATTCAGTTGTTAAGTAAGTCATTTATTACGAGTATATTATTATATATATAAAAGATGCGTCTCGAATCCATTTTCTAACTTAGTATTATGAATAACTTATACAAAAACTAAATAAATACGATGCCTCACAAATTAATCACTTTAATAACATAAATTAAATCCGAGCCAATAATGTATCAAACACAATCAAACACTATTGACATTCAAATCCATATGATCGTTAAGGACATGTTGCCAGAATCCTAATTATTTTCATTTCATTTCATAATTAAATTTACTTTAATATCAATTTATAATTGCACAGCAAAAGCGAACCAACGTAACAGCCGACATAAACTAAAGAACATTACTCCCACTAATAGTGATATTATTTTAATTTAATTTCACAGAGAGAAATAAAGGTGCAAAATGGAACGTTATTTCCAGCCGCTGCGTAGCGGCGTAGAGCCTGCGTAGCACGTGCTACGGCTACGGTGCTACGAAATTATTGCAGACAATTAATTGTAGCGTTCATTATTTTTATTCAGTAATTAAGTATTTTAAATGTTAAAAGAGTAACGACTTTTTTTAAATATATTCATTTTATACAATAATACACAGGTAAAACACTTTTTGAAGACAATTTCAGGATTTGAATTCAATGCTGATAAAGTAAATGTTATACAGCTTTTAAGTCAATTTGTATTTTATATTTTAAGAACGTTTAACTTTGATGTAATTAGTTCATTCCTGTTTTACTTAATATACAATCAAGCATAGACAAAGTATGGGAATATCAATGTAAAAAATATCTACCTACAAAAAAAATATGTTTAAAATATAATGACAGCCTTCAGTTTTGACTTCGGTGAAAATTTGGTAGGACCAAGAAGATAGATTAATACACAGCAAATATTATTAACCAACGTATTCCCCGAAATAGCTCTTCAGGCTCTCCGTTAGTTACTCGTACCTGTCCTCAGCCAACAAAGCCCTACTCCAGACTACAAACAAGACCTGTCGATAGGCAATCGAACCGCCATTAGGGCACTGAACGTCTTGAATACCATTTGCAACAAATGAATAGCTGCGTTCGTAATCTCCCTAGAATTATTCATGACGCCTCATCCTGATCACGGCACCAAATTGTAACAACCCCACCTTTACCTTCAAACTAACACAATCAAAACTCAATCTTAATTCAACTGTATAATGCTGTTATTGCAAGCTTAAGATCAGCAGAAATATGAGTTTTCAAAAGTAAACATTCGAAAATCGTCTCCCGAACAACAGCAACCTCCCTCTTCAACTGGTAAGGATAAATAAAGATGGCAAATAGCAAATAGGGTTGCGAATGGACCGAGCATTTGATCCGGATATCTTCATCCTGGCTTTAATGGACGCTTTTGAAAGCACTTTATAGTAATGACGCGATTGTTGAGAGGTATTGCTTTGTTAGATGCAATCTGAAAGGTAATGAGCTGCATTCGATGATCTTATGGTAATGGCTTGATGGGAAGGATTATTGCTAACAGTCAGAGAAGGCTCAAAGTTGAGCTAGTCTTAGACAATCAAAGCGATGGAATATACTTCGCATGGGGTTATGATTGGTCTCGGTATTTTTCTAAAGAAATTGTTGTAATAAGTAAACAAACTAAGGAACAGCCTCGTGTAAGTAGATCACCTTTATTCTGAAACTATCAACCGCTAACATGCTACTTTTTTACAAAAAATTAAATACAACTATTTTTCATTCCACAATAAAAATAAGTAAACTCTAAACGATTTTTTACTTACACATAAATAGTTTAGTCACTTAACTACAAATATATCTGAGCAGTCAGCGCGCAGTAAATTTGAAAATGCAGCCAATATAAAATGGCGGCCGTTCGGAATGTAATCCGGGCTGAATAATTCCGGAGGAGGTGATGTAGCGAGTGGGGCCCCGAGATAGCGTTTAGGCCGATTTCTTGGCACCGGGCCCCCAATAACCGGGGCCTGGACCAGGGCGCGCTGTTGCGAGGAACGAGATTAGGTTGCTACTGTATCGTCACTAGGTTTGTGGTCTTAAGACATTTTTGTATAGCCGATGTAGATATTTTTGTGGGTTTTGCAAAAACAGCCTGGAAGAAACCGTTTTTTTCTTTCATTTATCCTTCATTTTTCAAATTTACAATTGATAATATGTTAGGTACGTTATAAGTATGTAGGTCTTCAATTATTCATAGTACTTATAGGTTATGTGCAGGATTTGAAGTTACAAATAAGTGGTTTGTTCCTACCTGTATTATAGTAGTAGTCACCAGCAACACGCTGAGATGAGGCCATTTCGTGGCACTTCATTACTTTCTGTCTTGTTGTTATTATGTGTTCTTTGTCTTGTCTGTGTTCACGAATAAATGTTTATTCTATTCTATTCTATATAAGTCACTTGCAGTTCATAGAGGTTCAAATTTAATATATTGTGATTCTACTAAGCTACTAACTAAGGACAACAGTCCGTCCACTAGTGTACAGTTTTTTCATCCATTACAATTAACTATCATTCCAAAAACTTTAGAATCCTTGTAGATACTTAAAGCTGCTATAGATAGTATGTATATACTTCACAAGGGTTATATCGTCCTCCGAATACCGGCATCAACTCGCAGCGCTTCTGAAATTGCGTCCGCGCCAGCAAAAACTATTATGAAATTTAGCCATCGGCCACCAGAACTTTGGCGCAACAAAAAAGGCCGCAAAACACAAGTTTGCGCGACGTCGGGACTCGCCACATGAAACATTTATTAGAGGCGACGCTGATCGGACTTGGATTTATTTGTAGGCTGCCGATTTATTGAGTGGTGCTTAGTTATTAATGAGTGTTCAGTGTGCAGATGTAACTGTGAATGAAGAAATAGTTTTGATATAGGGTAAACCATATAGCTATTGCCCACTTAGGGATTTCAAACACATTGACATGTGATAATAAATAAAATATGTTAGGTACCAACTTTGTATTACTATTTTCTTTTGACATGATAAACTCTCCTGTATATTATCAACAGCTTTTAATTAAAACTTGCATAACATAGTAAATAATGCAACATTTCGTCAAATCATCTAAAAAGTGCAGTAATTGCCCATAGCCTACAGTAATTGCCAACATCAAATCACAGTAATTGCCCAATACCTTAAAATCATAAAATCAAACTCTTTGTCGGACGCCAGGCGTCTGATTGACTTTAAACATAAATAAACATTAAAAACAAAATATTAACCTCGTTCCTAACAGGATAGTTTTCAATAAATTAGTAAGGGTTGCGTTTATCTTTCATAACAGCATCAAATAATACATTCACTGATGATGATGATGAGTCAGAATCTCGAACCTCGAATGTCTTTGCAAGAATGCCTTCCACCACTCATTACGTCTAACGGTCTATTATTTAAAAAGTGAATTAAGTAAGGCAAGGGGTTTTCTAACAGAAACTGCACAGATTATAAATTGCATTAAGCATTTTAAACACAATAATAGGTGATGTTGGCAAGTTTGGCATCACTGATCAATAATCTACCATAACAGCTTATTGCCCGGGCAATAACTATAGACATTACCATATGGCAATAACTAAAAAAAGGGTGGGCAATAACTAAAAATATTCAAATTTTGGTTCAGTCATTGCCCACAGCTAAAATGACCGTTAGGATTCACAATGTAAGACAGATTTACATTAAAAACGATGTAAATTATTTTAATTTTATCACATTCATGCAATAACAGCTAAATATCAAATAATCAACAGACGAAAATAACCTTTTAGAAAATTAAGTTCTTAAGAAAACTGTTAAAAATGTTTACCTGTTTGAGTAACACTTTCACCCATCTAAACAAATACCGCTATTACTATTATTTTTTGAAAGAGTGTTTCCAGTTGTCAATTATAAACCTACTAAACATCAAATTACAGCGCCAACTAGCGAATTCTAATCCGACTAGAATGGTCTAAAGCTAACATTAAATGATGTTTTTCTTAAAGTGGGCAATCACTGTCAGTGGGCAATCACACCCTGGTTTACCCTAATATCAATAGTGTCGAATAACGTGCAAACAGAAATTATAGATAAAGGTACCACAAATACATCAAATGCAAAGAGGATCGAGTATATACGGAGTTACATATGTCGTTGATATAACTGTAGATACATTTAGCCTGATGTAATGCAAGCTTTCACCCAATTATAGGACAAAGGAAAGGTCAGTATGGACTAATTCCCGGTATTTCCGGAATCGTCGGTAGCCACTAGCTACTAGTTGAGGTACGAACACAACTGCCCCCTGACCTTGCGACCCGGGAAAGCCAAGCTTTATTAGGATTAGTCCGGTCTTCTTTAAATGTTTTCCTTCACCAAAAGAGGAGCAGAGTAGCTAAATCACAAATTTGATCATGTTGTATACTGTCTCTTACTTACGGTGTGTCTCACAACTTGTTACGGGCTAAGATGGACGGATGTCTATTATTTGTTACCATGTCTGTCACGTTCTAACAAGCGAAAAGGACGCATAATATGACAAGTGACAAAAACCGGACCATGATACGGCCACTGATAATTTCATGTATTGTTTGCGGCACTATATTGGCATATGTACCAAATACATTCAAATGAAAAGCCGAAGCACGTCAACGACCTCATCGCGAGAGTAATTAACGTAAGCTGATTACAAATCTAATTAATTTGAGCTCAAATGAGTGGGCGGCTCATTTGGAACTATCGCGCCGGCACTCATTTAGACAGTTTCGCTTAATTTACTTACTGCTCTAGTGTGACTAAAATTATGAGGAAGGTTTCAGTTTAAAACGTGAACGTGACGCACTACCTTTACATAATGAGCTCGAGAAATGGTGAAAGCGTGTGAATCTCAATCTGCCGGTAGCTCTAATCCGATAAAGCAGTTGTAGGTTCAAACCTTGGTGTACGTCTAATCTCAATAAATCAGACATCTCACCTCCTTAGCGCTTATTATGAACATAAAATTAAATACGTTCTGTGCACACGTGTATAGAGTTATAGGTCAGATCGGTACTTTAAGTAGGTAACATTGATTTCTTCTATTGTTAATGTCTGTAACTTGTTTTGTGAGCCAAATAAGTGAAAAAAAACCGGCCAAGAGCGTGTCGGGCCACGCTCAGTGTAGGGTTCCGTAGTTTTTCGTATTTTTCTCAAAAACTACTGAACCTATCAAGTTCAAAACAATTTTCCTAGAAAGTATTTATAAAGTTCTACTTTTGTGATTTTTTTCATATTTTTTAAACATATGGTTCAAAAGTTAGAGGGGGGGGGACGCACTTTTTTTTCAGGTTAAAAATTTAGGAGTGATTATTTCCGAAAATATTAATATTATCAAAAAACGGTCTTAGTAAACCCTTATTCATTTTTAAATACCTATCTAATAATATATCACACGTTGGGGTAGGAATGAAAAAATATATCAGCCCCCACTTTACATGTATGGGGGGTACCCTAATAAAACATTTTTTTTCATTTTTTATTTTTGCACTTTGTTGGCGTGATTGATATACGTATTGGTACCAAATTTCAGCTTTCTAGTGCTTACGGTTACTGAGATTATCCGCGGACGGACGGACGGACGGACGGACGGACGGACGGACGGACGGACGGACGGACAGACATGGCGAAACTATAAGGGTTCCTAGTTGACTACGGAACCCTAAAAAAAGAACCTCAATTATCCGGCGCTGATGCTGACGCGAAGATGCCGAATTGGTATAAAATTTAGATTAAGTACTAGAAATTTGGGTCATTAGGTAAGTATATGTATTTTGATATATTTTTATATAAGGCGTATTTTAATACAGTAGGTACTACATAAATTAATAGGTTTAAATAAAATGGTCATTATTTGTTTTTTAGCCGCTTTTAAAGAGAAGGCAGTGTGATAATTTATTCATAGATGGTAAACTTGGACTTAATGTGTCTTTGAGCCGGATTACTAATTACATTTAGTCGAGATTTCATTATATTACCAATGAGTTTTTTGGAACTTTATGAACAGTTACAGCTAGGTGCAAAAGGATAAATAATAACATTTTTACTAACACTAGGAATTAACACAAAATAATAAAATAATGAATTAAAAGATTAAACATAACATTAAAACTAAAGTTAAATCTAAAAATAAATAACACTAAATGACAAACTATAAATTACGAACCAATATATTCCATGTCGTCCCACTTTTCCTTGTTAAAAGAAAACTGCACAGAAAAGGCCGTCAGAATATCCACCTATTTTAAATTCATTTATTTAACTCAAAAAGTACAAATCAACAATTATGCGTTGCTCCACAAAACCTAGTGAATGCCTAGTTAATGATATCCAGGATGCACAAAAACACTGCAGGCGAAGTTCGGCGGCGCGGCTATTAATTAAACTTAGCGGGATCTTCGGATTGTTCGCAACTATCGGAGCTCCGTATCGCGCCTACCAACAACATCGAACTTCGGGAATTGAAGGCATCTTTCTCTGTCACTCTTATTATGCCTTAATTAGAGTAAAGAAGGATGCCCGCAATTTGAAAACTTCAGTGTTCGTAGTAGGAGCTCGAAGGTGCAGGTTAGGCTCACCTATAAGTTAGATGACACAGGTGAGGTTGTTGCAGTGTCATATATTTAGTAAAACATTTTTTGCCCTCCGGCCGGAAAGCGTCAAATTTCAGGCCGCTGCAGTAAAATTAGTATACCTAATGCACACCTTGGCCAGAGTAAAGAAGAAAACCTCAGATCACAGTCATGTTTGTTGACCTCGGTTGCGCCTTGGCCGACAATTACATGATCAGAGGCATTTCTTACTTTAATGGCCTAGGGCATGTAAGTAATGTACTATTATTTTTAAACTTTTAACTTAACTTACAATGTCTGTAATTAGGAGTCGGAGAATGTGTTGGCCACATACACATTTCACGACTCTTCTGTTTCTAATCAGACTCTAATCACTAAAACGTCAAATGTTAAGCCTTATTAAGGGACCAGCTTACAAGATAGAGATCATTGATATACCACGTGCTAATAACTTTCATGATTGCTATCTTTTCCACAGCGTTTATATTAAAACTAACTCTCGAGGCTGAGGCGTAGAGTTAGAGCCGGCGTAGCTTTATTTGAAAAATAAATATTTCATTTTCATTTTCATTTTTCTACCTAAATATTAAATTGTATACCAAACAACTGATCAAGTCAAAGTACTTAAACTGTACTACCACATCTTATCCCTTGTTTAGGTGAGCCCGCTTTCTATTTGAGTTTGTGCCGACTCGGCCGCCGTAACTAAATACTAGTATTACGAGTAAGTCTATATTAGCCCGTTCTCCATTAAGCTCAGGTATGGCCGATTGCTTTTAATGTGTACTTAGTAATGCTTGTCTTTCGCTTCGAAAATAATAATAGTAATATGCTTTGACTAGCTTCTTCGTGCTAGACATATTAAGCGGCATATATAATACATACACCGTGATTACCTATTCCGTGATCATGGTGCATGTAACTGCGTTGAAATATTGGGAGCTCGACAAAAATCAAAAAGATAATCACGATCTATATCGCGGTCAATATGTCTACTGAAAATAGCCGTTAATTATTCAACTCTTTTTCTTCGTATTTACTAAGAATAATGATATCTGATCAACTGTTAAACTATCTTATTCAACAACAAATTTCATAGAAAATGATTCAGCGGGGGACAGGATGACTTTCTCCAAAACGAGGTAGGACGCAACGATATGTCTATTTCTTCAGGATGTTTAACTTGATTGTCCGTGTGGTGACGGGTGAAGAATGTCACCAACTCACCACCCCCCTTCTTCCCGTGAGTTTCGTAGAAGGCGACTGTGATTTGGGTTAAATTGTGGCGTAGGCGAAAGGCTGGCAACCTGTCACTGCAATGTCACAGTTTCGTTTTCTTTTAACCCCTTATTTGCAAAAAGTGACACTGAAACTTGAGTAGTTTCATGTGCTCTGCCTACCCCTTATGGAATACAGGCATGATTGTATGTATGTGATGTATTTATGTATGAGTTTCACATAATTTCCGAATCACATGATATTTTCAATACAAGTTGACACACAATTGAAAGTCGCTTAGGTAGGCAGGTAGGTAGGTACCTAATGTCAAAGGAACCGAAAATTAAAAAAAAAACCATGAACGCGTGAAGGCCCATACATCTTTATCAAGTACGCCGCAACAACCAAGTACAGTATTTCAATAATGTATATACGTAGACATTTGTCATCCGGCCGCGGGTGCCCGAAGTGAATCAATATCTATAAAAACGGAATGTGGAGCGCAGATTTCAAGACCTATAATGGAAGTTTGATGATATGATAACAATGTTTTAAGGTTAAAACGGTATTTTTTTCAGCTATGGATTGTGTCCCGAGAATCTGCAGTATGGGACTTTAAAAAAAGGAGTAAAGTTTTTAAAGAGTCGGCAACGAGCATCAGATCTGTAACACCTCTGCTGGCCTAGCGAAAGTCATAATCGTTAACGCTGCTGCGAGGCGAACGAGACACAACAGGCTCTGTCACACCAATGCAGAAGAGCAAAAAAGAGAGAGAACTAAGTCTGCTACAGGGCATGATCAATTTGCATGACTTGATGGACTGTTTATTTCCGAAGTTGCAGGAGTCCATAGAGTATGTACCTACGGTATCTGCTTACCATCAGATGGGACGTAAGCTGCATAGGTATTACATTAGTGCGAATGAGATGAATGAGCAAGTTAAGGAGACAATAAATAAATAAATAAATATTATAGTACATTCTTACACAGATTGACTGAGGCCCACGGTAAGCTCAAGAAGGCTTGTGTTGTGGGTACTCAGACAACGATATGTATAATATATAAATACTTATATACATAGAAAACATCCATGACTCTGGAACAAATATCCGTGCTCATCACACAAATAAATGCTCTTACCGGGATTCGAACCCGGGACCGTGGCTTAGCAGGCAGGGTCACTACCGACTGAGCCAGACCACTCGTCAAACAATAATTACTTTTGAATATCAGTGTCAGCCCACATTGTTTGCAACTTGCCTAGATCAGCCCACATTCAGCACAACGCACACTTCAACTCATAAATCGCTCGTCAGTAAAACAAGAGAACACAACGATAACAGCCAAGCAAATATTAAACTCGTACATACGTAAATTAAATATACCCCCGCCAATTTTTCAGTGAAATTTTAGTGAAAATTCGCCGCAGCCACATAGGCGTATTATAATAATGAAGCCTGGCTTCCGTCAGCAGAGACATGCCATTTGCATTTTATTAAAATCACAATTTTATTTTTTAGCGTGTGGCGGCGGCTCATATTTTAGCGGCCGCTGCGGATAAAAGGTCTGAGGTTCTATCCTGGCGTTTGTTGTACCTAAAAGAGAATACTGATGTTATGGCGATAAAAAATCTGATTTTCTTCGACTTTCCACAAACACCACGTTTATTGTGTGCACGTCGTCTCAGATTTTACCGAAAAGTATCGTCGTTGATATTGGGATAGAACGCGTTAGTTGACATCTTAGTGGTCAAGGAGTTACATTGAAAATACTGAAGCGGAACAGAACGACCAAGCCTTGGTATATTTTATGTAGATATGTAAAATAAATAGGCAGGTATCTCAATATCGATTTGAAGCTTGATACGGGTATTTTAGCGAAACTTAGGTTGACTACAAGAAACTATGTTCATGCTAAAATTAGTAGACCTAAAGTTTAGAACTAAAGACGATCCTTCAACCTAAAGCCCTTAGTATGTAATACAGGCCATATTAGCGCCTATTTACATGAAATCAAGGCTTGTTTCGGCGTAAAGCGAGCAAATTGGGCTCTTGAATGGGCTTCATAACTAGCCGCCTACATTATCCACTACAAACTCTGGCCCGTATACATTGTTCACCGCGCCACAGACTATCTACCTGACTCTGCAACGCATGTAAAAAAGTACGGTTTTTAAATTGGTGTTGGAAAAACTTTTATATCATGTGTGGGTTAAAAACATTTAAGAAAAAGATAACTTCTACGAACTATTATAAAAGTTTACTAATGTGTGTTTCCTTTTTGCATCTCAACACTGCATTCCTAGATCAAATATGTTTTAAATTTGACGAAACTTAATGACATGTAGCTGATATTGTTTAGGTACAGTCAACCAATTGGAACCCTAGGACACTCTACAACCATGTCAAAATGACAAGCAGTAAGAGATTTCTTACAATCTGATGCGACGCGGCGCGACGAAATCAAACCTTTGATCTTTATGGAAGTGTCTTAGGTGGGGGACGTCGATGAGCTATCGACAATAGGCGATGCGATGCGACGCTATGGCGACTGGTCGTCGCTAGGATGCAATGCAAACGAGCACACTAAAAGAAAGCTTCTACTCATGATTACTCTCTAGTGTAGTAAGTGGTCTGTAAGCACACAACGTAGCTCAAGCTCGCGCCTCACCTTGCCAAAAATGCTAACAACCACAAATCACAAGCATCCAGTGAAATACAGAATCTTGGCGGAAGAGCATTATTCTCGGCTACCTGTGTCTATAAATACGTAGACTAGCAGACCGAATTCTGAGGAGCGGAAATGGTACGCTGGAGCCGGTTGGTGGCTTGAGGGTTTCTTGGCTTAGGCTTGGACTATATATTTGTATAGGATTACATGCCATAACGTACATACTTTGATACGAGTACATAGAAATCATGTAACGGGAAATCTCAATAATAACACAAATACATACCAGCACGACCAGTGTGACTACTAATTGGTGTTAAGAATTAGATATTAACACAAACATTTCAAATACCTAAATGTATGTAGCTGCACAATAATAAGTCCACATTCTGTGTCCCAAGCTTTGAGATTTTTTCAGGTTCTTCATAATAGGTTCTCAATAAGTATTTTGTGCAACAAACCTCTCCATTTTGTACAATTTTCTGCCATAAAAACAACTAATAAGAAACATTCAGCTGTGTACAGTGAACTAGATGTAGTCCTTTGGAACAAGCCGCCTTTTAAAAACACTGCGGAACTACCTCACCAATCGGCCGACTTAAATGCATGGCTTTTAAATCAGAACCCGAATTGCCGGCCCGTTTTTCCGTCGCGCCGACCCGGTCCGGCATGAAAGTTCAAGTTGCTTTCCGATCCGCATTTTTAATGTGAAACATAGAGCGCCGAGTCCATTAGTCAGTCTAGTTTTCTTTTTAACCGGCCGGCGACGGCATTTCATAGCCAAAACAAATCGTGAATCACTGCCAAAAATCCTGTGACGCTGCCACGAAACTTGGCGGGGCCGCATTAGCCTGGGGCTACCAGTGGCGCTGGCTCGAGCTTCAGCGAGACTTTTGTGAGATTTCAAATATTGATAGGTACGTTTTTGGACGGTTTTGAACGGCCTTAAACAAAAGACCAATATCTAATACTTGGTGGCAACTGAAACAAAACTGTCACCATCGCACCAGTATAGAAGAGTAATAGAGAGACACAAAGCTTTTCGTTATTTAAGTTTAAGACCATGGCGAATAGCAATCTCTATGGAAACCAAGCTGAATGGAAACCATCTTAGTGACGTTAAGTGTTTTTCTAACACTCGTTAGTTAAGTTCGTCTTCTTTGTGCACCCTGAATATTTTTTTTCCATTCTAATTATAAGTTCTTTTTTTACTTCGATCTTATCGCTATTAATCGCGCCTGTCTTTCAAATTTACCACTAACATCTCAAATATTTTTGTGAACAAACTAACATCGAGAATGCTGCCATTTCTTCGATGCACCTCGCCCCGAGTTCCCACGGTACGGGCAAGCTGAGGCTCTTTGTATAGGTACATATTAAACGGCCACATCCATCTATGTCTGGTGACAGCGACAAATCTCTTCACTCGGTATTGTGCGGAATGTTCAATCATTTCTCCTTGTCGGGCGGGCGTGCTCGAGAATGCGAGGTGCACAAGATAACTGTTTTAAAAGATGCTTTGGCAAAGTATGTAGAGGTTTGTAATAAAAAATACACTTTAAGGACTTAATAATTTGATTCGGCAAATCGAAGATTATTTGATATGTGTTCTTAGAAACCGTTTGTTAATTTTTGTCTGAGTTGAAAAGGGGGCCTAGGCAATACAATCACTGATAGAAAATCAAAATGTGTCACGTGTATTCCAATGTCGTAGAACCATTTTTTTCTCCAATGGCATTTATGGATGTACAGTCAGATGCAAAGAGGGGTGATTCACCTACGTAAAAATTTGTTTACTGGTGGGTCAACTTTCTCTGCATTTACAGTCGTACTACATCTAGGTAAGTGCATTTTCACATTATCCGATCCGATATCGGATGTCGGACCGATATCCCATACATTACAGGCACCATCTTGGATTTTTTCTATTGAAATCCTGCCGACATCCGATATCGGATCGGATAATGTGAAAACGGACTAAGTCTTAGCCGAGTTACGATTGTCGAAAGTGAATGGGAGCCATAATCTTGTGGAGAAATTAAGCATCTTGTAAAAACCGTATCGGGTTGATCAATCGACCGATAGATTGGGTAAAATATCGGTCGCCGCAACTTTGCGGAATCACTTTGTCTCGATTGGGTTAGAACACGCAGCGTGGCACCTTTGGAATAACCTTGGAAACTGATTGAACTTTTACATTTTCTTTGTGAGCCTTTTAGAACGTGTATTCGAATTTAATCTGCAGGGTTAGCACATGATTGGCGCGAGAGGATGTCGCCGCGAGATAAACTACCCGTCCTTATGTCAATAATACAATAGGTAGCAGAAGACGTTTGGTCTATCTCGCGGCGACATACTCTCGCGCCAATCATGTGCTAACCCTGCTGGTAGACCGGATGCGTCATTATGAGAAGTGACGTATTTTGTTGAAGCAATGTCATTTAGAGTTTTAGAGTTAACTCAGAGTAGAAAAATATAACATACAAACTACACAAAATTGTGTCGCTTAACTTCAAAAGTGGGTAAATCCATTCTACTATAAGGTCGATTATCTTTCAGATCATATTACATTTTATATACAATCAACCTTATAGCAGAATGGATTTACCCACTTTTGAAGCTAAGCGACACAAAATAAATACAGTCATTATTGTAGATCTAGAAAAATACAGCTAATACTTATAGGGAAACAATTCAATGTTGCTGACTCGCTTCTCTATCTAAAGACTTTGTTAGCTTATTTTTATCTTTCTTAACTCGCTTAGATAATTTACAAACACAGCATTTCTAAGATAAAAACATACTTAACTAGAAAAAGACTTTGCTAGCAAATGGTTCTAAGGCCGACCTCTTTCGCCTACTTACACCCTTGTTCCGTCCAATAAAATAGCTTTTAGTACATGTGCTTTAGGAAAATGTACGACAATTGGCCGTACTGTCACAGCGCTTACATCTGAGCAGGCTATTGGAGTAAAATTGGCGTGGGGTATAAGTGCCTACAATGGTGAAATTATGTTGCATTTTTTTAACTTGATAGATCTCTGAGCCTTGTGAGTTTTTAATGATAGGGTGTTGGCAAAGTTTTTTAGAGGATCTTCTTCACAGAACACGGACAAATACTGTGATTATACTGATTAAACCTTTAACTATGTATTGGGAATAATTAATAGGTACTCACTATTAGAATACAGTCTTTTCTGATAACATAGGGACCACGTCGTAGCCGTCGTAGGTAAATTTAAATTATAAATTTATCAAAACCCCAAAAGTAAGTAGTAAAAATCATCGGCAATTACGAGTAATTGAGTGAAGGTTCGATTTTGGCCCCTTTGTTGTATCCACTAGTTCCACTACTATTGATATTGACTCTACAGAACTTACAGTTTTAGTAATTTGACATTTTGTATTAAATAGAATGATTAGGCAGACAACATTGCTTAGGTTATTTTTTGACAAACTTTTATGTACCACATTCTTTATAATATTTGCCAACTCAATCGCCCCCATAAATAAACCTAATTCCAACTTTCCCCGTACCAGTCTTGACAAATGTTATATACCCCCATTTACCCCATTACGAGCAAAACTCGTGCGTGAAGCAAATAAAATCATATTGTAATACTGTTCTTTCACCAATAAACATTGCAACAATCAAGCATTCATTATTTGCTGAAATTATTGGTATATCATTATCATTATGGCCGCCATTTTGAGTTGTGAAAAATGGTCGGCAAACGTTGTTAGTTGTACCAATTTATTACTTCAGTGACGGCCTGATTCAAACTAATAAACATTACAGTTAGCTCATGATACGATATGGGTCCGATATGTTATGAGAGTATTGAACAGAAAGATTCGAGCGCACCGGAGAGCGGAAAATAATAAAAACCCAAATTAAAGACTGCCTAAATCAGGCGTTGTGGTCGAAATCGGTCAGGGGAAATATACATATTTAACATACTAGATTATTTCATGCATCTCGCTCATACTGACATATTAGTACAGAGCGAAGAGAAAAATTTTAATTCCGACAAAGCATCATATTTAGGTCGAATCTAACAAGATTGTCGTTGTGAAGAAAACATCCTTATTTGTTATGATTTTAAAAGTTGTATCCACAGAACTAAATCAAGATAGAAGGAAAAAGTGTATCTACTTCGCCTGCGGAAAAGTTAAATAGCGAGTAACATTGTTCGCCGCGCACGACAGTCTGCTCCCGACCGCTGCCCGCGAGTGACATGCAGTGAAAAATACAAAATGGGTCGGTGTTCGATAATTAACTGTTCAAACACCACCAATAAAAGCAAGGGTGTTAAGCAAAGTGTTTCCTATCATCGGTAAGTACCATTTGTCCTAAATATTTTTTATTAAATAAAAAACACGATTTTCCTATTTTTATCATCAAAACATTAGCTGACGTACGGCCGTCAAACTAGTTTTCCATTGCGGCTTTAATTTGAGGAGTCCGACTTGGCGTGCGTTTAAAACAAGCGATATAAAAATAGGCTATTCAAACTGTCGAGACAAAGTGAAGGTAGATTTGTTATTTTGTCCGTCGAACTCACGTCGAACTTAAGAATAGTGGTGCACCACGGCACAACTATATCGTCATGTACGCTACGATTTCCTTATTCGATTTAAATCGATTTTGCGAAGCAGTGGAAATTATAATTATGTTTTTATATTGTTATGAAACTATACATATAAAGTACGAGTGAAAAGTAAATTTAACTTAAAAATAGGTTACAGTTACGGTATTAACGTTGAATTTGCGGTCGGCAGAAAAACAAATACAAACATAATACGCTCTATATTTATGTATTATGAATAAAAATAACTCTAAAAATGTGTTAATGGTTAATTATATTTATATATTACTAAAAGTTGTAACAAATAACATGAGGATAATGCTGTGAGTACATGGTCGATTTTATTAAAAATATTACGAAATATTAACTAGTATTAATACCTACCTACTAAAATCTTTGTTCCTGGCCTTAGGCAAATTATATACCTACTAGTGAATTGTTTGTCATCACACGAATACAGTAATAATTTCACAACGAAGATGAACATCCGATATTTTTAACTTCGGCGGGCATCCCGCACGCAACCTCCACAATCGATCGAATGGGTTACGCGGCGACAACGTTCCCATCACTAAAGTACACTCGTGACGTCATAGGCTCGACACAAAACGTTACACGCTCGGTTTCGCTGTTAATCGCCGAACATTTTCCTTTTATCTTGATTTAGTTCTGTGGTTGTATCCAAACAAGATTTAATCCTTAATAGGTTAAAAATATTAAATTGGACTCTCGGTGCAATGATCTTTATAATTATATTGTATTTGGTTGAAACATGAATTTGCATGATGAAATATAAACTAATCGCGGAACGGTCTAACTGCCCGCATGGATGAGTTTAGTGAAAATGGAGCGAATTAGGAATTTGTTTATTCATGTGTAGTTGGGTGCATTAAATAAACAACATTCAGTGAATTTGCTTTTAATGGACAACTAATAACTGATTTATTTACCTAAGTACATAGTATTTAATAAATATGGTTGGTATAGAAATACACAATTTATTGAAAATAAATATGTTGTAGTTTCGTATAGTTTCGTTTTCTTTCAACCCCTTATTTGCCAATAGTGGCACTGAAGCTTTAGTAGTTTCATGTGTTCTGCCTACCCCTTTATGGGATACAGGCGTGATTGTATGTATGTAAATATGTTGTAGGTAAATTTGACAACGATTTGGATACCACAGGTTATCGTAATCTAGCTGAGCGGATTGGAACGGAATTACCTGGATTCGAACCCAGGACCATCTGCTTAGCAGACAGGGTCACTACCGACTAGGCTAGACCGGTCATCAAAATTTCATAAACCACACACCAAAACAGAAAAAGACTATTCAGATTATACGCACAAATGACTTCAGCAAAGTTCTTTGCCAGACTATAGGTAGGTATATTTTGATAACCACAGCGTTTATGGAGCCCCAAACAAGCCATGCCACCCTCACTGTTAAGACATGACAATGACTGTTTTGATAACCACTACAACAGCACAATTATGCCCAACTCCGGCATTCAACAACTACTCATCTAATTCACGTCAAAACCAATTCAATGATTCCACTCTTTCTTTCTCAAGCTTCTTTATACATCGTGGGCCTGAATGACCTGAAAGATTGTAACTACTATAATTATGAAATTAGCGGGATTTGGCTTACATTTTAGAAATAATTACATCTTTCTCTAAAACTGTTTTTCATTATAAATCGGACAAAAACGCATTTTTGACCGAAGTCTACGCTATTAGGTATTCTAGTCTTGTCCTAGTAATTGGCTGATATTACTCGTAAAAAAAAATCTTTGCAAAAAATCTCTTACAAAAAAATATGAAAAAAATCTCTAGTTCGGTTCTGACTTATTAAAGGGCATCAAAAAATAGATATTAAAACAAACAAATTCTTCTCCGAAAATTACAAAAAATATACAGAAAATAGTATATTTTTATTATTTTTAAATCATAAACGCGTGATTAAAATCTTTTATGTTATTCAGGCCCATGGTTTATGAGTGTGAAAGAGATGGGCTGATGCTGGTGTTAGATGTCGCGTGTCGGAGTGCGCCTGCACGCGTGTTTGTGCAGCTGAGCGCTGCACGGCAAACACGCCGCGTTGCACGCTGCACTCCTCGTGTTTTTGTACAAGAGATTGAGATGCTTTAAACCATTCTATCATGGGAAGCTAGAATGTTTGAATATTATGAATTTTGTGAAACTACTCAAGCCAAGTGTAAATAGGTATGCATATCAAAGCTGTCTTTAGCTGTCTAAACATGCATAAGATACAGTATTATATCATAATAATTGTCATTGAAACGCACAATAATCATCACAACAATGTACATAGTACAAAAAATATTAAGATTTAAAAAAAATTGGTGAGTACCTATTACAATGCACAAATATAACATTAATATTGAATATTCTGTATCATGTATTGTCATTCCACCTTAATTTAACATAACCAAAAAGTATAAAGTTCTTTGAAATCGACGACGCCACTGCCTCCCATTTCATCACTACTTCTGTAACATACTAATATCAAATCAAAAATATATTTCTCAAATCCGAATACCACATCCCCAAAATTTACACATATTTTTCTTCCGTTTTCAAAATCAGCCTCCATTGTAAACCGCCATTAAGTTCGTTCATTAGTACGCATGGACAATTGTCCGTCCGTCCGGCTCCCAGCCCGACATCCCAAACTAAAAGTCCTTACTCCATATAAAGTTCACTGTAGTACAGGATCATTTTGAACTGCGTCTACGAGCTGCGACGTACCAAACTAAACGTCCATTCTCCATATAGAGTTCAATGTAACATAGGACCTTTTAGTTCGGTGGGGGTGTAAGCATTTGCATACTGCATAATCGTAGCGGTGCTACACTGTAGAGCCGTAGACCTTTACTCCTTGCTACGAAGTTGTTTCAAACCTTTATGGGAGCTACTGTTTAAGACTAATGCTGTACTTGTGATTTTTACCGTCGAGCCGGCTTATCATGCTTCCAATTTTATCACTTATCCACGTGGATAAGGCATCTGTCACGCTTTGGTAAGTATGTCAGTGTGACAGTGACAGATGACTTATACACGGATAAGTGATAAAATTGGAAGCATAATACGCCGGCAGTCGGAGTATCATGCTTCCAATTTTATCACTTATCCATGTGGAAGAAGTATCTGTCACGCTTTGGCAAATCAGAGAGTGACAGATGTCTATCACGTGGATAATTGAAAAAATTATAAGATATCCGATAGGCGAGAATGGCCGAGAATGTTAGAATATTACAAATTCAATCACACGGGCCAGCCACGTCTATCAGCAGTATTTGAACAATAATTATAAGATATCCGATACGATATTGATCTTTTAGTCTCAAAACAAAACGATTCTAAAAAAAATCACTTCTGAATTAAGGCCACTTATCAAAATATGTACAATCACCGGCATAAATATGTGATGAGTTCTGTATCTTGTCGCTTTTAATTGTTTGACAATTTCGTATAACATTTCAAACAAGGCGTTAATGTGACAAGGTATGAAAATCAACACATATTTATGCCGGTGACGATTAAATATATATGTATATTTGCAACGTTATTTTATAAAGATACTTACACCTACATATTTACACGCAGCCGCGAGGAAGCGGGCGACGGAGTTGGGTTTTAAATACGTATGGGTACGATACAATCGAGTTTACATGAGGAAAGACGACGGTTCCAGTGCGCTACACGTCAAAAACATGGACACGCTTGCAAAATTAAGCTGATTAACAGAATATTATATTTTTGGTCTTAACTCAGTCTCTATATCCGGTTATTTCACATTTACCTAGTTATGGTTGTGGTCTATTATCAGAATGTTAATAGGTTTCGCACAAAACTAAATGAATTTAGCCTGAACGTTCTGAAGTTCGAGTATGATATTATATGTTTAACTGAAACTAATTTAAATAACAGTGTGTTCGATAGTGAGATATTTGATCTACGGTACAATGTGTTTCGTAGAGATAGATGCCTTTTGTCCTCTCATAAAAAGGATGGCGGCGGGGTGCTGATTGCCGTAAAAAAGCATTTTAATGTTATTCGTCAGTACTCATGGGATAGTCGATCGGAGGATATTTGGATTAGTGTTAAATCGATTAATCATAATGATCCTATACTTAACTTATGTGTCTGTTATCTACCACCCGATTTGCCACTTTCTGAACTTGAATCTTTTTATTTAAATTGCCAGAAAATTATTTTAAATCAAAGAGGGAATAACGAATTTATCATTGTAGGCGATTTTAACACCCCTAATATAACATGGACCCTGTCTTCCAATTCCAATACCTGTACCCAATTATCCACAAGATCGTAAATCTGATCTGTTATTAGAAACATTATCATTATGCAATTTAAATCAATTTAATTATTTACCTAATCAAAATAACAGATGTCTAGACCTTGTTTTGTGTACCTTGTCTTCGGTAAAAGTAAGCGGTGTACAGCCTCTTAGCAAAATTGACGCTCATCATCCCCCAATTTCCATCGATATAAAAACTAGTTTTACTACTAAGTCTTTGAAAAATAATGATCTTAAAAAGCTCAATTTCAGTAAGTGTAACATGGATAAAATTCGATCTGAATTACTAGATATTGATTGGGAACTTGTTCTCTCATCAACTGATGTTAACGAATGTGTTGAGAAATTTTATGATATTTTGAATGGCATCGTGGATAAATATACACCTAAGACTAGCAAAAAATCCGAGAAGTATCCTTACTGGTTCAATAATGCTCTTAAAAAATGTTTGAAGGAAAAAAATAAATACCATAAGCTATATAAAATGTACGGTAACCCCAGAGATTATGATGTTTTTTCACATTTGCGCTCTAGAAGTAAGATACTTATCGACGAATGCTACACTAGAATGTTAAAGTCTACAGAAGATTCTTTGCTAGTAAATGTTAAAGCATTTTGGCGATTTGTTGGTTCTAAAAAGGGTCACGCAAGCATTCCTGAGACAATGACATACAATGGGAAAAAAAGTTCGGACGGTACTGAAATATGTGAACTTTTTTCAGAATATTTTGGATCAGTATTTGAGAACAATTCGCCTGTAAGTAGCAATTATAATTGTACTATGTCTCCTCGGGATTCTACTCTGTGCTCTGTGAGGCTTGTTGAAAAAGATGTAGCTAATACGATCAAACAATTGGATGGTTCAAAGGGTGCTGGTGCTGATGGTTTTCCCGCTTCATTTATTAAAGCCTGTTGGAGGGAACTCTGTGGTCCCCTTTGTATTATTTATAACAAATCATTGACTAGTGGTGTATTCCCTTTGACATGGAAAACAGCACATGTTGTACCTATATTTAAGTCTGGCGATAAATCTCGATGTGAAAATTATAGGCCAATTAGTATCCTTCCTTGTTTTGCAAAAGTGTTTGAATCATTGGTGTATGATTACTTGTATAACCATGTCAAGCCAGTTATATCAGAAAACCAACATGGATTTGTCAGGAATAGATCTGTCATAAGTAATCTGCTTACATATAAAAATTATCTGTGCAACGCTTTCGCTATTAGAGGCCAAGTTGACGCCATTTACACTGATTTTTCCAAAGCTTTCGACAAAGTTGATCATTCGCTGTTATGTCATAAAATCTCTCTTTATGGGATACATGGGTCATTGTTTCGCTGGGTTTGCTCTTATCTGTATAATCGTAGCCAACTTATTACTCTCAAAGGTTTTAAGTCATCCCTTCAGAAAATTACATCTGGCGTACCACAGGGATCTCATTTGGGGCCGTTATCTTTCATAATGTTTATAAACGACCTTGTGAGTCATCTGTCTTGTCCTAGCTTGCTATATGCTGATGATTTGAAAGTATATTCAACTGTTGAAAATATTCAAGATTGTATTAAATTGCAAAACGATATAGATGTGATTCATGAGTGGTGTCTTAAAAACCGAATGTCCCTTAATTCTGCTAAATGTTTTGTAATATCGTTTACTCGTAAATGTAACCCTTTAAAATATTCTTATAAATTATCGTCCCATGTATTGGAAAGGAAGTCTGTAGCTAAAGATTTGGGCGTTCTTTTTGATAATAAGCTATCCTTTCATGAGCATTATGAGTACATAATTAATAAAAGTAACCGTCTTCTGGGATTTATTATACGTATCACTAAAAACTTCAGAAACCCTCAAAGTATGCTGCTATTGTATAATAGTTTGGTACGCAGTGTTTTAGAATATGGGTCTGTTATATGGTCACCTTTCTATGCTGTACACTCTAATAAAATCGAAGCCGTACAAAGGAAGTTTCTTAGAACCTTGTGTTTTCGATGCCATTATGGGCGGTCTGTCTCGGGATATAATCAACGTATGGCAAAGTTTCATGTCACATCACTTCAAGTAAGACGTAAGCAATCGGACCTTCTACATTTGTACAAAATTGTCCATTCTCATATTGATTCTCCATATCTATTGTCGCTGCTGAATATCAACACAGCTTACAGATTTCGATCTCCGAATACGTTTGCTTTGGCTGTATATAAAAATAATACCTCATACTATAATCCAATAGTTCGCATGTGTCGGGAGTTTAACGATATGGTTCGAGTCTGTAAGGATTTTGATATTTATGTTTCCAAGATATCTCAATTTAAAAAGTCTGTTTATTTGGTCACAAAAAATATTTGATTAAAATTTGTATAGTTAAGCGCGTTTGTAATTACCTTCTGTCTTCTTTTAATTTAAATTAATTTCAAAATTTTGGTATCTTGTTCTTCTTTAAATTTCTTTATTATTGTCATATAAAAATTGTATTAACATGCTATAAATTATAATAAGTATAACTCATAGTCATGTTGTGTACATATAATTTTGGACTGTAATCTAGTTCTTAAGCTTTTCTAACCTGTATCTCTTATGTTATTTCGATTACTGTCTGTTTTATGTACCTTATGAAATAAAATAAAATAAAATAAAATATTTACGAACTGGACGGTACTCATGAATAAGTAGTATTTACAAGCCAAGGTCAAGGTTAGTGGAAGTCTGTGTGAGCTGTAGGTTGAGCGAACTTATCGCAGCCCGGGAGCACACGACACCCCGTTGCGTAAGGATTTGCGCAAATAATATATGATTTACAGTATGTTGACCATTAGCGGTATTTGCAACATATAACTCTTATGGTAGTGCTACGGAGTCATTAACGACATAATATGAGCAACATAAGGTATGACATTCATCAAGACCGCAGTCAATAAGTTATATTTTTTATTCCTAATTTGTGAGATTAACGATTACTTGTCTATTTTACTGTTTAAAATAGTTACAGAATATGCGAATTGATCATGGTTTTTTTACAATTAGCGTAGTTCCATCATTTACCGTTGTATCAACAGAAATAGATTATGTTATTTACGATGACGCGTATTTGGTCCGAATTGTCAGCCATCAAAGGTTCGATAACAAAATTTTATAAAGTATTTGGATCAAATCAAACCCAGAAAATCCTTTTCATAATGAGGTTAATATACTGGCAGCAACACAGACCGTGGCACGCCCGAGTATGAACCAATCTGCCGCCCACTCGATGCTTCAATGGAACTCAATTCATATTAATTTATTTTTGCGCTGAAAAGCAAAAAGCATTTCAACGTGAACGAGTATGTAGGAAATAGTTTACATGGCTGGCGTGAATTTAGTCGCGGGTGAAATAGTTCACGAGCTGTGTCACGTGGTTTGATGACGGGTGAAATAGTTCACGAGCTGTGTCACGTGGTTTGATGACGGGTGAAATAGGCCCTCTGTTTGACGTCAACTAAAATGTGCTGAAACTTTTTGAGGTTTATGTACTCGAAAATCACTATTGCGCGGTAAATAAGGAATACAGATATTTTAGTTACTTTGATACATTATGTCTGCTACAAATGCATGTGTCTACCCTCAAATATTGTTTATTTAGTATACTTTTTGGGACAGGATGAAAGTGTTCATAACACAACGAATTTTTTTTTAATATACCACACACCCTGTCAGTTGCATATTTTTAGACTTTATTGTAAACGCATAAGGTATGCCTAGATTACGCATACGAGTTTCAGTTAGGTTGCAGTCTGTCAGATCAGCCCTACACCTAACACTTTATTTACTTCTGTCCTCATTATGCTAACTGTACATATGAGGCAGGCATTCTATTAACTTCGATGAAATTTAAATCATTTTCTGACGAAATAGTATTATTTCGTCATTCGTTTTGTTTTGTTCTATTTCCAAACAAAGCAAAAGCAACTTTATATACTTTAACTTACGTAAGTTCAAATTTCATTAGCAGACTTTGGATTTCATCTCGAATGACTGAGCTTTAGGTTTTATTAGGAATCAAATACGTTTAGACATTAGACAGCTGTTTGGCAAAGAACCATTGTGTGGTATTAGGCCGTTTTAAACAAACCCTCAATACTTATAATATAGATCCAAGTGTCTTATAATATTCACTATAAATACTACTTTGATCCTGTTAATAATGAAACCTAAAAAACAAAACATTCCATCACCTTCCACAACAAGTCATTGACCCATAACATAACCTCAAAACTCACATGTATCCCACGTCACGCTGACGTGCACACTATGACGTGGACACACATCGCGCACGTGCCGTCTACGTCGCGCCTGCGTGCAGACGTAGCGTGGCCACGCGTGGCCGGTCCGCGGGCCCGCGGCGAACTGCCGCGCCGACATCGATAAACTAGTGATAATGTTCAAGGTCAACTTTCGGGACCCGAAGGATTGCGGTCTTCTCAGGTTTATGTTTTTCGGATTAGAGATCTTTAAGTGGCGGCGACGTATTGATAGAATTGTTAGAAGTGTTAGAAGTACATATGAACATCGATATAGTTATGTACTACTAAATGATAATGTCCTTTCAAGGTCAACTTTCGGGACCCTCCGGGGTGCACTCTTCGCAGTTTTATGTTTTTCAGATTAGAGATCTTTGGGCGCCGGCGACATATCGATTGGGTTTAAAACGGCGAATGACGGGCATATACAGCAATTGGAACAGTGTCAGATATATCATAATGTGAACGTTGATTTGATGTTCAAGGTCAACTTTCGTGACCCTTCGGGTTGCGTCCTTGGCAGTTTTATGTTTTTAGGATTAGACATCCTTAAGTTGCGTTCGTCGGCGTATCGATAGAATTGTATACGGCGAGAAAACGTGTAATTAGGGAATAAATGTGTTATAAATATAAACGGAACATCGATACTAATAAGTATCTAGTGATAAATGTCCTTTCAAGGTCAACTTTCGGGTCCGTTCTGGTTTCGTTAGCGCCGACGACATATCGATTGGGTTTAAAACGGCGAATGAAGGGCAAATAAAGCCATTGGAAGAGCATCATATATTATATCATAATGAGAACGTTGATTTGATGTTCAAGATCAACTTTCGGGACCCTTTGGCTTTCGTTCTTCGCAGTTTTATGTTTTTCGAAGTGGAGTCGATGTACCGAAAGAATATCATACAGCGATAAAATAGGGTACGAAAGGAATAAAATGTGTTTGTAAAATTTGTGATACTGATAATACCATAGTCCGTTCAAGGCCAAGTTCAAGTCCTGAAGACTAACTGCGAAGATCGTAACTCCCTTCGCAGACTTATACCTACCTATGTTAGAACAGTCGACGAATCGATTATGTTGCAAACGGCAAATGATGGCCAAGTAATCGGGGTTCGAATCCCGGTAAGGGCATTTATTTGTGTGACGAACACAGATATTTGTTCCTGAGTCATGGATGTTTTCTATGTATGTATGTATTTCTCTATATAAGTATGTAGTCGCCTAGCACCCATACTACAAGCTTTGCTTAGTTTGGGGCTAGGTTGATTTGTATAAGGTGTCCCCCAATATTTATTTATTTATAAAGAAATTTGGCCGAGTGTAATATATTACAATAATAATAATTAATTATAATTAGTATAATTTATCCGGTCAAGGTCAAATTTCGAGACCCTTCGGGTTGCGTTCTTCGCAGTTTTATGGTTTTCAGAATGGAGATCATATCTATTAGTTTTAAAACGGCATCTGTAACTAACGCAATTTGAGCGAGCGTGATATTTTATAACAAGAACGTTGATTTTTACGGTGGTGATAAAGTATCCTTTCAAGGTCAAGATCAAGGTCAAGGACAAGTATCTTAGTTTTAAAAGTATCGCGTTCTTTGCTCACATGTTTTCTGAAAACGAGCAAATGAGTTATTTATCAATTGAATCTCATTGCCTGTATTCTTCTTTGTGCTTGATAAAATGTTAGTGCGGAGTGGAGACATCTTAAAATATAAAATTTAAGTATTTACTTTTTTTTTTTTTTTTTTTTTTTTAGTATAGATAGGTAGACGTTTGACCACGATCACACCTGATGGTAAGTGATGATGCGGTCTACGGTGGAGCACGCTTACCTATGAGATACCTATTTACTCTTGCTTTAAAGAGACCTGGATTGTACTCGTGCGGAAACACAGACTTAGGCAGGGCATTCCACTCCTTGGCGGTTCGCAAAAGAAATGTTGACGCTTAGTGCGTATTTTTGGAATACTGACCATGAAGCGATGCCGCATTGCCGATTGTCTAGTGGTCCTATGGTGAAATGGGGACGGAGGAACAAGGTTATACAGTTCCTCAGCGCACTCTCCGAAATGTATCCTGTAAAATACCGATAAACTGGCAACCTTCCGACGATGCTCCAGGCTTTGTAGTCGAGAATTGGTCAGCTCGTCGTCATTGATGATCTTCTTGGCCCTCCTCTCGACTGACTCGAGCGCCGCAAGCTGGTATTTCGCTGAACCATCCCACAGGTGAGAACAATATTCTACACACGACCGGACTTGTGCTTGGTACAGGTCGAGCAGCTGCCTAGGTGTAAAATAATGCCTCACCTTGTTGAGGATGCCCAGCTTTTTTGCAGCTAACTGAGCTTTCGACTCAATGTGCGGGCCGAAGTTAAGTTTCGAAGTCAGTGAGATTCCGAGAAGCTCAAGATGGTCGGTAATCGGAAGGGATACATTTCGGAACGTAGGAGTAAGGTGGAATGGGCTCCTTTTAGCAGAAATAAGACACGCCTGAGTCTTACTTTGTTTTTTTCAATATTTTCAATCCCTAATAGTATCCATAACAAACAATACAGTACATACATTCATACATAACACGGTCCATATGCCAGAATGTGCAATATCAGTTTCATTAACGCCACGAGCGACCACCAATTCATATAAACCATAAAGAAGCAGACTATTATAATCCAACACTCAAGACGCGCCCGAGTCCTCAATAAAGTGCCGAGTCACGTGCCTTCGATAAATTACAATAAAAATTACCGCCCGACTCGAATCGGTAGCAGGTACGGGACACTGCAGCAAATACTTGCAAGTACGCGCAAGTACAAAATACTTGGCAGTCTGGACAAGAGTCTTAAAAGGGCGTACCTACACTGAGAGAAAATACAACCAGTTTTCATGTTCGTTCAACAAGTTTTTTGGTTAAAATAGCGTATACTAGAGGTGTGCGCCGACCGGCGTAGCGCCGGTCATTTTTGCTCGTTTGTTCCGTGTTATTCAAACTGTAGACGTGTGGCGCCGATAACACAATGATCGGCAACGGCGTTTACCAAATATCGGCGGCGGCGGCGTATTTTCGGCGTGAATTTAGCGTGACCTTAAATTTCATGTTTCCTGTATAAAAATCATTTTTTGTTATATTTCTTGAAATTTTGATCAATACAGGTGTATTACATATACTTTTATATAAACTGTGAGTTAAATAACACATGTACCTAAATAAACACTGGATAGAAAAAAACACTGATTACCCTAATAATTATCCGTTGATGGCACTAAATCTTTTTTTTATCAATGTTGGCTTCCATTAAAGGATTTATTTTCTAAATGACCATGAAGCTGTTAGGCACTCTTTCTTTATGAAGTCCTTAGGAAGCTGATAAGGAGACCTTGACATCGGAGAAGCACACATCTTTAGCACAACCACAGGGGTTCCAAAGTGGCCGGTCAATTTAAGAGTGTCGAGAAAAAAAAACTTTACACACAGAACTGTGCTGGAAACGGATGACCAGCATAAAGTTCTTAGCATACAAATTTGAGTTGGATGCAGATAGTTTATCCAGAAAATCAGTTTTATTTTTTGCATCGGCAGCACTGATTAATTTTCGATACTCGGATTAGTAGGCCAAAGTAGCAACTGAATGGTTACCGTATTCAGGCCGGGGAAGACCAAAAAAAGAGATAAAAAGGACGACCTCGCCGCATTTTTATGACTGGGAGGGAGCGGACAGCAAACTGTAATGAGTGCGTGTAGGAAGGGAGGACTTTGCCCAGCAGTGAGACACTTATTAGGCTACATAAAAAACAAGCAAGATACGATCAAATGAAGGCTGGCACTTGCCGATGATTGTCACCACACATAATTTATTCAATTCTTGCAGAACCAGATCAGTAACGAAATTAAAATCATGCAAAGTGAAGCTAACCTGGGTAGTATACCTCTATGAGTAGGACGCAAAAACAATCGCATCCCTGCTTCTAACCTGTACCGTTACCATGGGCTGCCCAAGTGAGAGCCGTATTACTTTACTTAGAAAGTGAGTGAGTTTACGTTTGTTTACATTATATTGTACCTAACTTCACTCCAAAGAAGCTGCTTCTGTCCCTTTCTAAGTTTATGAATAAACGGAGAAAGAACTATAGACGAATGCTACGCCTCTGGTGTTTACGCGATGGAACTAAAATCATAAGTAAATGTAATTTACCCAGGGAGAATAGAGGGTAAGGAGGAAAATCTGTCGAAGTAGAACAGTCGCAAAAATGACCGGCTGATGCCTTGTAATTGAGGTTACAAATCTCTCATGTCTTGCTCAATGATCAGCGACGTGACATGACATTAGACGTTCTATTCTACAACAAGTCAAGATGTAGTCCCGTGGTAGTGCGCTGACTTCGTATGCAGATGTTCTCAGGTTCGATCCTGTCAGCGTTCTTTTTGATTTTTTTTAAATTTTCATTTTGTGTATTTTAATTGTGTTTAATTATTGTTTTATTAATAAAAATGTCAACTTAAGCCCTTTTACATTGTTTGCCCCATCTTAGGATTCTTAGGTAATGTTGTAAGTCTTGCGAATGAAATTTCGAAAAGTTGTAACAAAACAAAATATTTTTTGATATTAGAATTATAAAATATGCCGTGTAGTGACGGGTTAACCCTTAAATTGGCAAGAGTAAAAAATGTCAAAAACGAGTCATACAGTATAATACCTTTATTTAGTAGTGTCTTAGGGTCTACAGAAAAATGTTTAAAAAAATCCAGCATTAACAGTTTTTCAGAAAATCTATGTACATCACCATGCACGTTGCCAATTTTGTGGCAATAGAGCTACTTTCTGGTATGTACATGCTGGTTACCGCTGCCAAGAAGGTAGTAAATTATTTTGTATAAAAATAAAAGGAAAATTATACGAAAAATCATTTTTTTTTTCTTATCATTAAAGCAATTTCTTTTTTTACAACGTCAAAACAAACAGGCATATTGCATTTGATGCAATAAACTTAGCCCTTGCAATATCTGCAGCGTACGTTTTTTTGTCCACTCTCAGGAAATAAGTAGGTAGATTGTGTTACAAGGGAACAAAATAATTTTGCTACCATGTTACACATACTGATTTTCACATCACCTGTGAGGAAATTCCAAAATAAGTTCTTAATCGACAATTTTTTTGTACATTAGGTATATTATATGTGCTTACACTTTTTGTGCGCTAATATTTTATACTGGCAACATAAAGTACTTAAACAGAAAAGTGTCACTTTGCTCCCTCCTAACAGGGAAGAAAAGTACCCTTTCCGAATGGGTGATACAATGAAAATATCCTATGTTGTAGAACCTAACACTATTCGTCGAACCTTATTGTTGCCTCGAAATGTAAATTAGCTCAGGACACGTAAAGAAGTTGTCAACATATACAAATACATACGCAGTTTTTTTTGTATACTTTTGCAAAAACCAATTATTATTTTACCACCTAAGGTAGTTGAGTTTCCGACTCGTTGAAACTGTATGCAACTAGTTACAAACAAAGAAGAAACATTCTTCCCTGGCCCCTGGTTGCGAAGCATGGTTGCGATGACAACCGAAAGGGTATCCAGCATACATTACGAAATAAAAAATAAGCCCCAATAATACTCCAGTCTTTACGAAGTTCTTACATACCCACTTCTTTGGGGTATTTTTGACGTATACTATACCTTTACAACCTTTATAAGGTATCATCATTCTTATCTGTCGAATCTACATCTCTAACTTGCATTCCAAGGTATTTGTAATTCAGCTTCTGATTATATTTATTAGTATGTATATCAAAATGTTAATTATAGTTGATTCGTTACTGCTAGCGCCATCTATGCTCCCAATGTATAAAACTTATTGAGTACCGTTACTTGTCAAATAAATCAGTCTGTTGCGAATATTCTCGGTGTTTTATTAGGTTATGGGCGTTTCCTAGTTTTTATCAGTTATTTTAGTGTAAAATAGATAAAAAGTGAAAGTTTATTCGCGGTAACATGACTACGAACTATATTGCCAGTGTGCCTAAGTTGAAAGGCAGGGACAATTATGACGAGTGGAGTTTTGCGGCTGAGAACTTGTTGGTGCTAGAAGGGATGGAAGGTTACATCAAGCCGTCAAAAACCTTCGAAGTTAAACCAGTTGAAGACGCAAAAACGAAGGCAAAGTTAATTTTAACTATTGATCCTGGATTGTACGTGCATATCAAGAACACACAGAGCTCAGCGGAATTATGGACTAAATTGAAGACCATGTTTGACGACTCTGGTTTCTCAAGAAAAATAACCTTGCTTCGACATTTGATAAATATCAGACTTGAAAACTGTGACTCGATGTCTACCTATGTCACACAAATGGTCGAAACAGCTCAAAGGTTAAACGGCACAGGATTTACAATCACCGATGAGTGGGTAGGATCATTACTATTAGCTGGTTTGTCCGACCGTTATTCACCCATGATTATGGCAATTGAACATTCGGGTATTTCGATAACTGCAGATGTCATCAAGTCAAAGTTACTTGACATGGAAGTAACGAAAGATTCTGAGGTTGGCAGCAGTGCGGCATTCGTAGCGAGAAGCAAATGTCACTCTGGCAACACTAAGCCAAAGAACTATGGCGGGAGTGGCGGCTTGTCAATGTCAAATAAGAAGACAGTGACAGGTACAACAACAAAAGAAGTGATTTGCTACAAATGTAAGTCCAGCGGACATTATCGAAATCAGTGTCCTATGTTGAAGAAGAACGCTAGTAAATGCGTATTTAGTGTTGTTTTCCTTAGCGGGAAGTTCAGTAAGGAAGATTTTTACGTAGACTCCGGCGCGAGCGCGCATTTAGTGGTGAACAAAGACTGGGTGAAAAATGCAAACTTTACGCCTTGTTTACCAGAAATCATTGTTGCAAATGAAGAAACAGTGCCTGTTGTTTGTTCTGGAGACGTGGAAATTGTTTCCGATTTGAAATGTCAAATAACAGTGAAGGATGTGCTAATGCGTGCCTAGTTTGACAACAAACTTGTTATCAGTGAGCGAGCTTATCAAAAATGGCAACAGAATTAATTTTGATGAGAAACATTGTTACATTAGTAACAGAAACGACGAGTTAGTTGCTATAGCCGACTTGATTAACGGTGTTTACAAGTTGCGACTTCAGAAACAGAGTTGTTTGTTGGCAGCACCAGCAGTTACTGGAGAGCTTTGGCACAAACGTTTGGCTCATATTAACAGCCAAGATTTGAATAAAATGAAAAACGGCATTGTTGATGGTGTGTCTTATGAAGGATCTTTAGACATAACCAAGGCACAATGTGAAACCTGTTGTGAAGGAAAGCAAACAAGGTTACCTTTTACACATGTTGGTACCAGAAGCACAGAGGCTTGTCATAGAATACATAGTGACCTGTGTGGACCCATGGAGGTTAATTCTTTAAATGGCAGTAGGTATTTTATGCTATTTATCGATGACTACAGTAGAATGACTTTTATATATTTTCTGAAGCAAAAAAGTGAAGCTTTTAGCAAATTCAAGGAATTTAAAGTACTTGTAGAGAACCAGCAAGGCAAGAAAATTAAGATATTTCACACGGATCAAGGTTTGGAGTACTGCAACCGTGAGTTTGGAACTTATCTCAAGAATGCGGGCATCATACATCAGACCACAAATAGCTACACACCAGAGCAAAATTCAATTCCGGAACGGTCTCATCGCAGTATCGTAGAGAAAGCTAGATGTCTCTTATATGATGCAAAGCTCGACAAGAGATTTTGGGCAGAGGCGGCCAGCACCGCAGTTTATCTGAAAAACAGGTCCATTGTGTCGGGATTGGATAAAACTCCGTTTGAATTGTGGTATGGTTCAAAACCTGATTTAAGCCATATAAGACTGTTTGGTAGTAAGGCGATGGTTCATATCCCAAAAGAAAAGCGCTTGAAGTGGGACAAGAAAGCAGCAAAACACATATTAGTGGGATATGGAGAGACAGTGAAGGGTTACAGATTGTACAATCCCTCCAAGAAAACCATTATTACCAGCAGAGATGTCATTGTGATGGAAGGTGAAATGGATGGGAGCGACGCTGGTGAGGACTTGGCTCTTTCGATACCTAATGAGGAGGCGCAGACAAGCAGTGTGGAGGAGAAGAGCAGCGTTTCAGTGGGGGATATGCATCCTAATGTTCCAGATGAGGAGCATTCTGAACTCTCTTCAGATTCTTCAGTATACGCTGATGGTAATGAGACTTTGACTGAGCCTACGTCAAGTGAGGAGCCAGAACCAACAGTCCAGAGTACATCGACACCAGAACCGAGAAGCAAGCGTGTCAGAAAGCAGCCTGATAGGTATGGCTTTGGCAACATGTGTCTTCCCAGTACTGTTCCAGCTTCAGAGGAGATCACATACTCGGAGGCTCTTGAGGGGCCAGAGAAGGAGCAGTGGAGACGCGCCATATCTGACGAACTGCAGTCGTTCGAGGACAATGATGCGTGGGAACTTGTCGAGAACCCCGGTAATGTGTCGGTAGTGAAGTGTCGGTGGGTCTTTAATAAAAAAAGTGATGTGGACAATAATGTGCGTTATCGTGCGCGGCTCGTGGCCAAAGGCTTTACGCAAAAGCCTGGTGTTGACTATACAGACACCTTTTCTCCTGTTGTGCGTCATTCAACTTTGAGATTGTTATTTGCTCTTAGTGTAAAGTTAGGAATGAGTATAACGCATTTAGATGTTACTACAGCTTTCTTAAATGGTTTTCTCAAAGAAAACATATACATGTCAATTCCTGAAGGTTTTGCAAACAAAAGTGGGGGAAAAGTGTTAAAACTTAAGAGAGCTATTTACGGGTTAAAGCAGTCTTCTCTAGCCTGGTATGAGAGGGTTAAAGATTGTCTTTGTAAATTGGGCTTTAAAAACAGTCAGTATGAACCGTGTTTGTTTGCAAAAACTACTGGGAAAGTTAAGATAATTGTCGGGCTCTATGTAGATGATTTTCTGATTTTTTCAAACAGTGATAGTGAGACTGAAAAATTGAAAAATGTATTAAGTTCACAGTTTAAGTTAAAGGACCTAGGCCCTGTAAGACAGTATCTTGGCATGAGAATAAATTTAAATAAAAATAAAGATGTAATAACTGTAGATCAAGAACATTATATTGAACAGTTAGTATGTAAATTTCAGATGTCAGAATGTAAACTGCAAACTACTCCTATTGAGCCTAAGTTAAATTTGGAAAAAGCTGAAGGAAGTTTACCTAATGTGCCTTACCAAAAGTTAATAGGAAGTTTGATGTACTTGGCGGTCTTAACAAGGCCAGACATAGCATATGCGGTAAGCTATCTAAGCCAATTTAATAATTGTTATACCAGTGAACATTATAATTATGCAAAACGAATTTTAAGATACTTACAGTGTACAAAAACCTATTGTTTGAGGTACAGTAATAATAATTGTGATTTGCAAGGTTTTGTAGACAGTGACTGGGCAAGTGATGCTATAGACAGGAAGTCTTATACTGGTTTCTGTTTTGTTATGTCTGGATCAGCTGTTTCTTGGCAAAGCAGAAAGCAAAAGACTGTTAGCCTTTCAAGTACAGAATCGGAGTACACAGCTTTGTCAGAAGCTTCTAGAGAAGCTGTTTACTTAAGAAACTTATTACATGAAATTATAGGTGAATATCATATAATTAATTTAAATTGTGATAATCAGAGTGCTTTGAAATTAGCATCTAGTTGTCAAAGTCACAATAGATCAAAACATATAGATGTACGCTATCACTATATTAGAGATGTTGTTAAGTGTAACTATGTGAATATTAAGTATATACCTACAGAGGAAATGCCTGCTGACGTACTTACCAAAGGTTTGTGTTCTGTTAAACACTACAAGTTCATGAAAATGATTGGTATTGTTCCTTTGTAGATTTATCTCATTTACCCAATTATGTATGGGATTTTTTGTAGTTGAGTTTTTTTTTTGTTTGGATGTGTATCCATGTATAAGAATTTAGCTTATTTTGATAAGTGGGGGTATTAGTATGTATATCAAAATGTTAATTATAGTTGATTCGTTACTGCTAGCGCCATCTATGCTCCCAATGTATAAAACTTATTGAGTACCGTTACTTGTCAAATAAATCAGTCTGTTGCGAATATTCACGGTGTTTTATTAATATTGATGGAGGTGAGTGATCAACTGTAGATGGAGTGGCTATGTATTGAATAGACTTTAATGTGGGCAGTGCATCATAATTAACTGTAGATGGAGAGGGTAGAACTCCCTCTATTATGGATGAAAGAGAACTAACGTGCATGCTATCAGAAATAATCGTGCTTCATTATATTTGTCAATTGTCAACCTAATCTCAGACTGACAAGTAGTCTAGCAAAATTTTATTTGATGTAATCGATCCAAGGAAGAATTTTAAGAAACTGGATCAGAGCTTATTCAGAGCTATTCTCAGAATCTTGTTGGTGCAGACCAGAACCATCATCACTTCATCAGACCATGCATTTTCTACGGGCATCAAAGCCAATCTTATGCGATCGACTCTGACCCTCCAGCTAAAGAAAGATATAAACATGTTAATTAAATGAATAAAAAAAGATAGTGAACGTAAAATTGTTACATTTCAATCAAAAGAAAAGTCTCAGGTAATCTACCGAGTAATTGGCAACGTACACGGTGGTTACCGTTGTTCAATATAGGTACTTCACCACCAACTTGGCAACGGTAACCGTGGTGTACATTTCAATTTATCCACGATTATCGTTTTTATCATGCTTTACGCAAACAAAATGACTATTTTTTCATATTCTTCAACTATTTTATTAAAAAGATCAAAACATAAAAATCACCACTTGCATACAAAAAAGTTGTGAAACTTTAATAAAACTTTCCCGAGGTAATGACAGGCGTCGCCGCGTCGAACTCATTTTTGACACAAACGTTAATTTAAAATTTTTGCCACATCAAATATTTATTTTACCATTTACAATGAAATTATTTATTCGTTTTTGGTAAAAAATGTTTTAGAAATGTAATATATTAATGACAGGAATTTTCACTACGCAACGTACACGGTAGTGCACAGTGCCAATTTAAGGGTTAAGGATTTCATCACCCCCTTTCTTCCCGTGGGTGTCGTAGAAGGCGACAGTGGGATATGGGTTAAATTGTGGCGTAGGCGAGAGGCTGGCAACCTGTCACTGTAATGTTACAATTTCGTTTTCATTCAACCCCTTATTTGCCAAAAGTGGCATTGGAACTTGAGTAGTTTCATGTGCTCTGCCTACCCCTTCATGGGATACTGGCGTGATTGTATGTATGTAAAAATATAAAATAATCCAGGAAAAGATATTATGCAGTAGAAAAAATAAAAAAGCTCTTATCAGGATTTGCACCCGGGACCTCTTGCTCCGTAGGCGGGGTCACTACCGAGAAGGCTAAGAGATTGTCAAACCCTTATGTACCTGCTATTCCAGTGCCAACTATCTTTTCTTTTATATGTGCACTTCTGATACTTAAAGCTTTCGCTCCTTACCTCTAATCTCCATAAATTTACCTATCGAAATCTGTCAATATAGGGTCTACTGCGAATTCTGAAACATACGCATTGAGGGACTCTTCCTCTTTCACTTCATACTGATAAGAGTAAAAGAGACGCATGTCCACATTTCGATAATCGGTATTCGGTAGTAGGCCTCAAACCATAGGCCAAGTCATTCTGACGTGACATTTCTGTCAACTTAAGTATACAAAAATCACACGGAATTTTCACTATTATTTTTGCAGTTTTAAATAAAATTATGACTAACATATTGTATTAATTTATAATATTACGTGAAATTCATCATAAACCAGTGAACAAATCAAATAAGGTAATGAGTTATTTTTTGCCATAATTTTGTACTATTTACAGTTGAGATGATTATATTGCTCAAAGTAGTTTTTGGTTTCAGAAAGATGATGGAGGCTATTATTGAAATCAATATTTCCGAACAAACCCGTATGGTATTCAGTCAACATGGAAGATAGTTCAATTAATATGAATACTGTGGCACTGTGGCAGATACGCTACTCATTACCTTCGGAAGCAGTACCAATTTATAGGTGTTTTTGTTCCGCGATGCACTTAATGGTATTATTGGCCATGATCATCACAGGTATATGTATAGAAGTGCTCCAATAAAGGAAGGAACCTCAACTCCAAAAAAATAATCCTGTTACTAAAATAAAGTATTTCATTAATTGACTTTGTTTATTTGTGATGTTCTCGAGTAGTAAAGAAATAGAAATATTTTATTTGCAGAAAAAGGGTACATAGCACCTTATATAGAATTAGCTTTTGCCGGCGGCTTCGCCCGCGTAATAAAATAATCCTTATTCAAACATGTACAAAAAATAAATTTTTCATTTGGATCCGTAGGTTTCTATGCAGACGTTTGTCTGCGTTTTTTTCGATTACTCATATTACTATTGTCTTTAAAGAAATGCTTGCAATGATTGTAGAAATGTTACACAGCGACCACAGCGTAGGTAGTAGGTACGAGTAGATATGTATTCTATATGCACTGGGGAGACTACATACAACAGAACTCACATAGCCCGTATCTCGACACTATTGTCGGTGGGTAAAAAGTACTTTCTCGCAATATCGCTTACAATTACCGCTTGCCGACCGATTAACCCTATCCCTATCCCTATCCCTATCCCTAACCCTATCCCTATCCCTATCCCTAACCCTATCCCTATCCCTATCCCTATTAGAGTTTGTTCCCGGGAAATACCGGTATCTACCGAAAATACCAGGAATTCCCGGGATTTCCAGCCAAGCAAAGAACCGGGAAATCAACTTGAAGGCTCTTTTAAAATATCCAAAATTATACCCTGTAATTTATGAATTTATTATGCACACTATTGGCGCTTTGTAAATAATTTAGTAATTGTTCAAAAATACTGCTTTTCATTCATAAAACATTGTTTTGTGTAGTTACTAAATAGTCATAAGTTTAGCATTTCAATATGTGCAATTATTACTTTTATGTTTAACATGGTAATTGTTATTCCTGTTATTTGTATGTTGTATTAAATATTGTATGTTTGAGCTGATGGCCAAGTTGCCAATGCTCCCAATAAATTAAAAAAAAATAGCTTTGACAATTTTGACACAAGGACTTAGCTGAAATGTCAATCGTTGACGCTAGACGCCGATCGAAATTCAGTATAGCTCTGTCACGTCAATACGGAAAAGTGATAGAGATAGCTAAGCTACGATAACGATGTTATCATAATCGTTTGTGCATTTTGGCTACGTGCCCCGCCTTAAAATGGGATATAATTTTTAGTTGTTTCAAAATTCTTTTCACTATGCTCTCACTTTTGTATCAAATTATATTCTTCATATACATCACATAATGGCCATCAAAAGTTCCATACCTTACCTTAGACTTTGTCGTTATGTCGATGTCGTTGTAATTGATGATTGATATGTACGGAAACGCTGAATTTTAGGTATTAAGTTTTCGTTTCCTACCTAGCCTGTTACTCAAAAATATCACAAAATAAACAAAGTCACAGAATGATATACTTTATTTCAGAAATAGGATAATTTTTTTGAAGTTTTCTCCTTTGGTTCACTTCTAATAATATATACCCACGAGATATGGTGTTATGGTGACTATGGATGGGTACACGTATTGTGCATTGAGGAACAAAAATGCCTATGAATTGGTACTGCCTGCTGCTGTAGGTAATCAGTTGATTCGTTACTGCCTCATTCCTTATCAATTTGAACAATCTTCTACGTTGGGTTTGCTGAATACCATACGGCTTGCATGGAAATATTGTTTTCAATAATAACTTCTTTTTCTGAAAGCAAGCAATATAATCATCTCAACTGTAGCTAAACAGTACAAAATGATGAATAAATAATAACTCATTACCTTTGTAAAAGTATCAAACACTGGTTTCATCACTGGTTTATCTTTTTATCGAACTACTGACTAACTGCTACATTTAAGCTGTTCTTGAATTTCACGTAATATTATAAATTAATACATATTAGTCATAATTGTATTTAAAATTGCAAATATAATCGTGAACATGTTGTGGGATTGTTATATAATTTGACAGTAATGACACATCACAGTGAATTGGTGGTTTACTTTTACGCTATTGACTGTCAATGATTACTCACGTAAAGTATTGAGTTTTCACTAGAGACTGTCAAATAGTTCTGGTTCTATTGACTTCATACAGTTAGAAAGAGAGCGCCTTAGCTGTAAAGTTAGGAACGTATTGAAAACTCGGAGTAAATACGTTAATAACTTATGGTACCGATGAAAATTTTAGTACGTGAGCGTTTCCGCTTGGAGCGCTGTTCAGTTTTTCCATACATTTTCTGTAACTCTCACTGAAAACGTAACGTATTTTTTAACTCAAAAAAGTCATGGTAAGGCTACTGCTAATTTATAGTTCTACACTCAGCGGCTATAAGCAGTTTGGCGACGCGATGGGCAGATGGGTATTTTTCGAGGAGCCCTGAAATCTTGAATACATTACATGGTAGTCATCCAGATAGAAAGATAAATAGCAGAAGATCTAACAGGGAACTTGGCTCTCCAGATCTGGTATTTTCGTAGGCGCTGTAACTAAATATGTCAAGCCGTATGCCAGAGAAAAGTCGTCCCCGCATGCCCAGTTTTTCGTATGCCATTAAGAACTTTATACTGAAGTCCCTCATCTTTCTTACTGCTGAATAACGAATATTTTATCCGTATTCAAGTTTATTGGGTAATTATACCAAGAATTGCATAAAAAAAGTCCAAAAATGTATCCCAATACTAAGTTTGAACAGTTTAGTAACCACGAAAGTCACGCCGATTTCACGCCGTTTAATAATCAGCGGGGGTGGCGTGGCAAAAATGACTGGCGGCGACGACGCGTCAGCGCGTCGCACATGTCTTTCAAAGAAGCCATACACATTAACTCACGCAGAAAACCAAAAAGCGTTCTGTATCTCGTAATGGTAAAAATAAATTAGATAGGCGACACCAACGTCACTAACCAAACAAACTAACTTTTGTAAGACGTCACCACGCGAGTGCATATCAAATTAGTCACAAATTTCTAGACAAAAACTAAATAATTTGCTATTAATATTACTAAAATCTTCATTAGAACATGAAATTGTGTCACAGGACCCTTGATAAAAAGTTTACTTAGTACTTTGTTACGCAGACTATAGAAGAACCATTTTCCTTTGAATTTTACATGTTTTTAATTACTACGCCGTTCACGCCGATTACGCCGACGCCGCCGGTCATTTTTGGCCCGGACGCCGCCGCCGACGATTTAGTCATCGGCGCACACCTCTAGCGCATACGTGCTCTTTGGTTCAAACAACAAGCTACTTGTCATTTGAATCGGCAATATATTTGAATCAACAAGTCGATTTTATAAAAACAACCTGACACATATTGTTTTAAACATATGTTTGGCTGATTCAAACGGATAAACCGCAACAAGTCGAACTTGTTAAATTCACAATGCAAATATCTCTCAGTGTACAGCGTTTTCTCATTATCTAGTCTGATATCGGATGTAGGTAGGATGTCAAAGATGGCACTTTCAAAATATAATATAAGATATCCATTCCTCTATCTGATATCGGATAGGATAATGTGAAAGCGGACTTAGTTCCATCTCTCGCTTGCGTCGACGCCTACTGAAAATGGCGGCACTAAGCAACTGTAGGCAACGTTTACGTTGAGATCCAGTAAACGTTTCTACGACTTCAACTTCAGCAAAGCTCAGAATATGAGACGTAGGGTAGTCAATCCCAAACTTAAGGGGAAAATCTACAAGACGATTGTGAGGCCTGTTGTATTGTATGGATCTGAATGCTGGGCGACAAAGGTGGAGGATGAAAGGAAATGAGAATGTTGAGATGGATGTGTGGAGTGACCAGAATGGATCGGATCAGGAATGAGTATATTAGGGGAAGTTTGAAAGTTGCGCCTATAACGGAAAAGATGAGGAGTGGCAGGTTGGCGTGGTTCGGTCATGTAATGAGGAGGGATGAATGTCATATAGGCAAAAGAATGTTGGAGATGAAGGTTGATGGATGGAGAGGAAGGGGTAAACCCAAACAACGCTGGATGGATTGTGTGAAAGAGGATATGAGGAAGAAAGATGTGAGTGTTGAGATGACGAAAGATAGAGGAGAATGGAAGAGGAAGACGTGTTGTACCGACCCCACATAACGTGGGATAAGGGTAGGAGGAAGAAGAAGAAGGTAGTCAATCCCAACTATCCCAAGATTGAATTAAATTATGAGGGGCATGATGCAAACTTAAATAAGTAAACGTAGTTAGTAATATTCGTAACAGGTGGACCAAAATACCGGACTGATTGCCAGTGTGAGTAAGTGTCTGTTAGCTCATTGGTAGACGACAGGCAAGTTACGCGACACTACTGAATGAAACTAGTAAAAGATATATTATATTTAATTTATACCACTTACATTTAGCGGACACCTTTCATTGTAAACCACGGATTTTAGATTCCCAAAGTTCTAGCAAAGTGCCTTTTGACAACAAATCCCTGTTCCACGGAAAGTCCAAATACTTAAGTAAAAATACCTGCAATCTCCATCCCTCAGACATAGCCGGAGAAAAATTAGCAGGTGAGGGCGCCGTAATGAGGAAACTCAGGAAGGATCGCCAATTTAGATATTCAAATTGTGTTCACTTCATTTTGCGGCAGCAAAGCGAACTCATATTTTTAAGCCGGATGATATATTTCGGCGGCATTTTAAATTATTGTATTATATTACGCTGAAATTGAGTGCATAAAAAATAGGGATTTTAGATTAAAAGGATAAATGGTTTTTGCAGATTTTAATTGTTATTTAAGATTTAGATACCAACTTAAAATCCGGTTTGTCACTTCTAACTAATAAATGATTACTCATGTGAATATGTCACTTAATGAAGGTTTTTAGGGTCGAAGAAGAGAAGTTCGTCCTTTATACGACGGTCTTCATAAAAAATGTTTTCACGCATACTTGAATACATTGGCCTTCGGCTCATTTGTATTTGGCAGCGCGAGGATTTATCTCCAGTGTAAATAACCTCCTTTCTCCAAAGCGGGCACTATTTTATCGCCCTTCGCCAAACATCCGATACACCGTTCCCCGCGCCGCGAGCCATTAATCGACAAGCGAATGAGCAAACCGGGGGTCTACCGCGGACCACGTTCGACTTGTACCCTCCCTGTCACACTTACGTAGGATCCTACAAGTGTGACAAAGCTGCAATATATCGAACGTGTGTCGGAGTAGGTCCGGGCGGTTGACCGAGCGACCCGCGGCCGCTGTCTATTTATCCGCGCTTACGGGACAACCGCACGATCCGGTACCGGTTTAATGTGAGCGGGACCATTATTTCGGTACAGTTTCAGTGGAACATGGGTAGTAAAATAGGTTTCTGATAACGACTGCTGCCGGTAGTAAAGCGAGCAATTGAATGTGTATATCACTGTGCTTCTTTCATTTTTTTAGGACATTTTCCAGGACGTACTACATAGCGAAATCAACAACGGCGACGTGTTAAATTTCTGGCAACATGAGTATTTGAATACATAACCGAACACGAAGCGCAACGCCCCGTGACAAAAAATCTAAAAAGTAACGACCATTTCAATATTACGTAAATAAGTACCTACTGCATTAGTCAAGCTGCAACTCGAACTCGAACTTTAGAATTCTAACTATAATTTATGTACATTTTATATCCGACAGTAACAAGAAAAGCAGGTATTAACTACTAACTACTCCTATTTAATAAGAGCTGACGCCATTGAGAATTCCCATGACAAGCATTGAAACAAATTTTGTAATTCTCATAATCATCAACATCATAAATGAGCAATTCCCGAAACGTTTGTACATTTGGATCACGTCTCCGATTTTGATAAAAATTGGTAGTCTGGTAGTCCATGATGCTGAGCAAGATCCACTATATAGGTTTCCCAAAAAAATGTCCTATGTAGTTTGTATGAAACTTTCCTTTTTTGTTACCAGATTTCTATACATTTTCGGTGACAAAAAAGGAAAGTTTCATACAATCAACCTAGGATATTTTGGGAAACCTAGTGGATCTTGCTCAGCATCATGGACTCTATCAGCCTACCAATTTTTATCCAAATCGGAGACGTGATCCAAATGTGCAAACTTTTCGAGAATTGCTGAAATAAGGGAGTCGAATACTCATGGCGAAGTTAGAGTCGCCTAAGCTTTTAAATTCTCAATTTAGTACTACTCTAGTTGTTTGACCAAGGGATTCCAGTGAAAAATTTGGTGGCAAATCAAACGATAGTCATCAAAACAGCGACAGCTCGTTTGCCGCCATTGTCGGCGAAACTCCGAAGTCCGGCTAAACTCTCGCAATTACCACAGACAAAAAGGCGGGCGACAAGCTGCCAAGTTCACAACGTTCTAAATTGTGAAAACATGACCAATATAATTCGATCCATATCCTAAAAGAGACCGGGACGACGTATGCCAAAGTCGAACGCCGTGTCAACTCCTTCTATATGCGCTGCCTGCGTAAGATCTTGGGCATATCATGGCAAGACAGGGTGACAAACCAGAGGGTTGTAGAAGCATGCTACCCAGTCTGACCGCGCTTCTCAAACATGGGCATGTGCACAGGATGGAACCCTCCCGTTTACCACGCCGTGTTCTTCTAGGCGAATTAGCGAATGCCAAAAGAGATGTTGGGAGACCATTGCTTCGCTTCAAAGACTGCGCCAAGAGGGACATAGCAGCCTTTAAAATCGACTACCAAAACTGGGAGAAGCTTGCGGAGAAGCGGACGGAGTGGCGAAAGTGCGTTGGAGATGGTCGCAAGTTCGTCGATGAGACCTGGTTTGCGGCACTTACTGACATAAGGGAAAGAAGACACCATATCGAAACGTCGCAATCGGTTGCCAGCTTCCCTTCAAAAGCGATGTCTCTCGGACATTGCACCATAAATCGTCTGAAATAGACGCTTAGACCAGTATGTACACTAAAAGAGCCCACGGGTAATCAGTCAGCCGGACGACAATGGTCTATCGTAAAAAAGTGACACGGGTGAAGAACCAATAAGCCGATATATTTAGAAGAG